>NW_024581063.1:929561-1031405 GCF_017639235.1 Corvus kubaryi | reverse complement strand
AAACTGCATCCTCCTCAAATATACTCTTCTCTGGATCTACTGGCTTTCTCTACTCCTCTTCTACAGGGTGAGAGGAGCCTTTGATTGTGATTGCAGGGGCCACTGCCGTGGTGCTGTTTTGATCCATTCAGTCCTTGTTCTTGTACAGGCTTCCAGTTGTCCCAAAACCTTCTCAGATCCTAATGAATCCAAGCCTGAGTGTGGGAGCCGTTCTTTGAGGTGCTGTCACACAGCTCTTTCACATTGCCTTCCTATTCTCAGCCTGAATTTTGCCTCTGGACAGCTTCCCTCCATGCCTTGCTGGCTGTACCCTTGCAGCCAAGGGCCTGGAGGGACAGGACACAGGGAATGGCTTCCCACTGCCAGAGGGCAGGGATAGATGAGTTACTGGGAAGAAGTTCCTCCCTGTGAGGGTGGGGAGGCCCTGGCACAGGGTGCCCAGAGCAGCTGTGGCTGCCCCTGGATCCCTGGCAGTGTCCAAGGCCAGGTTGGATGGGGCTTGGAGCAGCCTGGGACAGTGGCAGGTGTCCCTGCCCATGGCAGAGGGGTTGAATGGGATGGGCTTAAGATCCTTCCAACCCAACCCATTCTGGGATTCTGTGAAATCTCAGAACTGTTGTACCTACTTCATCTCTGTGTTCCACATTAACACCCTCCACTCCCCGACCTTTGATTTTTGCTTGAGGGAGTCGGTATTTGAACTCCTTGTTAAATGGCCCATTTGATTTCTGGCTCATCAGACACTCCCTACTTTTTAAACAATCCCTTTTTTTTTTTCTAGAAATGAGCAAAAGCAACAATGAAACTCAGTCGGGGTGAAATTACCACCATTTTCTCCTGGCTTTTCATATGTTCTTCCTTATTGTCGGATCCATTTGGAGCAGCCCATCTCCTGCAATGGATAGGTGTCTCTTACCTGTCTCAATCTTCTGGTTTGCTTTGCTCATCTGTGAGCAAATCTCTTCTGGAGAGCAGCTTAATAGCCTGAAGAGTTGACAGTGATTCCACCCTCAAGATCAGCCTGACAGTTTCTGTGTTGTGGAAGACAATTGAATAGCTTGGATTTGCTACTCTGAGCATTTAATGCAGGAATTGGGGATATTCACTGGGGAGATGGGAAAACTGTTTTCCTGTCTGCCTCTGCTCTCCTGCTCCCTTTTTTTTTTCTTTTTTCTTCTTATAATTATATTATGACATTCCTTTAGGCTGGGAATATTGTGGCTGTTTACAAAGATGTGAAGGTTTCTCTGCAGTTCCAAATCTTTTTCCTGAAGCCATCGTGTCTCTGTAGCTCTCTAAGATGAGTTGGCCACGTTGTGTGGGGTGCATTAGAGGAGCCACATCATTTATTAAATATCCTGAGTAGCTGCTGTCCTATATACGTGTTTTAATGTCTCGGGATAAAGCCTGGGGAGTTCATGCAGTCTGTGTTGAGGTTAGGAAAACTCTGGAATACCTGCTTCCTATAGAGCTGCTCCTTTTTCCCAGCCCACAAGGAATCGCTGTGCATCAGTGCCAAAGGTAGTTAAATGAAGTTGTAGGAGAAACCTATTTGAACTGTGTGAAACCAACCTGTCTGATGTGTTTCCTGGAGCTATTTACTTTATGCTGGAAAACACAGTCACTTCCATGGTACCAATTTGCTGCAGAGCTCAGTTCAGGATTTAACCCCTACTGTGCCCTGGGCCGATCCCCCAGTGTGGGCAGCAGGGGAGGGGGGATTCTGCCCCTCTGCCCCACTCAGGTGAGCCCCCACCTGCAGAGCTGCCTCCAGCCACGGGGTCCTGACATCAGAAGGACCTGGAGCTGCTGGAGAGAATCCAGAGGAGGCCCCGGAGCTGCTCCAGGGCTGGAGCCCCTCTGCCCTGGAGCCAGGCAGGGAGAGCTGGGGGTGCTCAGCTGGAGAAGAGAAGGCTCCAGGGAGAGCTCAGAGCCCCTTGCAGGGCCTAAAGGGGCTCCAGGAGAGCTGGAGGGGGACTGGGGACAAGGGATGGAGGCACTTTGGACAAGGGGGAAAGGCTTCAAACTGCCGGAGGGCAGGGATAGATTTGATACTGGGAAGAAATTCTTCCCTGTGAGGGTGGTGAGGCCCTGGCACAGATATCATCTTTCTTGTAGAAATAAGCCAAACTCAGTGTTCCTTTGTTTTGCACATTCATTTCTGAGTTACAAGTCAGAGGGATAGATTCAGATCGTTTCAGTTGTCATCCTTCACATTAATGGAGGGCTCACAACAGGGAAAACAAACACAGGAAATCTGTCTGCATCTGCCTAGTCTTGCTCTCAGCCAGGAGGGATGTATAAATTGACCATAGACTCATTGACTTGTTCAGGTTGGGATGGCCTTTAAGATCATTGAGCCCAACCATTAACATTACGTCTCTTAGCTAAAATCCTTTAGGTGGGTTTTGGAAGAGCAGCAATTTGAAGCCTCTCAGACTTGCTGGATCTTCAAGCTTTCATTCCTCATCACTCAAAATTCCTTCCAGATCTGACTGCTGTTTGTTTGGGTCTATTACAGCAAATGAGAGGAAGTTCTCTAAAATACAACTTTAATATTGTTCATTGACAGTGGCAATTCTGCCAAGTGTAATGGAAGGGTTTGACTCTTCTCAAGACTGGAACAAGCTGCTTCATTGTGCAGCAATCCCATCCCGCCTGATCTTGGCTGTCCTTAGTTACCTTGTAACTGTCTTCCTTTGTAATACACAAGGCCAGTTTAGTTTCTGCAGCTTGTTTTTATTTCCTAGATCTTAGAAGAGCAAGTTTCAATGAGCAAATGAAACTTAAGAACCTTTAACGTCTTATTTTAATGAAGCAGAGGCCACAGGCTTTGTAGTTGTCTCTTTTCAAGTCCGGGTTAGACTTCAAAGGTCTCGCCTTCAGGAGTTTCACACTGACTCGTTCTTGCTGTCGCTTTTTGGCAGGTCACAGCACTCTGGTGTGTGCTGGGGGAGAGACTGGGGCAGCACGTGCTTTAAGTAACTTCTTAGATGGAAAGAAACACTTCCAGCATACCTACTGTGTGTCATTCTTCCAGCTAGTGAGGTTCTTGAAAGTGTTCAAGGCCAGGTTGGATGGGGCTTGGAGCAACCTGGCCTAGTGGAAGGTGTCCCTGCCCATGGCAGGAGGTGGAACAAGGTGATCTTTAATGGCCATTCCAATCCAAATCAGTCTATGATTTTATAGTTCTTCCCCACCCTGAATAATTTTCACTCTCTGGTTGCTCTCACATTTTTCTAGCCATGGCCTACCTCAGCTGGCTTGCCTTCACTGCCAGGTTGGATGCTTTGGAGGCCCTCAGGTTCTCAAAATGATCATCCTGCAGCTGACATCAGGCCTGTAGCCACTTTGGCATCTGATACTGCTTCCCAGCTGTCCTCTGTTTGGAAAGGTTTTGACAGGTTTCCTGCTCTGAAGCAGCTCTGTGCAGTGTTGGCAGCGCTGAGGCTTCAGTTTGACCTGTGATAGATGCAACACCAGTGTGGTAAATCATCGCTGGGCTGTGCTTTGCATCTCTGGGGGGAATATCTCTGCTCAGATCCCTGGTATTCTGTGATTAAAATCTGAAACTGATATAAGGCTCCAAAGCAATTCACAGCCCTTTGTTTTTGTGTGGATTTGCTGGGTACAGCACTGGTACTTAGTGTTTTTTATCCTTTCTAAATGTTAGGAGTTACTGCACGTGCCAAAATGCCTTTGCCTTGTCAAGATCCACAACTGGGAGTGGGATGTTTTGGAACCACTTGTTCTGTTCTTCCTGGTTCTTCAGCTTTAAGGAGACAATGAGATTGAAGGCAGGGGTTTGGGGGGAACTTGGCTGCTGTGGTGATAGCTACAGGTTTTGGCTGGGGCACCTGGGGGTCATGGCATCCTCTTGGCTGGGGCCACTGCAGGGGCAGGTTTGGTAAGAGCAGCGATGTGCAGGGTGGCTGTTGGATGTTCAGGGAGCCTTCTGTGTCACCATCTGTTTGCAGAGGCATCAGGGGATGGAGCGTGACTTCAGATGCCTTTTGGACCGTAGACACTCAACATTTAATGTGAGAAACCTTGTGCCTGGTGTGGTCATCTTAGTAATCCTGGCTTTGTGTTCTTGAGCTAATGCTTCTGTTTGGGTTTCTGGCACCAAAACAGGTTCTTGAGCATCTCTGAAGGCCTGTGGGGCTGAGGCAGATAGTTCAGAAATTCCCCAGTGGTGTCCTGAAACTAGATTTTTTAACTTGTTTTTTCCTATGGGTAGATTCTTGCAGTGATCCTGGACATCAAACCTCAGTTGAGTGCTGTGGTCCTTCCATGGGCTCGTGGTTGATACTGATCCTGAGACCTAACACAGTTGAAGCAGCTGAGTCACCCCTGCCTTTTTGGCTTGGAAAATTATTAAATGTTAGACAAAGCTGTTGGCTTTTGGTAACCTGGGGCTCGTCTTCACAAACTGTTCAATCAGCCTCTGCTAACATTTACAAAACCTTGGAATAATCCCCGAGTTCCTGTCGATCCACTCTTGTGTAGCTGTTAGAACTGTAGTGTGAGGTGTGGTAGAGGAGGAAATGTGCTTGCTAAGGAGGTGTTCTAAAATACATTTGTGCTGAAACCCCATCTGTTAAATCTTCTTGAGCTCCTCCTGCCGACTCTGAATGTAGTAGTTTACACATTGGAGCAAAGCAGCCCAAACAGGACTGCCGTGTCCTGGTGCCGAGTTTGTGGGGTTCTCAGAGACATCTCCTCTTTGATGGACGGGGTTTGGGCTCCCCATTAATAGCTTCTAGATCATTCAGAATTAAATGGAGTCGATCTTCCATGGGATTTACCCTGGGACCAGTGCTCCACACCAGTATCCAAGCTTCCCACAATTAACAGACTTGCCTGAGGCACAGGTGGCTAAATTTAGTCTTCCAGCGAGCTTGGTGTGACCTTGTGCTGCAAGGACTTTTTCTGCTTGTGTCTCTCTCAACACGTAAACGCCGCTTTTGTGTGGTGGACGGAGTTTTGAGGCTCGACGATGCCAAGCAGCTTTTAGTGTTTGTCACTGACCAGCGCTTCCAGTGTGGCTGTTAGCAGGAATTAATTCCAGATCTGAGTGCAGTGCGAAAGGTCCACGAGTGATCTACAGGTACAAAGCCATCCTCACTGGTGGGTATTAGGGCTTCAAAGGAGACAGACATGATGTGGTGTGTAGAGCAGATTACTTGCTAACAAACATTTCTAATTGACAGCTACGCTGAAGATTAGGGGTTGAAAGGAGAAGTTGAATCAAAGCAACTTCATACAGATGCAATTTCCGAACTGTGGGAAAGGTAATGTTTGCCTTCAAGGTAACATGAAGCTTATCTGTGCAAAATAGCACTTTACTTCAGCTTCTGGGAGAAGTTTGTAGTGTGTGTGAGATGGTGCACAGAGGTGGCCAGTTCTGGCATCTGCTTCCTTGCGTGGGTTTGCCTCCTTGTGTGAAGTGAGACATCCTCCATGTTCAACTTTGGCAACTTCTCGTTGAAGCTGCTTCTAATTAAATACATAATTCAACTTACGAGCATAATGAAGAAGATGCCTTCAGTGTGTACTCAGGCTTCTGGAGCTCTTCTGCCATCCTCCAAAAATGCCAGACTCCTCTGAAGTTGGCAACATGCTGCCAGCTGAATGGGAGAAGTTGCTGGGGAGTTGAACAGGATTTTCAGGTGTCTGCCACGCTGTTCAGGAGCACAGCGAGTGGTGTGGGTTTTTTGCCTTGTGAAAGAAACTCTTTTGCAGGTGACTGGGCAAAACCCTTTTGGTTGGCATGGGCATGGCTTGGAGCTGCTGGGACTCATCTCCCTGGTGTTGACTTGGTTGTTGTTGGCGTGCTGGTCTCTTGCTTGCTACAGATAGAACACATGGGGTTTTTTTTTGGAAGGCTGAAATACTAATCTGACTAAGAATTAGGATTGCTGAGTGATACACTGAGTGAACTGCAGTGGGTGAGTGTGTGACTACTCCTATTGTGTTGTGCGTTTCTGGTCATTGCATCTTCACCAGGGTTGGGAAACATATGGGGAAGGGAAATAGAGTTGAAGGCAGATGAGCAGCTGCCTATCCTGGGGAGTCTGAAATGCCTGAGACTCTTAGGATTGGGAGGATCTCTTTAAAAAGCAGGCAGCAAACTTCTGAATGTTGTTCTGGGGCTGTGTAGAAGCTGCTGGTTTAGGAGGTTGGACAAACAAAAAAAAGTGTTTGGACAAACCCAGGATCAGCATGTCCATAAAATGAGTGCTGGTAGGACTGGGCAGTTGAGTCCATGCCAACATCTGTAATCCAGCGGTGGCAGATCCTGGAGCAGCCTGCAGAAGTTTGCTGCTCCCTGGATCATCCTCAATTGTTGTGGACAGAACTGACACAAGTGTTCTGCTGCTATTAATCCCACCTTTATGAACCTCCTGCCTTTCCAGAATCCTGGGGCAGCATGAGGAGGTGGTATTTCTGAAGAGCTCTGGAGGATGCCTTAGGGATTCTTACAGGAGGGGAAATCTCCAGCTGTTTCCAGGATACTGTCCATACCTACAGGGCTCCCCTGCTGTGCTGTTCAAAGGAGATTTGCTGTACAATGTACTGTGGCTTATGAGTAAAAACATTCCAGGGGGGATAGGTAGAAACGGAAAGGAGGGAAATAAAATCAGAAATTAGGGATGAAGAAAGGAATTGAACATAAAGTTCTTGGTCCCTTTAAAAGGGAAAAATTCTTGAAATTCCACCTTTCTGTGCAGAAAGTGGGAGGAGGTGGTCATAATGCCTCTCTTCAGCTTTCCCAGTGTGGGATCCAGCAGGCAGCTGGGCTGGCAATCAGCTGCTGGCCCAGAATGGGGCAGGGACAGCCAGGAGTGAAGCAGCACATGTTGATGTCCTACTGTGTGTCATACTAATTACATGCAGTGTATATACACGTAGGGATGATCCCGATGTGTCCCTGGGGCTGTTTTGCTTGTGTTCGTGTCATGGCTGACCAACTGTGGGTTGCTTTTTTAGCTTCCTGCTCTGTGCCTGCTAAAAATCTAGTTTTAATCAGACTGACCTGTTAAACCAGTGATTTTAAGCACGGATGAGGAGCCATTAATGTAGTTTCATACCTAAACATGAAACTTGGTATTTCAATACTTTCCCTGGGATTGAAACGTCCTGTTGTGGAATGTTCACAGCTTGAAGGCTTGTTTGGTACCTCTGCAGAGGTACCTGCTGTGCCCAAAAGGGGAGATTTTGTCCTGCCTTTCCCATATACTGCTCGTCAAACCTGTTCCTGAGCTTCTCTGAGTTTCTAACCTGGCACAGAGCTCTCCAGGTATTGTTGGGTCGGTTTTCTCCTGTTGCTGTAATTAGTTAGCCTTGCTCAGCAGTGGGTCTGATAAGGGGAGAAACTACCAGGAATTCCTGCTGGGGGTTCCTGCAACTCTTTGGTTGCTCCATGTTATGAAGAGCACATGTTAAGTTTTCCTTCAGAGATGCTGTTTCATCCTGGTGTCAGTTCTAGACTGCCAACATCTTCCCAACCTTTGGGGCACATGTGGGGTTCACACATGGCAGAGGAGAACCAGAAGCAGCAAAAACCCTGAGGTCTCCTAAAACTCTTGAGGAGCAGCAGAGGCCCTGAGGAATGGAGACTACTCAGCGTAATTTAGTGTTGCTCCCTCTGTTTAGAGAGCTGTGGTGTCACCTGAGCATGTGATGAACTTTCTGAATCTCTCGAGTAGGGAAAAAGGATTTTAAATATCTGCATTTGGGTTACTGACTTGTGCTTAGGTCTGAGGAGGGGTATGAGCTGAGCTGGCTGTTTGAAAGAGCATTAAATCAAGAGTCTGTTAATGATTGAGTAAGCCCATGTAGTAAGGGGGAAATGTGGAGCAAATCATTGTTGCTGCTCAGGTTAGGAGCAGCGAGTGCTCCAACAGCTCTGTTATCCTTTCTTCAAAAGAACATGAAGAACTGAAGCAGTTCACCTTCAGATGTGAATCAAAGGGATCTTGGAAGAAAACTCCTTAGACTAGATGGGAAATTATTTTTAAAGTTTTTTTTTTTAAGTATTACTGCGTGATGGTCTGGGTTGAGATTGACATCTGGAGTGGGAACTCGGCCATGTCTGACAGCAAGTGCCATTTAGCACGACTTTAAACTTACCTTAGGAGGGCTTTATCCCTCTTCCCAGAGGCACTGGGAGTGGGAACATTTCTTGTGCAGATGCTGGACAGATATTAACTGTGTGATTCATGTAACCTTGAAAGGGATCCTTGGAAAAGAAGAAGATAATAATACAAAATATGAGGAAAGTGCACGGTGATCATGGTAATAGGGAGCGTGTGAGGCGCGTACTGTGCGCTTCAGAGGGGAGTATAAGGTGAGTGAGTGCTGGGTAGAGGCACTTGGGGCAGATTGTGATCAGAGTCTTCCTCAAAGCCTTTTTCCATACAATAATGAGAGTTCAAAATCCCACTTCTAAATAATTTTCATAACTCAGTGTTTAGTCGAGGTGGATGCTCTGTTTCAGCCCTTCTCCCTGAACTCAGGGCACCCAGACCCTTACTGGGCACTCTGCTCTTGCTGCAGGGGAAGCCAAAAGGGAGAAAACTATTTCTTTCCAGTAAAAAGAGAGTAAAAAGCAGATGTTTCATATTAAGATACGTGCTTGTTTTTCCCTGAGCCACACGCTCTCTTTCTTCCAGGCTACTGTTCATTGCACAGTATCTGCAGCTGCTGCAGGGGAAAAGGTTAAATCATCTCAAAGTGAACAAGTAAAGTACTCCTTGGGTGGGCTTTCCCTGTTTGAGTTTCAAGCTCTGGAAGCTGTACCAGGCAGGTCAGGGTTTGGGAGCAGAGGCTCACGTTGAAAGGATAAAATAGAGTTCTCTTTGTGAGCGTCCTCAGCTGTCACATCTCTGTGCTTCCAGGCCGAGGTGTCACCAAACCACATCATATGGAATGATTGCTGCTGGAAGCACGTAGTGCAGCTCCATGCTGGGAACACCTCAGGTACAGTCAGGGAAAACATCTCGTGAAATTTAATTTAGAATAAGCAGGACTCTATTCCTGATGAGTCAAAAGATTTAAAGAATCTCATTCCGTGATATTCCTGTGTTGCAAGTAGGCTCTACCTGAACTTGCCTTCACGTTTTCTCTAAATTTTGTATTCTTGTGTTATTTGAGGCACTGTTCTGTTCCCTTTCATCACGAAGACGGCTGGCATCAGTTTTGAAGCCTTTAATATTTTGCTGTTAATAAAGTGTAGGCTCCTGTTGTGTGTTAGGGACAGGCAGTTTACTGGGAATATCGAAGCTTCATGTGCTGGGATTGCATTGGGCATGGCATTAGGTAACTCCAAAAAATATTTGCTGTTTTCCTTTTGTAAAGACAGAATCGAGATCTACACCTGTTCACAGCATTCCCTTGCTGTGTTGGAAGTATGTGGGCTACTCATGAGTTAAGGGAGTTGGGAGAGAGATGTCAAATGGGTTTTGTAAGCCGCAGGTTTGTATAATTCTATTTTTTTACCTTGGTGTGAGCTGATGAAGGCTGTTCTGAGCAGTGCCCAAGTACAGTGTGGGATAAAGGCTGACTCTTTCTTCAGCTGAGCAGAATGAATGTAGATGTCAGCTTTAAGGTGTATGCAGGGAGGAATTTGCAAATTACTGAGTCCAAGCAGGAGCTGTGCTTCAAGTGCAGTTATGAAGGCATTCATCTTTCTGTCCGGCTCTTCCTCAGGCATTGAATGTGTTTGGTTTTGGCAAAAAGACAGCAAAATCTACTCAACAGTGTATGACTTTTCCCCCTTTGACCCTGCTACTTTCCATGTTTTAAGGGCAGACAGCCTTAATGTGTCACTGAGGTCCTTTCTGCTTCACTGCTGCTCTGCTGGTTTTGATACCTACTGATAATCAGCAGATAATGTTGCTGATTTACTCACAGCAAAATGCTGTTTATTGAGTCTGTGCAGTCAAAGTTCGTGTCTCTTCCCCTTCTGCCAAGAAGTGGTTATTTACACCTGTGTGACGTTGAAGGGTCAGCAGGGGGTAAGTCAGGTCACAAAGCCATCAGGGGTGCGTGTGGCAGGACAGTCCACTCCTGCTGCCCTAAGGTCCAGAGAGGGTTAAATGGAGCTGGTGGGAGGTGGGCTCAGATGTTGTTCAGGTAGCCAGGGACTCTAGTGGCTACAAAAACTTTGTGTGAGTCTGGAGAAGAACTGGACACACGCTCGTGAAGAGGCTGCCCTGGGTGTTCTTCACAGAATTGTAGAATGGCCTGAGTTGGAAGGGACCCACAAGGATCAGCAAAGTCCAGCTCCTCACCTTGCACAGGACAACCCCAGCAGTCACACCCAGAGCACTCAGATGCCCAAACTGACTTGGGGAGGCCCAGAAATACAAGCCACTGGAGGTGGAAAAATGCACAGAGAAGTTCAGTATTCTTGCTCCCTTTCCTTCCCAAACATCTCTGCACAGCTACTGTTCCAAACTGGAGGTTAAGCTAGCTGTGCCCTATCCTTTGGTTCACCTCTGTGCCTCTTGGAGGACGTGACATGAGGTGTTTCACCTCTGAACTGGATCATCAAATCCAACTCCTGGCACCGCACAGACACCCCTGCAATCCCGCCCTGTGCCTGAGAGGTTGTCCAAAAGCTCCTGGAGCTCTGGCAGCCTTGGGGCCGTGACCATTCCCCTGGGGAGCCTGGGCAGTGCCTCACTGAGTTCCCCCTCTGGGGGAAGAACCTTTTCCTAATATCCAACCTAACCCTGCCCTGGCACAGCTTCAGTTTCATATATTTAAAGGTTTGTGCTGAAGCTGTCTGGCAGAGTTGAGGTGTCCTGAAGGTGCTTTAATGGTCTGCAGAGACCTGATACTTTTCCGTATGGGTGTGGAATGCTTTGGTTGAGAGTCTGCTCATGTGAACCCCCCACTGATCAAGGACTGATGGGTTGCTTTTGAGATAAGTCACTTGTTTTTGCGGAATTACACATCCCAGAGAATTACACAATCCTGGGCACTGCTAAGCTAGGTTCTCACTGAGCTCAACACAAGAGCATCACGCTGGCTCTCGAGGCTGCTTTCCATCATCTAATGCTGGTGGGAGCCGTTGTACCTTTTCTGCTGTGCTTGATGGTGTGAACACTTTGGAGCAGGGCAGTGCCCATTAGGTTGGAATTTGAATATTATTCTTGTGCTTTAATTTGGGAAGAGTACAAACACCTCGAGCCTAAAGATGAGAAGCTTTTTTAAAGTGTTACCCAGAGTTTTGTGCTGCTAACTGGTAATAAAATAATAATGAGCTGAAGTACAAAAGATCCAAGAACTGTCTGTGTACCAGCTTCCTGGGAGAACTACGGAGAAGTGGATTTGTAGAGTCACCTTCCCTGCTGTGGCAGAAGCCATGTCCTCCTCGGGGAGCCAAAAAGGGGCTGTGCTCTACCCCCACCTTGGAAGCACTGTGCCACAGAAGTCACACCTCCTGGGTCAGGCTGGCACATATTTCCCCAGCCCCTGGAGGAGATGAAAGACCTGGTTGTGTACCCCAGGTAGCAAATATCAGCTTTTCACACGATGCCTCCAAGGACGTTAGCTTTTACTCTGAAACTGAAACAAACTTCTCATCTGCTCCTTCCTTTGAAAATTAATGGGGAAAACAACCTGCAAGGCTTCAAGCTTCTGGTGGAGCCTTGTTCTCTCACACTGACAGCTCAAAGAGGTTGTGGGGGTCTTTGTGGCTTCTCCAGCCAGTGTAGTGGTGTTTCTGTGATTCTGTGATATCCAGATAATGGTTTAGGTTGGAAGGGACCTCAAAGCTCATCTCGTTCTGACTCCTACCATGGGCACGGACACTTTTCACTAGACGAGAGCCCTGTCCAGCCTGGTCTTGACTACTTCCAGGGATGGAGAGTCCACAATCTCTCTGTTCCAGTGCCTCACCTGGAAGAAGTAAAGAACTTCTTCCTGAGGTGGCCTTTGAGGGCTGACCAACATGCTGCTTGCTGGCCATGTGCTGGGAAGAGACGGCTTTGCTGTGGTTCTGTTGACTGGTGCAGAGGGGCTTGTCCTGAATACAGGTGTGTGGGACCCGTGCCCAGCTCCACACCCCTGAATGCTTCATGTCCTCCTGCCTTTGGCACTCTGGAAAATAAGTAACTCTTCTTGCTGAAGTGCCTGGTACGAAGCAGAGCGTCCTTGTGGAAGGATCCTGCACAACCCCTGCATGGTTGTACAACGTCAAGGCCTGTTCAGCTCCAGGTGTCTCTCCAGGCCTGAGGCCTTGCTGGAACCATCCAGGCTAGGACATGTCACAGGAAGTGGGCTCAGTGTCTGGAGCTGCTAATGAAGCACAAAAAGAGTTAATTATTTGTCAAGAGCTAGAAAGGATCCCTCTTGCTATTCATAGTTTCACACTTCCTCTTTCACTGTCATTCTTTGTTCTGCCTTATTCTTCCCTTCACCCAGGGACCTGGTCCCTGGATTCTCCATGATGTCAGGCTTTGGGCATCGAGGCTGGATGGAAAGAGAGATGCTGGAGCTCATTACCATGATAAACTGGTGCTCTGACTGGGCTGTCCACATATTCTCACTTGCTAGCCACTGCTTTCTGCTGCTGCCAGAGGTGCCTTTCTGCTCCATGCCATACTTGCAGCTGAACGAGGTTCCTGCCTTCCCAGCCACGTTTAACATGGGCAGGATTCCTGGATGTACGGCCAGGGAAAGGATGGAGACCAAGCTCCTCATTTTGAACCTTGGGTTCTCTCCAGATGCTGGAGTCACATCTGTGTGAATGTGGGAGTCGTGTTTGCTGTGCTTCAGGTCAAAAGCTCTGTTAAAAAAGGTCTTGAATGAGGTGGGGATGGGTTTTGTCACTTGGCCTTGCCAGTAGGAAGTGGCAGAGTCTGACCAGCGTGGGGATTTTCCCACGTTACACTTGATCCTCTGTAACACGCTGGTTGTCTTGTACTTTGAGCAGAACATGAATAATGCCTAACCCCCTGGTTCCAACCTGAACCTCAGAATGGCATGAGATGACTTCCTTACCTTTATTCCTAAAGTGAATCATTGTACCATGGAGTGTGTTATAAATAGGCTTCTGTTTCTCTTCCTTGTTTGGAGTCACCACCAAATGCTGGGATTGGTGGAAGGAAACTGAGTAAGTTTCTGGCCAATGAACCCCATCTGGAATTTTTATGCACAGCTTTTGGTTTTCTTTCTGAGTTTAAGTAGGGCGTGTTCCAAGTGGCAAGAGAGAAGAGCTGAAAGGGTGTTCAGCATTTAAATATGTGGACTGTCATGTTAATGGGATGCTCCAGTTCTTTGCCCAGGAGTGGATGACAAGTGACTAAATAAAGCTGCAATCCCTGTTTTCCTGTGAATGGGTGCTTGTGTTTTTCCTTTCTTGTAGGTCTTGGTTTGGTACAAGTTTGGCTGGTTCTTCCTTGCTGCAGCCTCTGACCTGGTCAAATAACTTGGAATGACTTTAGTATCAAGTAGAACAAAAGTTGGCCTTAAATGCTTCACAACAAATTTAATATTGAGGACTACGTTCAGCTCCCTAATGCCTTTTCATTTGAGAGGAACGAGCACCACTGCTTGCACACTGGAGTGGTGGCATATGTTCCTTGCACTGGTGGTTGGCTTCATTCTGGAGCTGGTGCTGGATAATTGTAGAGGAGGGTTAATTAATGATAGCTGTTGGGCTGTGAGGGCTTTCGAAGTCTGCTTCAGCCCCAGTGAGCAATCCTCCAGGCTTCTTGAGGACAGAAACTGTGAACAACATCAGAAGAGCACGGATGTGACCTGGACTGGACTGACCACAAGCTTCTGAAAGGACAGGGCAGAGGTGGACACCAAATTCCTGTGTGCTTCAGTCACAGTGGTGTCACTCAGCAGCACAGCCACAGTGGCTTCGGTCTGTCTTGCACTTCATGTTGGAGAAAGTAAAAATGCTCTCTGGTTTAAGATGCTAATATGGACCTTTACTGTTACATTGCTGTAACAGTTGGAAAAAGAAGGATAAAGTGCTGACTTAACTTGGAGTATCCATTGGGGAGCTGGTTGCTTGTAGCCTGTGTAAGGGAGTCTCCTGTGGTGTTTTAGAAGAACCTTCTTTAGATGACAGAGCTTCTCAGAACTTAGACTTGCTTTTTAAAATTTTCATTTTTGTTAGAACTATCCATGTGTTTTCGTCCAAAGGACGTTACAGGCCCAAGTTTTGAGTACAGAACAGGCTGTGTCTGGTTGCTTTGGGCAGAGTTACCCAGAAATAGTTTCATTTTGGTTTGACTTCCACATCCCCTGTTACAGTGCACTCCCCCTCAGAAATTGCTATTTGGGCCCTGTGCTCTGGAAGGTGTTTTTTAAGGAAAAAAAGTCACAAACGAACAAAAAAAAAAACCCGTTACGCTTCCTTCTGACCAAAGTGCCTGGAGCACAGCAGGAGATGGAGCCAGCCCAGGGATACTGCATCAAAGGAGTTCAGGTTTGGGAACCTGTTTCCCAAGGTGGGGAAACACAGCTTACCAAAAACCAAACCTCCAATTACTGAAGAGACGGAAACATCTATTTTTTAAGAAAACTCTGTCTTCTGAACTAAAGTTCACATTATTTATTGCATGGAAAGCTATGAGTTTGCCCTGATAGAGGGTAAGGAGAATGATTTTCCTATGAGCAGTGGGGTTTGGCTCCATTTCATCCCCAGTACTTGGAAGCTGCCATATCCAGCTGAAAACAAACAATGCCTTTCTTGTTTTTAAGCAGCATACAGTAAGATTGGAAGTCACTGGTGTGAACTGTCGCATGGAGACTTCCTGAAATGTGCTTTCTTCCTTGCCAGGTTCAGTACAGATATGAGTGCCTGGCTGCTCTGCTGCTCCCGCGCCCCAGCGCTCGCTGCCCTGTGATTTTGGATAACAAGCCTAAGAAGTGAGTTGCACCTCGTGTGGTGAGTGTCACATGCCTTTGATATTCTGGAGTGTCTTGGCTTGGAGATACTCAAATATTCCTTCCTAAAAAACCCAAACTCGCCTGTATTTGATAAGAGGCACCTCCCCTATGGAAACAGGGAGAACTGAGGCTGTTCCATCTGGAGAAGGGAAGGTTGTGTGGACACCTCGGAGCACCTTCCAGGATCTGAAGGGGCTGCAGGGAAGCCGGAGAGGGACCATTCATCCAGAACTGTAGGGGCAGGACAGGGGAGAATGACTTCAAACTGAAATAGGGGAAGTTTAGGTTAAATACAAGGAAGGAATTGTTCCCTGTGAGGGTGGGGAGGCCCTGGCACAGGGTGCCCAGAGCAGCTGTGGCTGCCCCTGGATCCCTGTAAGTGTCCAAGGCCAGGACAGGGCTTGGAGCAACCTGGGATAGTGGAAGGTGTCCCTGCTCATGGCAGGGGGTGCAACAAGCTGAGCTTTCAGGTCCCATCCAACCCAACCAATTCTGTGATTCTTTGATTCTCCAAATAAGGCAAGACACTAAAAATCCAGTATGGTGTCTGGATTATCAATGAAATATCTGCCAAGCCTGTGGAAGGACGCTTAGAGACCCAAATGCAAATTGTTCAATTCTTATTCCTTATTTCCATTTTAATTTTTTTTCCCCCCCTCTCAGTTTTGTCAGCATTTTTCATCTGAAGTAACTTATCTGGGAACTTACATCCCTGATTTCCTTTCCCTGGTTTTATTTTTAGAACGACACATGTAGAGCTGAGAAGTAGGTAGCTGCAGTGCTGCTCACCAGTGACGAACAAGGAAATTGGGCAGGATTAAAGGCAGGGAGAGTCCAGAGTCTTTTGTGGTGAACTGGGAGCAGAGTTGTTGTGTTCTGCGTCCAAGTGTTTGAGTGACAAATAAAATAAGGGCCAGGTTACCTGTTCTATAGCAGCTGACCTATGGAATGAGCAGAAAACTCGAAACTGAAGTTGTTGGGAAAATTTTCCTCTCCAGAAATCAAAAGGAAATAGCATTTGTAGGTGAGAGTGTTGGACTGATTCCAGTGGGAATAGATGCCTGGATTTCATGAAAATAAACCAGCGAGTGTTCTGGTTTGGTGAGGATGGTGACCTTTAGGGAGTGCCAGTCCCTGCTTGGCACAAGGGGTTTTTGGGGTGTACATAAAGGCTGAAACTGGCACTAGAATTCCCTTTCTGGACTTCTGAAAAAGCATTTATGTAGTGACAAACTATTTTTTCCTGTGCAGACTGAGTGATCCTGATTAAGTCATTGGGGTGTTTTGTTTAGGGCCATAATTGTGCAGCATCCTTTGGGAATGTTGTTTCTATTTTTGGCCAAAGTGATGTGACAAAATAAATTCTTTTAAAATTGTCATTTCCATTTAGAATTTTCTCTGTAGAAAGCTTCGTGAGCTTCTTGCCTTTTGGTAATTTCAGCGGGGGGTGAGGGGTGTGTGATGGATGGGCCACAGTTTCATCCTCTCAGCATCTTCCAGCCTGGAGGAGAAATCTGGTTCCACTTTTGCTTGATATTGTATCTCAAATTATTTTTGCAGCTTCATTCCCTAAAACCAATTTGTCTATTTTTGGTGACAGTAGTAGGAGTGTCATTAATTGTTGAAAAGTGTTCAGTTTGAGCAATTCAGGCTGGTTCTGTGCTTTAATATCTTCTATGAGCCCAGCAGAGGCTGTGTCATCTGCCTGGGCCTTGTTTCACATTATTTTTTTTCTCAAAGAGAAACCCCTGCAGTCTAAAGCTTTGCCGTTGTGATGTTGTGGAGGGTTTCTTTTGGAACTGAAGTCACTGGCTTGTTTTTCTGTATGCTGCCTCTAAGATGTCTGGGATCTTGGGAAGTTTTTTTGACTCAGATAAACCTGTTTCCTGAGGTTTGGGTTTGTAGCATGCTTTTTCACTTGGGTGAAGCTGGTTTCCTGTTCCTGCCTCCTTTTATCTCTCCGTATATTTTAATTTAATATTTAAAGAAGCGCTGTTTTTCCCATTCCATGGCTTCCACAGGTGCTCCTGTGAGCCAGAACTCTGCCTCATGCCATTACTTGTCTGTGTGTGTCCTCACCTGTGTGTTCCCTGCCTCAGGATCCCCGAGGTGTGCTGGCCTGACTTCTTCCCAGCTCCAGTGAAACCAGTGCCAGATGCTTCCCTCCCACATTTGTGCTGCAGAGCCAGATGTTGCCCATGTGAGTGAGGAGCTGGCTCTTGGCACTGCTGTGGTGACCTCGGTGTGCTTGGTCAGCCGCGTCCAGCTTGAGGAATTTGGCCTTAGGTGCAAATTTTTTTCCCTGGATGGCATAAATGAGCAAGAGCAACAGCAGCTGCAGCCTCAAGCTGATGTCCAGAACCAGGGAGACAGCAGGGAGAGCTGCAGGTGCCTCCTCTGTACCCTGCTTGCATCCTGAGAGCGGCCCTGGTAATGTGGGGAAGCCAAAATTTCTTCTCGTACATGGAGCTTTCTAGTTGTATTAGTCATCCATCAGGCTTCTGGATTATTTAAGTGCTTCAGCTCTCTTCAAAAAACAGCAATATCTATTTGTAGAAAGGTACATCATGTGAAGTGCAGTTCCCATATATTAGAGCTGCCTGCTGGAGATGTTCTTGGGAATGCTGCCCCTCCAGTTGTGGGCCTTCAGGAGCTGGAGAGCCTCTATCACAGATCCGAAATCTTAAAAGGCTTCTGGTTGGTCTTGTGGATGTGAATGGTGATACATTAGAGCTCCTCTCAACTTCTCCCACAAAATCACTCCTCCTGTTCAGCCCAGTGCAGCCTCAGCTGGTGGGTGTTGGTCTGCAGACACTGAGAAACCCTGAGGAAAAGATGATCTGTAGCATTAAGGGAAAATACTCTTCCATTAGGCATGGGAGAACTCCTGACTCAAATAGTGAAAGACCAAAACCCTCTTCTCTAACTCTTGAACTTGTCCTGGCTTGAACTAAGTCTGAAAGTGCCTAGAGCTGAGCTGGCCCGTTTTTAAGCTGTAAGTTGTCTGTCTGTGCTGTTTGCAGAAAACCTTTAGGACAGTTGGTAGCTAGAAAGTTAATTCCAATACAGCACGATTATATCCTCATAAACTTAGAGAAAACTCAAATCTTGATGAGGTTTGTAATGTGTGTGAGTTGACTTCATTGCATTCTAACCCAGAAATTAAACGTGAGCTTTCATGTAAGGTTCTGAGATTCACAGACTGGCAAAACACTTGTCCTTGCTTATGCAGTCTGGCTTTTATGTAACTCATTATTTTTGCTCAAATGTTGCAGATAGTCGGTTTCCTCTAGCAACAGCCACCAGATGTTTCACTGAACAAGACTTAATTCTTTAAAATTGACCTGTGAGAAATGTGTGAAGGCGAACAGGGAGGCGGAACAATTGTATGTCAGCGTGATTTCCATTTCCTTGCTGAAATCCCACTGCAAGCCTTGCAGTTTGATTCCAGCAGCGATGGATCCTGATTTTTGTGGTATACTATGAGGCCTTTTCCGTGGTTTTTAGTGCTTCCATAAGTGCGGTGCTGGGAGCAGGGGGATGGGATTGAGCTGTCTCACAACAATTAGTGTTACTTGGGCAATTAGCACTGTATGGATTAATTCTATTTGGTGGATATGCCACCGTGGGAATCCTGCTGTCTGTAGGTCTTCTGTGATCACCCTTGTGCTTTGCTAGACTATTTCCTATTTCTCTATTTCATATTTCCATGGGAAACCAACTCCTACCTCAGCTTTCCAGCTGGGGGAAGAGGTGATCCGGTGTTTTACTGGGGGACATGGGGCAAGTGGTCCTGGTGGTCACTGCAAGAAGTTCCCAGCAGCTCTTGTCTCTGAAACATCCCCATCCTGGGAGTTTGTCCTGTCCATCCAGGACCACTTTGTGTGGGAGAAGATTGCACAGGGATTCTTTGCTGGGGGTGAATGATCCATGTACTGGATTTTTGGGTCTGTTGTTTCCTTGTCCAGGTCTGCAGAGACTACATAAATCAAGGCAGAGCTGTGCCATTTCTCTCCCCCACGAGGATATCTTGCTCCCATTGTGCTGCTTCTTGTGCAGTTCGGACATGGAGGTGTGCAGTGATCTCCAAGAGGAAATTTACTGGTCTGTAACTGGAGGTACTGGTGATAGCTCTGTACCTGAGAAGTAAGGATTGGGTAGAGGAGTTCAGCTCTGCAGATGTTTTCAAGGTTTTGGAGATTAAAGTATCTGCTGGTTTAGGCTAAAGGTGCTTCTGCACCTTTTCCAGTGCTGGAAATGCTTCAGGACACAGCGTGGATGCTCTGCTCCAGTCTTCAAAATTAGGGATTTTGGTATGTATTGGACTTTTTTTTGGTGATTTTTCAGATGTTCTAGGTGTCTGCCACAAAATTTTGGCACCACTTAAGCCAGAGGTAACTTGAATGTCCTTTTCTTGTAGTAAGATGTGCGACTGGTACTTGAAGTAGCATCTTGAACTCTTTTCCCTTGTGCTGCTTCTTCCAGTTTTGAAATTCAGCGTTTCCTGTCCTGTTTTCTCCTGATGGGATGGTGGAGGGGGGCTGTGCTACATCCCAGCGTTCCAGAAACCTGTGAGGGTGGAAAATGTGGCTGCAGTTTGAGGGAAAGCTGTTGCTGCTTAGCACAACCCATGTGTTAAGCGTAACACGAACGAGAGCCTTTATGTTCTGGCGTTGTTACACAGAGCTACTGAAAGTTACTGCAGGATGGGGGAAGCAGAACTCCTCGAGTTTGTGTGTTTATTGTGGTGTGTTAGAGGAATCATGAATGTCCAATTGTTCCCAAGTTCCTTCTCTGTCCAGTTAATGGAGCAACAGTGTGTGACAACCTGTTCCTGCTGGGAGAGATGGTGGCACCGACCGGTGCCTTTCCTTGTGCTGGTTCTGAGGCTTCTTCAACCTCTCAGGAGGATGGTGAGGCCCTGACACAGGTTGCCCAGAGAAGCTGTGGAAGTGTCCAAGGCCAGGTTGGATGGGGCCTGGAGCAACCTGGGATAGTGGAAGGGGGGTGGCACTGGGTGAGCTTTAAGGTCCCTTCCAACCCGATCCAGCCTGGGATTTGGCTGGCAGCCAGTCCTGCAGTTCTGGAGTTGACTCACTGAGAGGTCAAACAAGTGCCAGAGCTGGTGGAAAGGAGAGAGCTGAGGGTGTCTGATGGATGGAGGAGCAGGAAGGTGCCTTTTGGAGTAGCTGGATGTTAACTGGGGTACATGTCTGATGTGTGTGTACCAGGCATGCCTGTGTGGTAACCTGGGGGCTGCTCAGCTCTTCAGTCAGAATTACCTTATTACAGAATCATTTAGGTTGGAAAAGACCTTTAAGATCAAGTCCAACTTTTGACCAATCACCACCTCTTCAACCAGAACAGAGCACTAAGTCTACCATCAGTCATTTCTTGAACACCTCCAGTGATGGTGACTCCACCACCTCCCTGAGCAGCCCATTCTGATGCTTCACAACTCCATCTGAGAAGAAATTCCTCCTGATGTCCAACCTGAACCTCCCCTCGCACAGCTTGAGGCCATGTCCTCTCATCCTGTCGCTCCCTCAGCCCCGAGACACCTAAAGAAAGCCTGGCTTTGCCTCCTACTCTGTCCTTCCTCATTGTAACTGTGCCAGTGTGGGGCTGTCACTGCTCATGGAGCCGCTCTGTCCCTCCCAGCAGCGTGGGAGGTGTGACCCTGACCCATGGCTGCCAGTGCTGGGAGGCTCTGCTGTGCTGGAGTTGCCTTGTCTTCGCCTAATTTCAGCTTTTAGCCGGTCTCAGCCTGGCTGCTGAACTGCTAATGCTCTGCTCATGCTCTGTTACATCCCTGGAATGGGCTGGAGGAGCCTGAGCTGCTCTGTGCTGTGGAAGCAACGTTTCAGGCCCATGGGGTGCTGTGGGGCCATTTGGGGGTTCACCTGCAGGCAGCTGCTGGGAAGTGCTTGTAGATTGGATAGATGTTGCTGGGATAAACTGATTTTTATCTGGGAAGGTTTCCTTGCTGCTCGCTTCCTTTGGGTCATGAATCTGGAGGTAAACACTTAATCGTTTCAATTCTAAGAATTGGGAGCTTTTTCTCATCACCTCAACCCCCCATTTCTGAGCTTCAGCAGTTGTAGATGACTGAGTATGAAACACTTCCCTGTGTGTCTGAGACTAAGATCGAATCTAAAAGGGACCTGTCTTAGTGAGCAGCATCCCTGCCCATGGCAGGGCGTTGGAATGAGGTGGGCTTTAAGGGCCCTTCCCACCCAAACCATTCCATGATTCCACGAGCGTGTGGACTGCTGAACATACAGAGCTTTGACTCTCACCCAGACTCTGTGGCTGTGCTGTTGTAAACAGTGCCAGGAGGGCTGGTTTTGAGCCGTGCTGAAGGCTTGGTCTCACTGACTGCTTTCCTGGGAAAAAACCCACTACCAGGAAAACTAAAGCTTGATTGCTGAGTTTTGTACCTGATCACCGCCTAGATCAGGTATGGGCTGCTTTTTTGTGTTTGTACATGAATTGGGAAAATTGTCATACAGTACCTCTGACCTTTCCTTGGAACAAACAAACCCCACTGCTAATGTGCACCTATCACAGTAAACCAGGGAGTAATCCCTGGAAAAGACTATAAAATCATTATAATCCTTTCATTTCTCAGCGTACAAGTGTGTAAGGGATGTCAGGAGATACTTGGGCATCATCACCTGTATCTGGTAGCGTTTCAAGGGACACCAGAAGAGCTGGCCCCTGGAAGTGGCATCTCCTGTTTCCTGTCAGAAGTCCTTTGGTGTGAGCGCTCCCAGGTTGTGCTGTGCAGCATTTGCACATGTGGCCTGTGGGAGAGATCAGCTGCAGACAGGGCCTATCCGACCTCCTTCCTGGCCAGCTGGCAGGTGATGTGATTTCTACAGGCAAATACATGGTTGTTGTCATCTTCTCTTCCTCAAGCAGCAGCAGAGGTTTGCAGGGCCGTAAATCACTTCAGGGAGTGCAGGTAATGAAGCCAGGTCCCTTGGGGACATCAGACTGGTACTTTATAGATGTGGTCAAGCAATGATCCATCGCAAACAAGGGGTTGATTATATTTGGGTAGGTTGTTCCCTTTTCCATGTGCAGCTTCAGACGCAGCCTGTGAGGGATGATGGCCAGACAAGCATGGTTGAGAGTTTATTTTCATTTTAATATTGCCCTCAGCTGCTGGGAGATCTAATTTTTAACATTTCCTGTATCAGGAGGCAGATGGCCCTCAGTTTCCTTCTCACCTAAACTTTCTTCTCCAGGTGAATGAGAATCAAATCTGTGCAGTTCTTGTGACAAAATGGTATTCTTCCAATTCTTGTTCTCTCACTTATCAATGGAAATGGAAAATGGGTTAAAAAGACCTTTCTGATGCAGATTTCTAAATTGGCCATGGTGAAATTGTATCAAGCTTTTCATTTTCTGGGATGCCATCTTTGGGGGCATGGAGCTGCTCCTGTGAACAAGGACGGTGGTTGCCCTCAAATGAGCTCTGAAGGTCACAGGTTCAAGAAGGGATGAGCTACCTCGTGTGGCCCAAGCTGCAGGGCACTGTTCCATGAGCTGTGGGAACAAGAGGCTGCACAGATACACCCAGAGCAGGGCGAGTTCAGTCAGGGAGGAGAGCCAGTCCAGCACGGTTGCATTGATGATATCACAGGTCCTGAGGTGGTCTGCAAGTCCTTGGTTCCAATACGGAGCATCGCTGTGCTCTTCCCGTGCTCCCAGGGGCTTGGCTGGCTGGTGTTTGTCCATCACACCTGCACTGTTGTGGCATTTCTCTGAATAATCTGAAATGCCCTTGTGCCACCTGCCTGTTTTCATGATCTGTCTGAGAAGACTCAGCTAGAAATAGCCTGAATTTTCTTCCGCATGCGGTGATTCGAAAGCGTACTTTGTGGCTGAGTACAGAGCCATTTCTGGGTTTCAGACCACAAAGGATGATGTTTGAAAAAGTGCCTGAAGTACTGGGCTGTTGTCTAGAGATGCGATCAAGAGGTGCTGTCTTTCCTTGTGGAAGAACTGCCTTGTAGGCAGAAGAATTGGGCTTGCTTTTCCAGCTTTCTCAAGGTCGTGTTGTTGGCATGGGTCGGGGAACAGGTGCTGTAATGGAGTAATTAATCTTGGAAATACAGTTTAAGATAGCACCTAAAGGGGATCTGTGGTTGAGGGAGGCAGGGTTCCAGCAAAGGATTCTTAGAGCTCAGCCTGTATTTAAGTGAAGATTTGGTGGTGGGGGAGGATTTGGACGGGAAGTTGGTGCCTCTCAGAGGACAAAGAGGCTTCGTAGCATCTCCGATTTCTCTTGTGGTTTGGAGGCAAATCTTGCATGGGACAAACCCCCACTTCTTGTTTTAGATGATGGTATTAAAACTAATAGGGTGGAAAAAGGTGTTGTGTCTCTGCTCAGTGAGGTTACTGCTTGTGAAATAAATGCTGAAGCTCAACGTGAAGAAATGTGCCAGCTGTGATCAGTCCAGGGCCATGCAGTGCAGGATAAGGGAATGTTATCATCAGGATGTGCTTCCCTTGGCTACAGATCTCTGTGAGCACCTGTGTGGCATCTCTGCTTTGTTTTAAGAGAGAAACTTGACTCTGAAGTCCAGATGAGTGTGAGAGGTAGAATAAACAGCTTTCTCTTTCAGCTCCAGGGACCTCTTCTGATCACCACTCCTTGTTCATTGTTTCCTTGCAGGGCATTGGCTTTAGTTTCTCCCACTGCTAATCCAGGGAGTCCATAAGGTGATTTCTAACCTTTCTGCACCAAATGGTTGCTATATCACAGATTTGGTTCTTGAGGAATCTTTAGGCTTCTCTCTGCAGTGTCACTGATTTGTAAGTCATTCTAGGATGGGAAATATGGTTTCATGGAGCTGCACACACTTCCTGTAGATTCTGCTGCTGGAGTAAGTGCATTCAAGGATGTCTTAGGAAACATGGTTTCTGTTTGGATAATCCAGTGCCTAATAAGGCCCAAGTTCTGAGGCTTCTTCTGTGAACAGGGCTGAGTGACTCCACTCCCATGTGGATTCCTTTGTGTTATGCTGCATAACTGAGCTGGTGCTTCATTATTTTCCTCACTGAGGTAATGTGTTGATCGGTCTCCTATGAATTTATCATAAATTCAAGGCCTTTGAATTCTTTGTTAAGTGGGATTGATGCCAACTTTGTGTTGTGGTCAGCAGGCTGGTGGGAAGGGATGGCATGCAGAGGGACCTGGAGAGGCAGGACTGTGGGAAACTCACGGAGCTCAACAAGGCCACATGCAAGGTCCTGCCCCTGGGCCAGGGCCATGCCGAGCACAAACACAGGCTGGGTGGAGAAGGGATCGAGCACAGCCCTGGCAGCCCCAAAGCCCCAGTGCCCTGGGCTGATTCCCCAGCTTGGGCAGCAGGGCAGGGGAGGATTCTGCCCCTCTGCCCAGCTCAGGTGAGCCCCCACCTGCAGAGCTGCCCCAGCCCTGGGGTCCAACAGCAGAAGGACCTGGAACTGCTGGAGAGAGCCCAGAGGAGGCCACGGAGATGCTCCCAGGGCTGGAGCCCCTCTGCTCTGGAGCCAGGCTGGGAGAGCTGGGGGTGCTCCCCTGGAGAGGAGAAGGCTCCAGGGAGAGCTCAGAGCCCCTTGCAGGGCCTGAAGGGGCTCCAAGAGAGCTGGAGAGGGACTGGGGACAAGGCATGGAGGGACAGGACAAGGGGGAAAGGCTTCCTACTGCCATAGAGCAGGGCTGGATGGGATCTTGGGAAGGAATTGTTCCCTGTGAGGGTGGGCAGGCCCTGGCACAGGGTGCCCAGAGCAGCTGTGGCTGCCCCTGGATCCCTGGCAGTGTCCAAGGCCAGGTTGGATGGGGCTTGGAGCAGCCTGGGACAGTGGAAGGTGTCCCTGCCCATGGCAGGGATGGAACAAGATGAGCTTCCAACCCAAACCAGTCTATAAACACAGGAAAGGGTTAGAAACTTCTGAAACAGGAGTGTCAATACATGAGTCTTAATTCCTTGAGGAATGCAGCAAAATCCTTCTTTTTGGTAACCACAAGCCTTCCCTCTTGTCCATGCTAGGGGATATTTATAGTTTTAGTGGTGTGTGCCTTGCCTTTCCTTCCTAATGGATTGCCACCACAAGTGGGTGGCAGATTTGTTTGTTTTGGCACAATATTCCCTTTACATAGGCACGTCTGGAGTTTACAGCAAACGGAGCCAGGCCGTGAACTGTGCAAAGTCCTTAACACGAGGGAAAGGAGAGAAGCAGGAAGAGTTGTCACGTAAAATTAGCTCTCCAAAACTGAGCCATCTCTTCAGCTCATTTCCCTGCTGCTTTACAGGCTGCTTCCTTAAGCTGACATTGCTCCATTGGATGCACCGTGAGCTCGAGCGTTTGTGTCAGCGCTGCCTGTTCCTGCCACTTGCCCTCACTGGATGTGCCGTGCGTTGGGAATCCAGTATCCCTCCTCTAGGCCATGGAGTAGCTCCAATGGTGATGCTCTTCTGGCACAAATTGTAATGGAAGGAACCAAAACAGCAAGGTGACCTCAGAAAGGGAGCTCAGGTATTCACTCACTGTTGGAGTGCCTTTGATTGACCTGTCAGGTAAGCATCAGGTGGTGATGCAGTGCTGAGATGGACATAAAGGGTTATCAGTGGTGGTGGCAGAGGCTGACATTAATTAAATCCACTGCCACAACCTTAACACAGCAGCATTTCCAAATATCTGGCTTAATAATGAAAATGAATGTGATCCAGGATATGGCTTTGGAATTACTGCTTGTGGCTTGAAAAATCTTGTGGAATATCCTGAGTTGGAAGGGACTCACAAGGATCATCGAGTCCAACTCCTGGCCCTGCACAGACACCCCAAAAATCCCATGTCCCTGAGAGTTGTCCAAACACTTCTGGAGCTGTAGCAGCCTTGGGGCCGTGACCATTCCCTGGGGAGCCTGGGCAGTGCCCGACCACCCTCTGAGAGAAGAACTTTTTCCTAATATACAACTTAACCCACCCATGGTGTTTTTCTTGGTCTGCAGGGATTTGGGGGATTGCAGGTGTCCCTGTAGGCATTAACAGCCTCTTGGGCACATTGTCCATCACCTGGTGCAAAGGCAGGTGATGTCTGACCACGCCTGCTTGACAACCCATGTTCAGAAGAGCCAGGAAAGGATGGTGGTGTCTCCACCAGGCTGATCCTTCACAAATTTACATTTGTCCCTTTACTGTGAGCTTGAGGGGGGAAATTTGATGACCTTGGTGATGCCCATGTGAAAGCTGGATGGGTACTGGCAGAAGACATCTCTGAAGCTTCTCCAGACTGTCGCTGTGGGAAACCAGAGAGTGTTTGTTGCCATCTCTGGTGCTGCATGTGCCACCCAGGCGTGTTCTGGTGTGTAGGATGGCTTTACAGGAATGCCAGTGCAGAGACTGATGCTGGATGCTCCTGGATGGAGCACATGGACCTCATCTTGGGTTCATTTCACAAAGAAGCTGCACCTGTGAAAGCACAGGTAGAAAAATGACAGATGTGGGATGGTGCTTCCTAATACAGCTGGAGGAAGCTAAAATATCCATCCAAGGTGTGAAGACTTTTGAGGAGCTGGCAACTTCAAAATTGAGGAAGAAAAAACCCATAAAACCAACCAACAGCACAGATCTTCAAGTATTATAATTTTTTAAAGCCATGTGGCTGCTCCTGGAGTGTTGGTGGCTCCTGCTTGGTTTCCCCCTGCGGGCGGGTGCCACGGGCCACTTCCTTGCCAGATTGAGGAAGGAGCTCGGCACAAACATTTACTTTCTGTGAACAAATGCAACTGTCTGACTGTGTATCTTGGGATTATGGTGCCTAATTGCCCTACTGAGGAAGTGCAGATTTTTATGGAGCTGATGGTGTGGGTGTAGCCACCAGCACAGTTAGACCAGTAACCAAGACTGGACCTTGCACTGGGGAGGAGGCGGCTCAACTGCCAGCAAATGGAGTGACCTTTGCTTCATTTAGAAATAAATAAAGAAAAATACAATAAATGAAAATTTAAAAGGCAAGAGACAGGCTCTAAACATCCTCTGGCCCGCCTGCAAGGGGGTTGTGCTTCTCCAGAGGGTATTTTGCTGGGTCTGGATGTAATTCCTGGCACCTTTCAGTAATCTAGGTCCTTCTGACAGCTGAACTGCTTCGTCAGGACACACAGTTGGGAGATCTGGGAGATTTAGGGAGTCCTACATCTCAGAGAGGAAGGAAAGGGTGGCTCTTTATGTGCCATGAGGATGCTGCCTTGTGGGATAGGTGGGTTTTGCAGTGTTGACAGCATGGAGTTTTTGTAACCCCATACTGGGAAGGGGAGACAAATTGCTGCAGAAGGTTTCAGGCGTTGAGCACAACAGTGCCTTAAATATCAAACTCTAGCAGTTTTTAATGTATGTGATCTATCCCAATAAAAACCTTCCTCTCCCAAAACAGAGCTGGCAGGCAATCTGGTTGCTGGCAACATTGTTGGGTTGCTTAGGCTGAAGCACTGGGTTTTTTTTAAGCCCAGATGAGCAGGACTCAGGGGTTGTAGTTCTTACCTTTCCAGCTCCCTTGTGCTCTAACCCTTGTAAGCAGGTGAGTGGTCAGTCACCCCTGTCTGACAGCAATTTGCCTCCAGAAAAGCAGCCCATTAAAAGCTGGGGCAGATTTCTCTCCCTGTGTAGGTCTCAGGTACATAGTTTCCTCTTTGAGACATGCCTTAGTTGCAAACAAAATATGTAGGTGATATCAGTTGAATTCCTGCCAAATGTCTCATTATATGACGAGACAGCGTGGTCTGATCCTCTCTCCATGACTGCTGGAAAAGGCAGTATCTTCACTTAAGGAGAAGGTGAAGTTCAGGCATTAAAAGTAAAAAACATGTACATTAAATCATGGACTATCAAGTTCTCTTGTGTTTTCCCTTAACATACTCCATCTCTCTCCTGTTGGCATCACCATTACTAACTGTGTTTTTAAGAAGTGCTGCTGTTCCAGCTCACCATCTCTTACATCACCGTGTTTCCAGTTTATTACCCAGCTCTTACATGGAGTTTTTAGTGATGAGCAGCCTCGAGTGAAGTCTGTTGGGCACAGTCAAGAGTCTGTGGGATGGAGTGGCGCAGACTTGGCAGAGTTCTCCTCTTGCCCGTTTGCTGTGGAGCATTTGGCCTTGACCTGCCAGGCCAGGTCTTAAAGTTCAGCTGCACAGAGTGTACTTGAGACTTTTACCCACCTCCGCTGTTCTTGGGCATGTTCCCTTCTTACCTGTTCATCCTCTCTGCGTGTGAGGCTGTGTGGTGATGAAAACCAGCTGCTTGAGTTACTGTGGGGTCATACTCGGAATCACAGAAGGACGTGGATGCACGGTTTCTTACAGCCACACGAGCTTTGGCTGGTGGCTGCTGTTCATCCCTGCAGGACACACCTGAGCCAGGCTCAGCCATGCCCAGGTCACAGTGCGTTTGGCACTCGGTGGCTAAATCCTCTCACTGAATTAGGTACTTGCGTGAAAACCCCTTTCTGAAGGCACCTACTTCTGGTGTACTTTCATAACTTCATTCCTGTTGCATGGAAGTGGAATTTTCTCCAAGGGTTTGCTGCTCTGTGGTGGACACTTGGACACTGGGAGAGCCCTTACACCCATGTTTAGATCTCAATGCTGTGAGAGTCCAGATGTCTTCCTGTCTCCTGAGCCATCAGGTACAAACACTGAGCACCAGGAGCCTGATCCTGAATCTGACCAGTGCTGTCTGAAGCTCATTTTAGGCGCTGATATGAGACTAAGCAGAAGTTTGGTGTCATTTTGAGCTGAGGCAACAAAGAAACAGTTCTGCTTGTTTGTCCTCAGCTTTTGGAGGTGCTCTGGTGGGACAGAGAGGGGACAACCTGTTCCCATCAGGTAACCATAAGCCAAGCCTGCGGTCTTGTATCCCAGCTTTCTCAAGTTGGGATACAAAGACCCTGCATCTGAATCCCACCTCACTGCTCTTCTGTTATGACACTTTTTGTGGGTACTGGCTGGCTGTCAATAGGAATATGTCCTTCCACAGGGGAACACATCCCTGTTGGGTGCTGGATTCACCTTGGGACAGGGCCAAAAGCCTCTCAGCACCTCAGGGCTCCCTGTTATCCCGAGCTGGGTCCCACTAGCATAGCTCTACCCACCCTTGCCATCAGGCTGTCTTCAGTTTCCTTTGACCCATCTCCTCAACTTCACAAGGACTTTTCTTCTGGTGAGAGGCTTCTCCCCACCCCACACACACTGTGAACGCTGCCTTGGCTCTGAACTTGTTACTTGCATTCCTTTCTGAAGCAGAAAAAAGCACTTCATGGTTTGGATACTACCAGGGTTTTTGGGGGCAGGGGGAAGTTGTGTTTGGCTGCCAAGTTCACCAGTCTTTTCAAACTGTCTGAGCCTGTCTGCAGTTCATCCTCTGGGCTGCTTTTCCTTGCCAGACTGAGCGCAGATAAAACAGTTGTAGATGATTGAGGCGCATCTGGGTTAAATTAGGCTGGAGATCTGTAAAAGTGATGTTGCTGCCAGTGATCCAAGGCTGCTCCAGAGCCTAAGCTCCCGTGGTGGTCTTGTCGAGGACTTTGATACCATTAACTGCAAACTACATCCGTCAGCCACCATGGATGCACCTGAATCCATGTGCTGTGGGTTATTCCTTGATGATGGATGCACATGGCTGTCTAGAAGACATCTTTGCCCGTTTTTTCTTCAAAGCCATTGCCTGGAAGGAAGGGGATGGTACAGGAACATTTGCCTGTCTTTTTGCTGTTAAACAACCCAGCATTTTAAGAGGAAAAATAAAACTACAGGTTTATGATGCCTGGATATCAGAGAAAAGAACTTCTGCAGGGTCTGTTATAGACCTCTTGCTGCTGGCAGGTTTTTCCTCATTTCCTCTGTAGCATCCCCATAAATGCATATTTCTGCTGGAACTTGATCTTACGTGGCCTTACACAGCCTGTTTTGGGAGCAGAGATGCTATCCCGAGCACCAGGCTCTTTGGGAAGCTTTTCAAAGGTTGGACTTGATGATCTTGGAGGTCTTTTCTGCCCCTAGTGATTCTAAACACTGGATCGTAAAGCTGGGCTCAGTTGCTGTACTGTCAGGAGGTAGATCCCAGAAGTGCTGTCGGTGGGAGGGTCCCCTCCAGGCAGGGGCTGCAGGATGCAGGACCTGCAGGGTGCAGGGAATGCAGCCCTGGGGCTGGTGGGCTGTGTGGGCTCAGCACCTGCACGGATCACAGGGATGTGCCGCTCACAGCCAGGCTTTGGCACTCGGATGGGATTTCTGCAGAAGGGTGTGAGTCTGACGTCTGCTCAAGCCCCAGAAGATACAGGGGAGCTGAGCTGGCAGTTGTGCTTCAGCTTTTTCTCTGCCCAGCCTAAAAAAAAAAATCCAAAAATATGTAGAGCTCGGGTTTCATGAGGGGATTTTTTAAATTTTATTCCATCATTCAACTGTTCCTTTAGCTGTTCCAGCATCATCCACCTCTTCATAAACTGTACTAACCCTCCTTTACTGACAGATTATGGTCTCTAGTCCTTTTTACATCTATAGGAATGTGCATCCATGGCTGCTGGCACACGTTTGGCTGGGACTCAGTTGAGGGAGAGAAGTCGATGAATTGATCTCACATCACACAAACCACTTCCCTGGAAAATGCTCTATGCTTTGTTTTGACTCTGCTTGTGTGGAAGAACTAAATTACCAACTAAATTAGATTTTCCCTTCCTAACATTCCTGGCTTTTGTGCTGAGCTTCCATCAAGGGGATTGGGAGCAAAGTTCAGGAATGAACTTAGAGAATGGGTGCTTGGATCACTCCCAGTGAAATGATCAACGGCGATCACTTGGAAAAGTAACTTGCCAATGTATTTAGTTGGGGATTTTACAATTAATGTGTTTTAGCATGTTCACAAGGTCTTCAAGGAAAAGAGCTCTTGGAAGTTCACTTCCCCTCAGATGGAAAAAGCCACAAGTTCGTTTGGGTTCATCCCTGTCTGTAAAAACTCTAATTGGAGGATGCAAACTTGACAATCCTGGGCATTCATGAGTAATGAATGAGTGTAGTGATCCACAGTTGTCCATCCTTCTCCCTTCCCAGCAATTTAGACTTAAATACTGTTTGTGTGCCTCCTTATTTTCCGCCTGTGAAGCACTGAACAAAACTAACTGCACAAGGTGAAGATTAAATTGTTGGGTCAAATGTTTCAAGGGAAGCAATTCACAATGTTTAAAAGGCATCTGCAGCCTCCAAGGTTGGGAAGAATCTCCCAAGTGAGGGGCATCTGACATGACGTGCACCTGCTTGCTGTAGTTGGCAGCCAGCTTTGTCACTGCTGTTCCCAGCTGTAAATTGCAACAGAGAATTTTGACCTACTTTTTCAGTTTTTCTGTTGTTTTGCACAACATTGAGGACACTGAAACCAGGTCACCGTAGTGCTGGTTGGGGAAGCACAGATAAATGCTGATCTCTGTGTGGAGGTGCTGCTGGGGTACAGGGGGAGAGTTGGAATACATCCAGTGGAAGATCCTTGAAGTAACCAGAAAGCTCTTGAGTGGGAAACAAAAGGCAAAAAAAAATCCCAAAAAGGGTATTTGTCATGTCTGAGTGGGGAAAGCATTTGACCTTCCATCATCCTCCGTTCCTTGGCTTGGGTAATAGCCAAGCACCAGTGCAGGGCCCTCTTCCAGGTAATGCCAAGAGTGTGGATCTGCTGGAGGGCAGGAGGCTCTGCAGAGGGATCTGGACAGGCTGGATCTATGGGACAGGGCCAGCCATGTGAGGGATCAATAGGGCTGAGTGCCAGGTCCAGCACTTGAGTCACAACAAGCCCGTGGAACACTCCAGGCTTGGAGTTGAGTGTCTGGGAGGCTGCCTGGTCAGAAAGGACCTGGGGGTGCTGGTCAACATGAGCCCAGGTGTGCCCAGGTCGCCAAAAAACCAGCAGTGTTCTGGCTTGTGTCAGCAATAGTGGGACCAGCAGGACCAGGGTAAGGATTGTCCCCCTGTACTGGGTGCTGCTGAGGTCACACCTGGAATCCCAGGGTCAGTTTTGGACCCCTCAAAGCAAGAAAAACATTGAGGGGCTGGAGGGTGTCCAAGGAAGGGAACCGAGCTGGGGAAGGGGCTGGAGCAGCAGGGGCAGCTGAGGGAGCTGGGAAAGGGGCTTAGCCTGGAGCAGAGGAGGCTCAGGGGGGACCTTGTGGCTCTGCACAACTCCCTGACAGGAGGGGGCAGCTGGGGGGGTTGCGCTCTGCTCCGAGGGCACAAAGGACAGGATGAGAGGAAATGGCCTCAAGCTGTGCCAGGAGAGGGTTAGTTTTGATACTGGGGAAAAGTTCTTCATAGAAAAGGTTGTCAAGGATTGGAACAGGCTGCCCAGTGCCATGGTGGAGTCGCTATCCCTGGACGTGTTCAAAAGATGCGTAGATGTGGCACTTGGGGACATGGTTAATGCTCGGACAGTGCTCGGTTAATGGCTGGACTCAATGACCTTAGAGAGCTTTTCCAACCTTAAGGATTCTCTGATTCTAAGATAGGATATTTGGTAATCTGTTCATTTGTCTCAGGAGCAGGGCAAATCTCAAAACTTGCTTATTCTCTCATTATTAGAACAGTGACTCTGCCAGGAGTAAGTAACCAGATGGCTGCAGAAGAAGAAAATTTTGTTGTGTCCAGTTGGAAGGACAGAAGCAGGATAAGAAATGCAGAGCCATGAAGGTGGGGAGATAAAGGCAGTGGGATGAGAAGGCTTGAAGGGACATGAAGCCAGTGGAGATGCGTGTCCATGCAGAAGAGAGCAGGGCTGTAAACAAAGGCTTTGCTAATTGCGCTTTAATAAAGGCAGAGCCCTGTCACCTTGGAAGCTGTTAATGCACACAATGAGGCAGAGCATACAAAGCCAGCTTGATCCTCTAAATTTAGGGGTGTAAGCTCATGAAATGAGTTGGCAGATGCTGAAAACGTGAGCAAACACATTGTGTATGTCCTGGTTTCACATTGTTCCTCCTTACCCGCAGCCTGGCTGCTCTCCCTTTTCAGAGGGTGAGCCCTTTGTCCCAGTCTGTGGCAAAGCCAGTGAAGTTTCCTGCTGCTGAAGGCTCTACATTTTACACAGTGTGAGGGTGGAAGCTGGTGAGCTCATATCTGTGTGTTTATAACATGTCAGTTGAGAGCCCTGGAGGATTTTCTAGTCTTTGAAGTCATGTAGGAAGTAGCAGATCTTGTCTGGAAAGCGCTCTCCAGATCAGGAGACTTACCAGACATATTACACAGGCACGTGGGGCGGATGTTGGAAAACCCAGTGGGAAGGCATGTGCCTTGTCCTAAAGCAGTGATCTTGGAGCTGCTTTGAGGAATTGTGGTCCTGTGTCTGTAGAGAGCGGGGTGAGCTCACCCATCCCAACACAAAATGGGGTATTCTTGAGGGTCTCTTCTTAAAATAATTTTAAAGGAATTATGGGGCTGAATTCCTGCTTTTTTGGGTGTTACTTCATTCACCAGGCATTTGCAGTTTTATTTCTGGCATGTAGTGACTCCTTCAGGGATCAAAACCACACGCAGACCTGGACCAGGCCTGCTTGCTTCGATTTGAAGCAGGGCGCTTCATTGGCTATTTCAGTTTGGACAGATTTCTGAAATAGTGCCACAAACCAAGACTTTGACAAAACTTGTTCCTATCATGGAAGGGTCTCCAGAGTAACTCAAGGAGGCCAAAGAAGTTTTGAGTCCAAGGGAAGTGAGCTTTTCTTTTGAAAAGGGGGAACAAGGATGGCTTTGGCTTCTTTACACCAACCTCTCATTTGCAATGTCCTTTCCTGTGTCTGAAGGGCTCCCCTGAAAAACTCTGTGGCTGTGAGCAGTGTCTCTGTGCCATGCATTAAACACTCCTTTACACTGGATTATGGATATCAACACAAACAGCAGCTGCCTTCCAGGGCTGCCTGGAAGTGTCCAAGGCCAGGCTGGACCAGGCTTGGAGCAACCAGGGATAGTGGAAGGTGTCCCTGCCCATGGCAGGGGGTGGGACAAGATGAGCTTTAAGGTCCCTTCCAACCTAGACCATTCCATGATTTAACACCATCTGGAAGCTGGTTTCTAGCTATAGTGCTGCAGGTTTATTGATGGAGGAGAGGTTGTGACATAGATTTGGGTCTAAGTGTTTAGAAGCGTGTAGGATACAGTGCTGCTGGTTTTTACATAGCTAACTGTGCTGCAAGTAATTTCCTTTCAAGCCTGTGTCTTTCATTAAGTAACTGTTCCTGTGTCTCCAACTGTATTGTAGTGAAATCAATCCTGGAATTGGGCTGATTCACCATTAGGGAAATATCTTCATGCGGCCCTGTTCAAATGGAAGTAACTTTGAGGAGCAATCTTGCTGAGTGGGTGGAAAGGTAGGAAGGAATCATCATAAAAAAGTTTGAATCGTGGCAGGAAGTCATCCTGGTGTTCTGAGCAGCCTTTAAGTATTAATGTGACTGACAGTCTGGTCTTCATTCTTCTGCCGCTTCCCCTCCAAAGCTGAGTGCTGTGCTGGTCCTCAAAGGCCATATTTGATGCTGTATTTACGACTCGTGTTTTTAATAGGTGGTAATGACGGCGTAAGATCTGTGTGTGAGCCGGTGTGCTGGCAGCTGGGCTCTGCTCCTCGGCTTAGCCGTGATAAAGAGCTTCCCAGAGGCACCCTTCACTCATCCTTCGCTGCTCCGAATTCCTGTTTGCAGGAGGCTTTCAGCTGAGAGGGGATGTTTAGTGTTTGCAGACTGTCAGGCGTGACCTTTCCCTCCTTCTCCCTGGGGAGACCTGATCCAGATGGGGAGCGGGGGAAGGATGGAGGCGTAGGAGCTCAGAACCGTTAACATCTTATTTTGCGAGCCAGAAAATGTGTGGTGGGACTCATGCTTAATTTGCCTGAGGATAATGGAGTTGCTTGTCCCATCTGAGAAGTGCTGAGCAAGGTATAAACTGGGCAGGGTTTGTGCTCTTGCTGGAGATTTCTTTCTGTTTCCATTTCTGAGGTTGTAGGTAGTTCTTGGTCTTAAATTATTCAGCCTTGATTAAAATAATGACTTTGGTCTCCAGGGGGAAAAAATTCTTCTCTGGCCTTGATGGGATCTAGTGTGTTTTTCAAAGTGTTACTGGTTTTTTACTCATAGAATTCCTGTGTCCTGCTTATCTTTCTTAGTGATCCAACCCTAGGAACACCCCAGCATCATGGAATCATTTAGGTGGGAAAAGCCCTCTGAGATCACTGAGTCCAACCATTTTCCCAGCACTGCCAAGCCCATCACTAAGCCATGTCCCCAAGTGCCAGACCCATGTGTTTTATTACATGGAAGATGATGGCTTTAACTAGAAATAAAACAACACTTGGCTGGAATGTTCTGTGGCTACTTCTCTCGCCATAGCAGTGATAGACCAAATAGGCAGATAGACCAAAACTCCCCATGCTTCAGTTTTATCTTTCCAGAATTTTATCAGAAATACTAGTGTGAGTAAATCCACCAATTACTAGAATTCATTCTCACTTTTGGTTTGAGTTCAGCAGTAAAACTCTGTAGTTTCACTGATGGTTCTTTTTCATGTTGTTTGTTTTGAAGCCAGTCTCTCCTCCCGGGACAGCCTGGGGTGGGGTCCAGTCAAGGTGATTTTCTGATATCTGATAGAGCCTCATCACTGCTCCTGCAGACTGGTTTCACAGGGCAAACACAACTGTGTTGTGTCTGTGCCAAGCACAGCAGCTGAGAGTGTGTGGAGATGTCTGTGATGAGAAACCAGTTCCGCCGGTTCACCGGTAACGGATGCTTCCTGCTTATCCATATTCAGTTCTGAGTATTAAATCTGGAATTAAATTGAGGGATGAGTAAAGCTTGGTGATGCTAAACAATTTCTTGTACATGAACATCTCCAGCTCTTTTGTCTAGGCCAGAGGTGCTGAATGGCAAATGGTGTTTCACGCATTGCTGGGGAGCACGCTGGGAGCTTGTCACTTGGGTTTATGGTCAAACCGGTGGTGTGGCTGAGACACCTGAGGTTCTCAGGTGACCCAGTGGTTGTCAGACCTCCTGGATATGCTGCAGACATGCTGTGTGACGTTTTCTGCAGGGATCCACAACAGTCCCAAGTGACAAGGAGAATTCCAGTACCTAAAGGGGACCTACAGGAAGGCTGAAGAGGGACTTGTTGCAAGAGCAAGAAGTGATAGGTCAAGGGGGCTTTAAGCTGAAAGGGTTTGTTTAGATTGGATATTAGGGAGAAATTCTTCTCTGTGAGGGTGGTGAGGCCCTGGCACAGATTTGCCAGAGAAGCTGTGGCGGCCCCTGGATCCCTGGCAGTGTCCAAGGCCAGGTTGGACGGGGCTTGGAGCAGCCTGGGACAGTGGAAGGTGTCCCTGCCCATGGCAGGGGGAGGAATGGGATGAGATGGGCTTTAAGGTGCCTTCCAACCAAACGATTCTGGGATTCTATAAATACTCAAAACCTGGAATTTCCAGCTGGGAGTTCCCTGCATTTTCTGGATCCAGCATGGTGACTTCTGCCTTCTATCCAGGTGCCTTAGGTCAAACCAAAAGTCTCCAGAAATAGAGGTGTTCCACAGCTGGAGGCCAGGGAAAGCAGTCAGATTTCAGGAGGGCTCATGCTTCTGTTCTGTGTGGATGGGTAATAATCCTTGTCTTTTATTTTTGAATAACTGGAAGTAGGTAGCATAGCTTCATCTGGTGGACCAGAGGATCATCACTGACTGGGCCAGTGCCGGGTTAATGGTTGGACTCGATCATCTTGGAGGCCTTTTCCAACCTTAATGATTTCATGGCAAAATGAGCACAAGGATCTCTTGCTAAGCCCTCTACAGAGGTATTGCTGCAGGAGAACTGAGCCAGTTGCCCGAGTAACTTCTGAGCTCTCATTTACCTGGTTGTGTTTCTGGGTGTCCTTCCACAGGACTCTTGGTTGGGTGGTCTCATTGAGCACTTGTGGGATTGTTTTGGAGGACACAAACCTTGTTGGTAAAATTATTCAGGAACTGTTCCATTCACATCTGGAAAATCTGAATGCAGCAGTGTTCCTGTAGGGCTACAATCCAGTACCTTTATATCCTGGGATGTGGGGGGTAGTTCCAGGGGTGTTCATTCTAATTCTTGCCTGAGAGCTGCACCCCGAGAGTGCCTGATACCATCTCCGGATGCAGCACCTGTGCAGACAAGACATCCTGCAACCTTTCCCTTTATCATGCTGATTTCTTGGGAAGTGAGGGGAAGCTCAACCACCATGATGGTACCTCTGGGCTGCGCTTGTGGGGCAGGACCTTCTGGGTCCTTGCAGCTCCTGCGAGTCGCCCTTGGTCTTGTTCTTGAGCACGGAAGAACCACTTGGCCTGCAAGGGTTGAGAAGCATCTATGTTTTGTCCCTTTTTGACTGAGTTATCAGCTTTTAAAAAATAATTAATCATGTTTTGGCTCCTCATTTTGGTCATCTCTGTAGGACAGCAGTTTGAATTAGCAAATATATCTGAGGTCGATTTGGAGTTGGACTTCAGTGATCCTTGAGGGTCCCTTCCAACTTAGGTTGTTCGGGATAATGTAGATCAACTTGAAAAGAGGCAAAAGAATGGAGAATTTTATTTAAGTGCTACAAAATTTTCTTCTCTTGGCACCTTTCATTGGCCCCTTTGTATTTTTTGTCTGGCATTTGTGTAGTGCTTTATTAATGTGTGAAGTGAGGAGAAACCAAACCTACACTTCACAGGGACTAAAAGGTGGGGTTTCCTTGCAGTGTCCACCTGACACGCTGGGGTAGTCGGAATGGCTTCGGTTACTGCATGTGGTGTCAGTCCTGATAGCTCCAGTGGAACCATTACAGACTGGTTTGGGTTGGAAGGGACCTTAAAGCTCAGCTGGATCCACCCACTGCCATGGGCAGGGACACTTGCCACTATCCCAGGTTGCTCCAAGCCCCGTCCAGCCTGATCTGAGACACTTCCAAAACTGGGACAAGTAGCAACAGTGGATGGGCAGCACTTAACATTTCTTCATGACATCAGGGCTTTTTATCAGAAAATTGTTAAGAAAATGATAAAGTTTTCATATAGCTGTTAAATTCCTTGAGGCCAGGAAAGTTCTGGACATTGGCCCTGTTGTACCTTCCTCACCTGGTATTTTAAAATAATGATCTTTATTTCATATATCTCCTCTTTTCCCCAGGTAAGAAACCAAAAGCAGCCTGCCTTTACTGAATTCTCAAGAACAGAGTCGACCCTTTGGTACATTGTCAAGATGCATTAGGAAACTGGATCTGGTGCCAAAAGAACTCCATGAGTTTCCATGACTCTCTTGAACTCCAACACAGATACTTTTGGATATAAATTTCTGTTCTAAGGAGAAGAGTGTGTACTCCAAGTCCTTTCTGCCAGCTTGCTGGCAGAGGTTTTTCACTAAGATCATGGACCATCCTAATAGGGATAAGGATGAAAGGCAGCGGACGACGAAAGGAATGCCGGGAAGGAGTGGGCACGGTTCTCGGCCGAGCTCGTCGGCGTCTTCCGGCGTTCTCATGGTGGGACCCAACTTCAGAGTGGGCAAGAAGATTGGGTGTGGGAACTTTGGAGAACTCAGACTAGGTAAGAAGTAAGCGTTTTAGTGGCCTGCCTTATGCAAATTAGCGTTTCACCACTGGAATATAAATACATAAAAATTTACCCCGGCTCGAGAAACACGTGCGCTTGTCTTGTTTCCCAAGTGTCGAGCTGCCTTACCCGAAGCTTCTGACTCAGAAGATGTAACTCTTAGCATGATTTTGATTTGCATAAAGTCAAAGGGAATACACTGGAGAGGCCAAAGATGCAAATTTTGAACAATCCCAACAAATGAAGACTGTTCACAGCACTGAATGTCTTGCCTGAGGTGAAAAAAAACCTTCTTAACTGTGAATTTCTAAATCTTGCTCTCAATTTTTTGTTTATAAGCTAGAACGCCCATTTAAAGGGATGGGTGAGACTTTCCCAGCACTCAGGCTGGGATCAGACTTGATTCCACGTCCTTCTCTAACCTCACTAATTTCAGCCCCATCACCCTCTCCCTGCCCTGTGCCTGTGTTGGACTTGCTGGGGAGCAGAGGATGTGCCAAGTGGCCATCTGGCTCCCTCAGCCGACCCAGCAGCCCGACATTTGTTCATGGTCTGTTGGTCTCCTAACCATGTCTTGCAGCTGGTTGCCCAAACAGATGGTTCCACTAATGCATTGTTTGTTTAGGCCTACTGAGGAGACCAGTGCAGAGCAGGGCACTGGGCTCTTAAGTCATCCTAAAAAAACAATGATTGTGTTTTAAATGAGGTGGGGGAAGCAGCCTCACATAACTCAAGGGTCATAACACTACTGATAGTGTCTTTGTAGATTCCTACTCATCTTAAGTGAATCTGTGTAATCTCCCACTCTGAGGTTTGGTTATCACATCCATACATGTGCTGCTGCTCCATGCTGTGAAGACCAAGCAGCTCACTGCTGGTGTGTCTCAGTAAATGGGTATTTTGGTTTCAGCATTGCATCAGAGAAGTTTTACTGATTCACCTGAGCAGAGATAACACTCCTAAGGTGGAGAGAAACCAAGGACAAGGATGGAAACTCCCACCTTCCTGCACATGGGTATAATTGGCAGCTAAAGATAAATTTGGATCCTTACAGTGACATAACATGAATTGCTCTGTTGCATCTCAAAGCCCCCCCAAGAGCAAACCTCACGATCTCAGGATCCCCAGGGAGATGTTGAATTGCTCTGTAATCCAAGCTCTGCTCTGAGGTTCAGCAGCTGTAGTGGATCCCTCTGGGTATAAGGCTCTTGAGTTTATTCAGCTGGTGCCCAAATCGCAGAACCACAAAATCACAGATGGATTTGGGTTGAAAGGCACCTTAAAGCTCATCCCATCCCACCCCCTGCCATGGGCAGTGACACCCTCCACTGTCCCAGGCTGCTCCAAGCCCTGTCCAGCCTGGCCTTGGGCACTGCCAGGGATCCAGGGGCAGCCACAGCTGCTCTGGGCACCCTGTGCCAGGGCCTCCCCACCCTCAGAGGGAACAATTCCTTCCCAGTATCCCATCCAGCCCTGCCCTCTGGCAGTGGGAAGCCATTCCCTGTGTCCTGTCCCTCCATGCCTTGTCCCCAGTCCCTCTCCAGCTCTCCTGGAGCCCCTTCAGGCCCTGCCAGGGGCTCTGAGCTCTCCCTGGAGCCTTCTCCTCTCCAGGTGAGCACCCCCAGCTCTCCCAGCCTGGCTCCAGAGCAGAGGGGCTCCAGCCCTGGAGCATCTCCGGGGCCTCCTCTGGGCTCTCTCCAGCAGCTCCAGGTCCTTCTGATGTTGGACCCCATGGCTGGGGCAGCTCTGCAGGTGGGGCCTCACCTGAGGGGGCAGAGGTGCAGAATCCTCTCCTCCCCTGCTGCCCACACGGGGGGGAAGCAGCTCCCATTTCCATGATTCTTATTCACATTTCTCAAAATTTTAGAGGTGTTGGGTTTGTGATTCATGTATAGTTTCATGGCATGGACTTTACAGATGAGATTTCACTTCTGAAAAAGTTAATTTAGAGAGAAATTCAGTTTAAGTATGGATATGCAACACCTGCTAATTACGTGGCTCTTTTTCCAATAATGCATGTATTGTTAATGCTGGTTTACTAAAAATTTAAGCAATGAGCCACACGTACTGATAACAACAACTTGTTGTAACAAATTGATAACACATCGTTGTAAGGTTCTTACAGATGCTGTATGACTCTTTTTTTTTTCATTTCTCTTGCTTTTCGCCAGTCACCATCACTTTAAGAGCTCCTGTTTGCTCGAGCAGCAGCTCTTGCTCTTGCACAGCCCATGGTAATTATTGCTGGGGGGAAGGAGAAGCAGCGGCTGAAATCCGAGTGCACGAGTCTCTGATAACGTTTTGTCCTGAGAAGATGAATGATGTGCCCTCTGCTTTTTGCCTGTTTTTTATGTGGTTTCAGAGCAGTTAAGCACCAGTATCACAGGCAGAACAAAGTCACGCACTGATAAGCAAAGGGAAAATAGGCTTTTCCAATTCCCTGAAGAATTTCTCTCTTTTGAGGTGTTGTGTTTTCAGTTTAAGCCAGTCTTGTATCAAGGACTGATTGTTTGGGGTGGAGATGGCACTTACCTAATGAAGCTGTTTGCTGTAAATATTCAGCTCACTGCTCAGGGTTGATCTTTCTTCCTGAAGATCACCCAAGGATATGACTTTTTTTGTAGCATGTGGGAGCAGCACAGTTGGATTCCAGCCCTTGAGAAGCTGAGACGGGGAGATGAACACAAAATTTAACATTGGATAGGACAGGGGAAATGGCCACAAGTTGTACCAGGGGAGGTTCAGGCTGGATATTAGGAAAAATTTCCTCACTGAGAGGGTGGCTGAGCATTGGAACAGGCTCCTCAGGGAAGCAGTGGAGTCACCATCCCTGGAAGTGTTCAGAAAAGGAGAAGACGTGCCACTGCACAGTGTGGTTTAGTGGGAATGGTGGGATTTGTTCGAATGTTGGCCTTGATGATCTTGGAGGTCTTACACTTAATGATTCTGTGATCTGGCCCAGAGTCATGAGCTGAAATGGGGTTAGGCAGTGGCTGTTTCTTCAGACAGGCTGCAGAGTAGGGGGTCTGCAAGAGCTTTGGTTTCCGAAGTGGCTCAACCCACTAGCAGGAATACAGTGCCAGTCCCCACCCCAGACCCTGCATGGCTTTGGGGGTTCATGGGGATTTAACCTGTTGTATGGAGTGCTGTGCTCAGCCATGGCTGTGAACTCCACCAGAGGCCTCTCCAGCCAGGCATGTGAGCTGCCCCCTTAAACTGGCTCAAGAGCTTACCCAGGAGATGTTCCTGGTATTCTCCCAAAGTCCTGAACCATGAGCCATGGTAGGGATTAATAAGGCTCTTCAAAAGTCTCTTTTTTTCCCAGTGTTTGGCATTCTTGTTTAAGTAAAGCAATTAAATAGGTACTAATGTAAAATTATTATTGTGTTTTTGGTAGGTTGGAGGGATTTCTAAGATAAATGTTAAGTTCTTGTTACAGCAGGCATTTCTTTTAATTAGAGAATCACAGAGGGGTTTGGCTTCAAACTCATCTTTGTCCACCCTCTGCCATGGGCAGGGACACCTGCCACTGTCCCAGGGTGCTCCAAGCCCCGTCCAACCTGGCCTTGGGCAGTGCCAGGGATCCAGGGGCAGCCACAGCTGCTCTGGGCACCCTGTGCCAGGGCCTGCCCACCCTCCCAGGGAGGAACAATTCCTTTCCAATATCCCATCCAACCCTTTCCTCTTCCCTCAAGCCATTCCCTGTGTCCTGTCCCTCCATTCCCTCTCCCCAGTCCCTCTCCAGCTCTCCTGGAGCCCCTTTAGGCCCTGCAAGGGGCTCTGAGCTCTCCCTGGAGCCTTCTCCTCTCCAGGTGAGCACCCCCAGCTCTCCCAGCCTGGCTCCAGAGCAGAGGGGCTCCAGCCCTTGGAGCATCTCCGTGGCCTCCTCTGAGCTTGTTCCAGCAGCTCCAGGTCCTTCTGGTTGTTGGGGGCCCCAGAGCTATAGACTGGAGCCTAAATCTTTTTGATCTAATTGAAACATTATCTGGCATTTTCAAAACAGTGTGTTCAGGTGTCAGTTAAAAATGGCAGTGAACACCGTTTTTCACCCTGCCTGAAACTGTAAAAAATGTTAGAAGAGCAGCAAGCCCCAAACCAGCAGAAAAGCTGCTTCTCTGGAGGTTGCCAGGTCAGAGGAGTTCAATTGGAACTGGGAAGGTACTCCCAGAAGTGAGAACCACCCAGCTGCCTCCCACGCTGCAGTTTGAAGCCAGGAGCTCTGCTTCAAAACAAGTAAACCAGCAAAATAAATACTTCAAGGTGATAATACCGTCTGATCCTGGGGCTATAACTCCAAAATACCAAGTCATGGTGTGACTGGAATAAGGTTAGATGTGGAGGGCAGGGTAGGAGTAGATCCTGGGAAGCACCTACACCAGGAGCTGTTAGTTGGAAACCTGCTCTAGAGGGGACAGCAAGTCAGGCATGTCCCAAGTGCCCGATGATCTGGTGTCTGTGCAGATGCATCACTTTGGATCCTTTGGGGCTTCTCTGCCCTCTCCAGTCCATCCGTACGTTCAGGACATCTCACTGCCAAGGCCTTGAGAAATCCACAGGGGGAAGTTTCCCACGTGAGTGCTGCTGACGTAATGCATCTCTTCTCCTTGGGAATATGGAGTTCATAATTGTCAGTGGAACTACCCAAAACTGAGGCTTGGACTTAACTGCTCCATCAAAAGTGCTGACTCAGCTTGAAGGGCTTTTGCCAGCACAGTCACATCCCCTCGCTGTGCTGCGGATCTTTGGTCGTGCTAAATGAAGGTGCAGCTGCTGCTCAGGGCTTGTTTCAGTGGGCAGGTCACTGTGTCCTGTAAGCCTTTGCTCTTCCACACACCCTGTGCTGCCCAGGAGGAGGAGGAGGGAGAGTAAACCACTGCAGCTTGGACAGTGTGACGGCAAAATCAAGGGGGAGATCTCAGTCTGGAGCAAGCCAGCAGAGAGATTTTTGGGATTTACTTCCCTAGAGCAGCTGGCAAAGCAAGCATCTTGGGCTGCAGCTTTGGGAAAGGTTTGAAGCTCAGAGGCTGGACCCATTTATGTTGAGGATCTCCGAAGGGGATGAACTGGAGGATGAATTGGTTCATTTACCTTCGGCTGCTGGCCTGATGCTAACCCTAGTTATTTAACCGAGGAATTTCATTACCAAAAGTATCTTCTGTCTAGTCCTCAGCCTCATGAAACAGACCATAATAGACTGGATTATGGCTCCACATATGTGGAGGGTGTTGGCCATGTCCTTCCTTGCCTTGGAACAAGTTTGGAAGAGCACTGCTTCCCGAATGCCATTGCCCTGCCTTGGTGGGAGAGCACACGTGTTGATGGAGGATCTGTGGGGCATCATTCCCTGGGTGGAGGTGGATCTCCAAGGCTGTGATGGGGGTCACAGGATCCATAGGGAGTGGAGTTCTCATGCCTCCCTCCTTGGGGTTTTATTTTGCTCTTCAAAGCATCTGACTTCCTCAGGGATCTGGCTGGAGCTTCCCTTCCCCAGTGTGCTCAAACTGAGTGTCTCCACCATGTCCTGGGCTGATTCCCCAGCATGGGCAGCAGGGGAGGGGAGGATTCTGCCCCTCTGCCTTGCTCTCATGAGACCCCACCTGCAGAGCCACCTCCAGCCATGGGATCCAACATCAGAAGGACCTGGAGCTGCTGGAGAGAATCCAGAGGAGACCACAGAGATGCTCTGAGAGCTGGAGCCCCTCTGCTCTGGAGCCAGGCTGGGAGAGCTGGAGGTGCTCACCTGGAGAGGAGAAGGCTCCAGGGAGAGCTCAGAGCCCCTTGCAGGGCCTAAAGGGGCTCCAGGAGAGCTGCAGAGGGACTGGGGACAAGGGCTGGAGGGACAGGGCAAGGGGGAATGGCTTCCCACTGCCAGAATGGAATATTGGGAAGGAATTGTTCCCTGTGAGGGTGCTGAGGCCCTGGCACAGAACAGCTGTGGCTGCCCCTGGCAGTGTCCAAGGCCAGGTTGGGTGGGGCTGGAAGCACCCTGGGACAGTGGCAGGTGTCCCTGCCCATGGCAGAGGGTGGAATGAGATGAGCTTTAAGGTCCCTTCCAATCCAAGCCATTCTGGGATTTTGGTAGGAGCCATGTCCTTATCCGAGGAGGGGAAAAGGCAGTTTCAGGGAACAGGATACAGCTGGAGCTGCCAATGGGGCTCATTTGCTGGTAGCTAATACAGAGCAGATAATCCAGGTGCATTTAGGTTTCCTTCCTTTAATGTCTTCAGGTCTTCTCCCCCCTGCTGTTGGCTGGAATCCCAGTCTGTCTCAGAGGGTGGAGGGGTTTATCTGCCACCTGCTTTGCCATGGATTTGGCCTGTGAGCTCTTTCAGTGCTTTCTGGTGTCAGAGGGTTCCTGATGAAACTGCAAAACCTCCTTTCTACCCTTAGTTTCCAGTCTGGGCATAATACTATGTCTTTTTCTAAAGATGGAAAGAAATACATGGAAACCCCGCTGTGTGTCAGGGGTTAATGCTGGGGCTCAGCTTTCAGCTCTGCTGGCAGAAAACACCCCCTCTGAGGATATTTAACCTCACATATAAATCCCTGTCCTGTGTTACAGACCATCAGCAGGTACCAAAACAGGTTGGAGCTATGACATATTCCATTCCTGAGGGATGTAAAAACAATCTGCTTGGTGCAGACTGGGCCTAGGGACACCCAATCACAGATGTAGAGGCCACAAGTACCCTGAGTGATACAGTGGGGAAAGCATCAAAAGAGGTTAAATGCAGAAAACACGAGCTGTTATAAAGTAAACTAAATTTCCCCTGATGTTTCAGGATTTAAAGATGATTGTGTGTCTTCTCCCATGTTCATAATACCTCTAATTTTATTGAGTCTCCCAGGGCTGTTGTATCCATGTGCTGAGGAGGACATGGCATGTTTTTTAATGCTGCCATGTGGATATGGAAGAGCTGCTCCAGCTCCTGCCTGCTCTGAATGATGTCACTCCCTGTCCTGGGCTTTCTCAAGAGCTGGACTGTCCAAGCATCAATATCTGTTACAGGAATTGGAAAATAAATGAGTAAGAGAGCTGAGAAAAGCTGGTGCTACAAATAAGCCCTGATGACTTCCATCCTGGATTGCTCCTGAATTTTGGAGTTGCTCAGTAAAAGCATGACTTGTGCTGTGACACTGATGAGCAGAGGTCAACGCTTCCCTGCATAAATCCATAGGGAGCTTTTGTGGTGGGGGCTTCCCTCCTCCAAGGGGACAGCGGGACTAGAGGACGTCAGGAGGGTGTCAGGATGGTGGGACAGAGAGGGCCCAGGGACTGCCCAAGCATCCTTCCCTGTGGTATCTCTTCCAGGAGAGTGTGCTGTCAGGCCTGAGCCATGTGGAGGTGGTGGGGGAGTGATTGCTCCAATTCCCTGGCAGAGGAAGCAGAGGACGTTGAGTGATTCGGTAGCGGGCAGTGTCAGAACACAGGGAGAGCTGCTCCGTGACACGGAGCTGTGCATCACTGCCTCGCATCACTGAGGAGGCCCAGGGCTTGCTTCAAACACCAGACAGGCTCCTGGAGAAAAATTCCCCTCCAGCTGTAGCACACGTGGGTCCCAGCTCCGGCTCGGTGCACCAGGAGCTGGATTTGAGCTTGACTAGTGCTCATCTGACACTCCTGCCCTTCGTGCTTCCCAGAGCATGATCAGCCTAGTGAAACTCCCTGTACAGCCCAGCATGAAGTTGCTCAGTGTCCAGCAGATCCAAGACATTTCCAAAAGCAATGACACTCTCAGTCTTCATTTTTTGTTCCCCAGACTTTTTTGGCATGATGTGGGTAACGAAACCTAGTGTGTCTGGGATACCTCCTGTAACACATGGAGTGAAAGTGCTGCCACAAAATACAATTACCTTGTGCTGAGTGGAAGGTGTTACTTGCCTGCCCTGCTAAACTGCTGCAAACTGCTCATTATTCTGATTATTTTCAGGCTTATTCTTTGTTAAAGGCAGGAACTTCAGGGGGAATTGGGAAAACAGCCCTTCGGCATCAGTGTCACTCTTTCTCATTGTGCCTCGAGCTGCAAGTGTTGAATGTGGAACTAAAAGATTTTTTTCTTCTCCCTTTGCAGGTAAAAATCTCTACACCAATGAATATGTAGCGATCAAACTGGTAAGTAAAAGCTTCAGGTGTCCTTAAATGACTTTTACTTCTTGTTAAAAATTCAGACCAAAAGCAGGTTTTTCACTTTGAGCTCAGTGCTGCTCTCACACTCAGCTGGGAATGACTTATTAAAACTAAGATAAGTTCTTAAAAGCACTAAAAGCAGGGAAAGAACCCATCCTTCCACCTGCTGAAGGTTTTTAGTACCTAGAGGGTCTGTAGCTGTTTTAGAGCAGTGAGAGCCTTGTTCTCTGCCCAGGTCCCAGTGAAGGGCACTGGTAGTGGCTTTGCCATCTCCTGCTGCTCCATGGCTCGAGCCTTTCTGCTCAGAACTCCATGAACTTTCCAGTTGTCAGAGTGTTTGGTTAAGAGCATGGCACTGTGCAGCCTGGTGGTCCATGTTTTTAGAGTCAAGAGGCAGAAAAGAGGGTGTTCCTATGGTTGAAATTCCCTGGGCAAGCAGAGCAAAGCTCGGTCTGGTGCGATGCTGAGAGACTGCAGATGCAACAGGCAAAACAAGATGCAATTTGGGGAAGGTCAGTCTTCCCTCTGGCTGCCTTGGGTTGCAGAGAAGATACAGTCTCATCATCTGTGGAATCTGGGGGATGGGGAACTCCCTACCTTGCAGCTCTTCCTCATTTATAAACTCACAGCCTGCTAGTTTGTGTTTAGGCCTTAACTTTTCCTATCTGTAAACTCAGACTTTCATAAGTCCCTTGGGGTTTCAGATTCGATGTCTTCAGCTGATGTGCTGAGTTCTCATGCAAACACTCTTTTAACATGATCCAAACCCTAAAATCTGAAGTTAAAGTTGTGGTGCTAATTTGATACTGCAGCAAACCCTCCGGTTTGTCCAGTCGATGCTGTCTGGCAAAATGACAGGGATCACTCTGGTGACAGAAAATCAGGATGGACTCGGTGCATTAACTGTGATCATGTTCGAGTGCCCCAGATTCCATAACTCTGGCATTCCCCTTATGATGTGTAGTAGATGAAAAATAATTACAGCTTTGCAGGAGGGACTTGTTTTCACACCTGTTGGCAAATGTCAGACAATGTTCCCTAAAGTAAATAAATGAATGCCTGCAGAGGGATTCAGGAACACAGAATCCCAGATGGGTTTGAGTTTCCTGGAAGGGATCTTAAAGCTCATCTCATTTCACCCCCTGCCATGGTGGAACACCAAGGACACCTGCCACTGTCCCAGGCTACTCCAAGCCCCATCCAGCCTGGCCTTGGGCACTGCCAGGGATCCAGGGGCAGCCACAGCTGCTCTGGGCACCCTGTGCCAGGGCCTGCCCACCCTCACAGGGAACAATTCCTTCCCAATATTCCATCCATCCCTGCCCTCTGGCCGTGGGAAGCCATTCCCTGTGTCCTGTCCCTCCATGCCTTGTCCCCAGTCCCTCTCCAGCTCTCCTGGAGCCCCTTTAGGCCCTGCCAGGGGCTCTGAGCTCTCCCTGGAGCCTTCTCCTCTCCAGGTGAGCATCCCCAGCTCTCCCAGCCTGGTTCCATAGGAGATGCCCTTGATGTGGATCCACATCAGGAAGAAGAATTGTTGATTTTAGGCCCTAGAAAATGTGCTGTGTACACAGAGGAGGTGTTTTATTGAGGCAGTGATGCTTCTAATTTGCTTCCAAAGATAATCCCACAAAGATGTTGCATTGGAAACCATAAGGAAGTCATAACCCAGGTAAAACACAGCTGTACTAGTCCAAAGGGTGCTTTTTTCTCTCAAACAAGTGGCTGCAGTGACACCCCTAAGTAACCTGAAGCTTTTCCATATGGCAGGACTCAATGGCATTGCCTCATGGCTGCCTCAGTCTGACCTGTTTTTCTGGTCACATTCTTTCTTCCTTTTTCCTGCTATTTTTTTTTCCTGAATAACTGAGTGTTAAAACAGTTACTCTGCAACCCACTCCAGTTTCCTGTTGTGATCCAGGCTTAAAAATCTCAGGTCCTTCTCGTGTGAAGGGCTGGAATTGCCATCTGAGGGCCATGCAGGTGTCCATATACCTGCTCCGTTTTGGAGAAGTTTAAGGAGGGAACAGTAGGAGTTTCTTGGTCTTCTAATCTTAGACAGAATTCCACAGGAATAAGAATTACTCAGCCTCCTCAGCAGCAAATACACTTCTCTTACATGTGGACTTAACTGCTATTTTCTTTATCCCTCGAATAATTTGTGGATTAGTGGTGGAGTAGCTGCTTTTGATGTACTCACAGGCAGCATTTTCTTCTATCTGCATTGTTGGACCGAGTCAAAGCACTGCTCCAAGTCCTTGAAGTTGTGAGATCGTCTCCCACCACTGCAGCCCTGCTGTCTCAGCTGTTGCTGCCTTCTATCACAACGTTAGAGCTGGAAAATGAGGGAATTGTGTGATGGATACCAAGAGCCCACCAGAAAGTGCTGTGAAATTCCATGCTAACGCCTCATGGTTTCTTTTTGGGACTGAGGCTACACCGTAGAAAACTGCTGGCAGTGGAGATTGGTCCCTGTGTTGATTTGTGTGGTGTCACCATGTAGCTCCTGGTCCTGCTCTTCAGCTGACTTACTTGGTCAGGGGCATCTGGTTTATTCTTCTGGGGGTTTTCAAAGCCCCATTGCCCACAGGAAGAATTTCTTCCCTGGGAGAAGCCACCCAGCTGCAGTCAGAGCACAGGTACCAGGCCATCCCCTCGCAGCAGTGATGATGCCGTTGGCTCCAGCTGTGGATTTGCTCCGTTGGGCAGTAGCAATTCAGTTATTTTTGCTACAAACACAACATCTGCCATCATCCCTAAGCCCTTGGCCTACAGGACAACCATCTGTGCTGGTATGATCTTCTCAGAAGCTGCCATGACTCTGGCAAGTGTCCAGAGCTCCGGCTCCAGCAGCTCCTGATGCAGAAGTGGCTCAGGGCTACCTCCCCTGATCCCACAAGCAGCATCATGTCCTGCTGTATCAATCCTTCCCCTTTAAATGTTTGGATAAATAAACTGCTCCCTGAACAGGCTGAGTTCCTGTTGCCCTGCGTCCCTGTGCTCTGCAGGTATCTGTAGACTCTCCCTCAAGCCATGAGCAACAATTACCTTAATTTAAATGTGACTTATAGAACAAACTTGTTTGTGTGTTGCTTTGTATTTGCCTTCGGTGCAGGTTCAGTTTGGCCTCCAGAAAATTTTTTCTCATTGTTTGCTGAGTATTTGGTCATATTGGTCTTCTGGAGCTTTAAAACATTGGGAATTTGGTGATCTTGGAGGCCTTTTCCTACCTCAATGATTCTGTGATTAAGTTGAGAAGTAACCAGGAGCACTTGTTCCCCTTGCTGGGAAATGGATGGGATGACTTGAGCTGGTGAGGAACAGCTCAGCTGCAAGTCAAATTGCCTGAATTCCCGTACAGAATTCCTTCTCCACAGTTAAAAAGGAGCCTTGACTGTGGAGTTCACACCCAGTGTGGACATCAGTCTTACAGTGCAGACTAGAGGTCATCGAAAACAGAGGCCAGTATTAACTTCTATCTCCAGGCTGCCTGGGCAGGCAGTGAACCCACATCCATGCCCATCCCAAGTGCACAGTTTCATTGCAAAGGTAATTACTCCAGTCTCTTAATCCTCTCCATATTAACTTTGTATTTTTAGAAGCTCTGTAATCTTGCACGTTAATGCCTTGATGGATCGTTGGCATTAGGTCTTGTGTGTAAAGCGCGCCTGAGGAACAGTTGACAAATGGGATGGTTTGGGTGCATTGCAGACTTACCCATTTTATTTTTTTGTGTGTTTTGTGGATAAAATAGAATATTCTTGAGTGCTTCAAAATGTTTGAGTGACACCTGCCACAAGAAGGGAGAGACTTCTTCTTTTTTCCCAGCTGTCTGGCTTCACTCTGGTGCTCGCTGTGAGCGACTGTGGTCTGATCTAAAACACACTTGTATGACTCAACATTTTTCAAAAATACAGGCTGGAGACCAACAAAAACCCTGTGGGTAATCACAGTGCCCACAGAGTGAACTTGGGGCTTGAGCTTTCAAAACCTTGACTTCCCTCTGCCAATGTCCAGGGTCATTCTTCAAGGACCAGGAGCTTTGTGGAATGATTCTTGAATTTCACTGCAATGAGGGAGCTTTGTATTTAAATGAGGAGGTTATTTCTCCTCCAGAGAGTAAATCTTACTGCTTTTTTAAATGACTTTTTTAAAAGTGAAGTCTGTTGTTAGAATTTCAGTCTGGGGTGTTTTCAATATGCATAAATCTTCAAGTATAGGATGGAACTTCTTTCAGTCAAACTGATTTTAACCAATTTATTTATTTCTGTTCTAGGAACCAATTAAATCCCGGGCACCACAGCTTCATTTAGAATACAGATTTTATAAACAACTTGGAAGTGCAGGTGAGTAAACCCACCTTTAACTTGTCAAAAGTTTGGGATTTCTTTATTAAATCAAACAACACCATAGTATTTGTTCTGTAACTCTGACTTGAACTTAGGGATCTGGGCCAATTCCTTTTAGCCTCACACAAGTTTTGGAAGAGATTTGGTGAGAATGAGATCGTAATGATGATATTGGGTAATTATGTGGACCTAAACCCTCGAGTTCTTGAGGATTTGCTGATAAGGAAATACCCCTGTAAGTGTGTTTGTAAAACATAGGAATCGTCCGGGAGGGGAACGTTATTTGTGTATAGAACAACACAGCTTAAGCAGGTGATCTGAAGTCTTTAAACCTAGGAAATTGTTCTCATTTTTACTTGTTAAATCATAAGAGTGTCCAAAAGCCCCTGGGCTCCTCTGTGCAACCATGGGCTACAGCAAACAGGAGAAAAATAGAGCAGGATCAGCCAAAGGTGGAATTTTTTATACATTTTTTTCTGGCACTCTCTGATTTCCCTGATACAGAGCTGGAGTTGTGTCTAACAGTGTTTGGATTTTTCTTCCCTGAATTTATGGTTGTTTTTTAAACCTGAAGAGCCTTTTAGCACATGCTGTTTCCCATGCCAAGGATTTCCACAGCCTCGTACAGGGTGTTCCACTGCTCAGGGAAGTCTCTGTGAAGCAACAACATCTTTGCTCCTTCTGTGCCTTGATCATGTATTGACTTCGGGTTTTGACAAATTTCTTACATGACTGTAGTTTTTTTACACTTCTGATTTTATTTTTCCTGTTTTCCCTGAATGGACCCAGCTTCCAATTGCAGAGGATGTCTGATGGACACCCAGAAATACTTTGGTAATAATATATTACCAAAACACTAAGTTGAACTTCCTGCTGGAGTTCTGTTGGTGCTTGTGATTTCTGGGATACCCCAGCCCACATGTCTTGTGACACATGAATGAATCCCAGTCTGCTTTTTCTACACCACTTGGGTTCCTTCCACTCTTTAAAGATGTTATTAAGGAATTATAAAACTGATCAAAATTTGAAGGAATGGCTTTATTTTGGTTAGATGAAATATTTTGAGGTTTTCTCCTGTTCCTAAAGAATTTAAGCTTTCCATCCTGTAATACTTAACCACTCAGAGCATTCATGGAATCATGGACTGGTTTGGGTGGGAAGGACCTTAAAGCCCATCTCATTTCACCCTCTGCATGGACAGGGACACCTTCCACTAGACCAGGGTGCTCCAAGCCCCATCCAGCCTGGCCTTGGGCACTGCCAGGGATCCAGGGGCAGCCACAGCTGCTCTGGGCACCCTGTGCCAGGGCCTCCCCACTCTCCCAGGGAGGAATTCCTTCCTAGTCTCTAATTTACTGTCTCGGAGCATTTGTCAAGGGACTGTTGAGAAGCTGCCTGAACAACCTGACTCTGTTTCTCTCTCTGTGTGGTCCCACGGGTGCCGCACACCCAGCTCTGAGGAGCTGTTGGATGCCATTAGAAGCTCTTGTGCTGCAGTTTGCTAGAACAATTGGAAATCGGCCAAGACTCGAGTGGAGGATGTGAACTACAGTTCTGGTCTCACCATGAAACCTGGAATCTGAACAAAACAAATTTTGGTGGAGTCAGCCTGCCAGGAGCAGGGAGGCTTGACTTGGTGCCTGCACCAGCAATTAGGGGAAGAGTGTCTGGCTGGGAAAACAGATCAGAACTAAGTGAGTGCCAGCTTTGGGGAAATAGAGGGGTCTGTTCTCAGTGATGTTGCTAGTGCCAGGCTCCCCTTAATGGTCCTTGCTCTGAAACTGCTCGAACAGCCAGGCTTGAACTTCCAGTAGAGATGTCTGGTTACTTGGAATTGTCGTACGTTTGCCAAACCAAGACTAGAGGTGTCCGAACCCATGGTGTGCATGACTCAGAGAGAACAACAGTAGCGTTGCATGTGACATTCTGCTCAATAAATTAGCCAATTAATCCTGCCAAATGACGTGGCTGGCTGAAGCTCCCACCGTTAGCTGAAGGAGGGAGAGCAGAGGGAGGCTGGCGGTGACGCCGCGGGAGCCACCTCGTCCCCTCGGCAGCGCGGCGGCCGCGTTCAGCTGCGTGTGCAGCCAGATGGTCCCAGTGAGCTCTGAGACGTCAAAGTTGTGATCACCGGCAGCTTTGGGAGAGAAATGGGGTTTTTTTTCCTAATAAGAAGAGTTTTAATGGTGATTTCCTTCTTGGATGTTCAGAATAAACATTTTTAAATGTATTACTCTTTGGTAGTAGTCAGAGGAAAACTTTGGCTGGAAGGGAGCAACCTACTTGGCCAGTGCCTGAAGGATGTATGCAGGTATCAATACCTGCTTCACTTGTCATCATCAAAAACTAGTGAAAATAGTATTTTTTTTCCTTTTTCTAAGCTATTTAGTCAAGTTTTGCATTTCCCTTGGTGCGGTTGGACAGAGTAGCAAATAGCTGTAGTAGTAATTCAGAAGCTGAATCCTGAGATGAGCTTCCATGTGAGATGTTTCCACATGAACAGAGGATGCGGTAACTGCCTCTTCCTTTCACAGTGACTCTGTGGCTCCCTGTGCCACGTGCTCCATCAGCTTTGATGTTCCAAGACTTTCTGACAGGGCACTGAAGTTGCATCTGTTCCCTCCCAGCAGCACCAGTTTCTCTGCCTGCCACGTGGCTCCGATGAGGATCCCTAGTCACCTTGGATTAGCCAAGGAACAGACTGGATTTCATATGTCTCAGACATCCTAAGATGCTTCACACTAGATTAAGTGGTGGAGCAGGGAGAAGTTTGTCAAAGGGATCGAAACTGTAGGAATGTGGCTCTTCTTGGTCCTTCTCAGAACAGCTCAATACCGGTGGATGGATCCAGTGGATTCAGAGAAAGTCCTGGGTCAGGAGTAACCAACTAACAGACGTCTCTGATGTGCTGCTTTGGATATTTGATGCTGTCTCTGATGTTTTAGTGCCTCCCTGTTTTAGGGAAACTAACAGCTGCCCTGTAATTCCCTTCCTCTTCCTCTAACTGGAGGAATGTTTGCGCACAGAAACAGATTTTTGTGATTCTTCCTTGAACTTTTCTCCCCCCAGAAGTCAAGCAAGGCCCTGCTGCACACTGACCATCTGCTGGCTTCTTCTTTCTTGCTGTGGAATTAAATATTTAATAACCTAAAATAGTGTCTGAGTGCTTTACCTTCGTGTGAGCAGCAAAACAAAACAGCAAAGCGTGGGCACGGAGTCAGAGACCTGATGGTCAGTCTGTAGGGTGTCTCAGGAAAGGACATCTTTCCTTTAGGAAATGTAATTCCTTCAGGTTTTAGGTAGTCTGGGATATGATCCATTTGCTCCCCGAGGTAAGTGAAGCAGTTTTAACAATCTCTGTGCAAACTAGTTGCGTTGCTCTCATCAGTCCTCTAATGCCAGTGTTGTACTGAACCGTTTCATAGTTGTTCTTTGTCCTAAAATCCACAGGAGCTTGCCACCAGCATCCTGACTGGAGTCGTCCTGGGCTATGCCCAAGATCTCACTTTACTGGTGGTGGCACAGTCAGTCCTGGTGGCAGCACCTACCTGAGCATGAACATGAGCAGCACAGTCCAAGTGTGGTAGTTGTTCCCCAAAATTAGGCTCTTGCTCTATGATCCTCCTTGAGGATTGGCTGTTCCAGGTATTCCCTCCTCCCCAAGGCTGGTTCCTCAGTTCCTGGGCTTCTCCTTGCTCTGAGGCTTTGTACAGCTGCTTGAATCCGCTGCTTCCATACCTTGGGGACAAGAGGAGCTCCCCCTCTGACTTGACCCAATGCTTTTGCATCTCCAAGTGCTGCCAGAAGCAGTTCAAGTCTCCGACGTGTTTCCAGTATTGGATAGGTCACTTGAACATGTCATTTGTCCCCTGTACTTGAAGTTTGTGGAATAAACTGAGTTACTTGTCCATGGTCAAACAGACTGCTCCTGGCTCCTGGAATGGTTCCACTTCCTGGGCAGTTACCAAAGGACAAAGCTTTGACTTTGCTTGAACTGCCCCCTGCTCACCCAGCAGCATCCCAGGATGCTCCTGCTTGGTTTGGGATGAATAAAAGCAACTGCTTTTCCCACGGCTTGCAGGAGTCCTGCAGCAGCTGGGTCCTGCTGGTGGCACACCAAGGTCTCAGTTATTCCATTGGCTCTGTCCTGTGGGCTCTGTTTGCTTGTGGATAACAGGAATGGTCTTTCTGTTTTAAGGCTGATTCCAGGTTAGAAAAATCTAATCTTCTCTTCAGGAACAAGTCCAGAGGAGGTCATGGAGATGCTGCCAGGGCTGGAGCCCCTCTGCTCTGGAGCCAGGCTGGGAGAGCTGGGGGTGCTCAGCTGGAGAGGAGAAGGCTCCAGGGAGAGCTCAGAGCCCCTGGCAGGGCCTAAAGGGGCTCCAGGAGAGCTGCAGAGGGACTGGGGACAAGGCATGGAGGGACAGGACACAGGGAATGGCTTCCTACTGCCAGAGGGCAGGGCTGGATGAGATATTGGGAAGGAATTCCTGGCTGTGAGGGTGGTGAGGCCCTGGCACAGGGTGCCCCATTCCTAGAAGTGTCCAAGGCCAGGTTGGATGGGTCTAGTGAAAAGTGTCCCTGCCCATGGCAGGGGATGAAATGAGGTGGACTTTAAGGTCCCTTCCAACCCAAACCATTCTGGGATTTGTTACCACATTTCAAAGCACCTCTGGCATCTCTCCCTGCTGAGGCCATGTGTAGTGCCTTCCCTGTGAGCATCACCTCTGGAAGGTAAAATGGAGCACTGCGTGCTTCCGGCTTTCTTTTGGCTGCATGGAGCTGATGCTCAAGTTTCCACATAGTGACAGCTTCTGCCTGTGCACATCGTGTGCAGAAGTCATGCATTTTTGATTCAGTAGTAGTTTATTTTTATATCAGCTGGCAGATGAGTCACACCTGCCCCCACCCTTCGCAGTCCCACCTTGGCACATGTGATTCATTCGGACACGTGGCACCGCGCGTTCAGTTCTGTGCCGTGCCTCTGTAGCCAATGGTCATCCCCAGCACAGGCAGGTGACACTGGCAGGTGGATGTTGGACGTCATGAGCCTCCACAGTGGCGTAGTGGGGAGCAGAAGAGGAGTCTGATACGCTGGAGAATCCCAGGAAACCGAGATCTCTGCTGTCCCAAGCCCACGCAGTGGATGAGTCACAGTGTAGGAGCAGAATGTTCTGAGTCAGGGAGGGCTGTGTCAGTACATATAGAATATTGACGGATTCTCTGGGTTTGTTTTAATTCCTGCTCTGTAAACAAGTTCACCTCTAATGAAGTATGGAGTCTGTGTGTTTACTTTGGGACCTCTCTGTGTTGCACAACTCGCCAGAGCGAAGCAGTCTGTTTACTTGTCAGGAGGTAGGACCGAGGGAAATGAAGGGGGTATAAATAACCGAGCCTTTGCATAGTCTAGTCAGTATTTGCATATATATTCCTCAGTGAGGCTGAGCTGTCTGCTATCCGTGCTGCCTATGGAGTTCTCCTGTCGGGATTGCCTGCCTTGAGCACGTTTTTCTGTGTTGCTCTTGCTTTACCCACACGCACTTTGTACGTATGGCTGTGCTTCGTGAAGAAATTCTTTCCATGCCAGTTGCACAATGCTGTCTTTCACATGGCAATCATGGGTCATTTTGGTAAAGCTCGTTACAGGATGGATGTAAGCAAGTCGCCTTGGTGGAGCTGCCAACACCACGATTTCACAGGGAGGTCGTTGTGCACAGCACTCTTCCCCAAGGGAGCGGGAGCACCTCGAGGCCATGTGAGGGAGGGTTAGTGCAAGAGGTCCCCACCCTTCCTTAATTAAGAAGTGTGAACATATCCATTAACTGGGGCCACAGTGACTTTAATCTTCAGAATTCCCACTTGTATTTGCCACCTGGATGGAAACATTGCTGTGGCCGGGAGCTGAGCCAGGTCACCCCTCAGCAGGGGGCTGGTTTGGCGGGGGGATGGAGCTGCTGGGTGGGGATGATCATAAAATCATAGAGTGGTTTGGGTTGGAAGGGACCTTAAAGGCCATCTTGTGGCCATATGGGCAGGGACACCTTCCACTAGACTGGCTTGCTCAGAGCTCTGTCCAACCTGGCCTTGAACACTTCCAGGAACTGCCCTTCTGCACCCCGAGGTGGGTTTGGAGTGGTGTGGAGCAACACGTGGCTGTCACCTGAGGTATTTTGTGTCTTGCATGTTGTGTGGAAGGGTTTGTTCATACCTGTCACACTGCAGCGCTCCGGATAAGCTCTGCAGCCTCCTCCTTTGAAATACTGGAAATATTTCAGATTGCCAGTGTTCAGTGACTCTGAGTATTTAGTAAATGACTCATCTGTGCAAGGTGATACAAAACTGACATCCATTTGCAAGGGAAACAACTTTGGGACACATCTCATGTCAGTCATTCTCTACCTCAGATGCCTTCAATAGACCCAAAGGTTTTAAGATGTTGGGTTAATTTTCTACCAGCGAGGAAAAACGTCTTCATTCTCGAATCGTGCACAGAAATGTGCCCTTGGCATTAGGTGGAGATGCTCAGCAATTCTCCTGAAAAGTGGAGACCCTTATGCTGAGCTGCATCTTAAGGAATTGTGATCAGCGGCTTCATTGTAAAGTCAGGAGCTTGAACTTGAGGGATCCCAGACTTCCAAGCTTTTGAATTGCAGAATGAAATGTAGTGGATTACTGTAAAGTGCTCAGTTACAGCCTGCTGCTTTCAGAGCTGGCTTGCTGTTGATCTCCAGAGAGTTACGTTTTACTGTTCAACAATACTTGGCTTTTTCTTCATGTGGCCGTTCCCTTGTTAGGAAGGGCTTCCTGAATGTGCACATTTCAGCATCTCAGCATCAGAAGTTTTGACTTCCTTGGGCTAAATTTAGGTTTTGTCAATTGGAAGCTATCAGATGCTTTTAAAGCAAGGCCATTAATATTTGAATGCGAGAGTAAGGCAGTTTCCTTTTTATATTCTGAAAAGTCCTGATACATCTCATACTCTTCCGGTATTCGTGGCAGTAATCACAAATCAAACGCCAGCGACTCCAGGCAGCGCGTGGAGGGGAACAGCAGGATGCTGGGAAGCTGGAAAATGCCTTTCCTGCGGACACTTTTCCTTGGAGCCTGTCATGGCCATAAACCTGTAGCGTCTGGAGTCATCCAAGTCATCCCAGATGCCTCACTGGGCTCTCCTTGTAGTCAGCGATGTCCGCTGAGAGCCGGTTGTGGGCTGTGGGATGCACTGCTGCTCTGAGGATCCTGCAGGGCTCGAGGAGAGGGACAGACATTTAGTCATGAAGGTCTCTGTGCTGCTTCTGGTACTTTCTAGCAAACCTGGAGTCAAAATATCTCCTGCTGGCTGTCGCCCAGGCTGTGCTTGGAAACTGGAGTGCCTCAGCCATCAGAGTGGGGAGGTGAAGGCCACAGAACCACAGACTGGTTTGGGTTGGGAGGCACCTTAATGCTCATCTCATTCCACCCCCTGCCGTGGGCAGGGACACCTTCCACTATCCCAGGTTGCTCCAAGCCCTGTCCAACCTGGACTTGAATATTTCCAGTAATGGGGAGTCCATATGACACGTGATGTTTGAAGATAAATTCTGGAGTTTGTATTTATGTTGTATTATTGAATGATAAATCCAGTTTGTCGATGTGGGCCAGGATAATTAATAAGGATGTAGGAGTTGGTTGGCTGTTCTGCTTGTCCCCTTTTCCTACCCCTTCTATGAACATTCTTCAAGCCATGGGAATGCTGCACTTAGAAACTAATTGAGGTCTAAAGCTATAAAATCAGTTTTCAGGGGGGCTGCTGTGTCAGGTGTTGAGCACCTGATCCAAACAAAGCTCTTTCCCTTTTGGAAGGTGGGTGCCTGATTTAGTGGGATCCCTTCCAACACAGCAGAGGCATCCTGCACACACTGGAGGTTTTTAAGGTGAAACACTGAGCTGTGCCAGGGAGGTTTGACACCAGTGAAGTCCTGGGATGGAGGGCTGCCCACCTCCCTGACCGGCTCTCCAGTGGGTTTGGAATTTGTGTTTTGGAGCTGTGCCCTGCCTGCTATTGAAAAACCTCCTCCCATTGCTAAAAGATAAGCCACAGGCTCTGCCCCTGAGTCTGTGATGGGTCAGGCTGGAGTTCTGAAATTTTGTAATAATTTTTCTGTCTGAATGTGGCAGTTTTCCCTTTAAAATTCCATTCCTACCTGCTCCTACTCGGCTCTCTTAAGGTGAAACAGAGATGATATCTGGAGGTAGGATCTGATTTAGTGCCTCTGAACTTCTGTTTGGCAGCAGGTTCTCCTGCGATAAGAGGGAGTGGGAGGTTTTCCCTCAGGCTGGAAGAACCGTGTGGGTAACACTTTCCTACTCATGTGAAAAATCTCTTTTTCCCTCCAATCCTACAGTAGTGATGGGACGGATGGATGCCAGTCTCTTGGCTTCTTGTGGAGAGTTTATGTGCCTTTGATTCTCATCATCACTTTCTAGTTTGATGCCGCCGCAGGGGCAAACCTGCAAAAATCCACCCTCCCAGTGGGACCAGTATGAGTACTGGGGCCCGAGCTGCACCACAGCTTTGCAGGCAGATCCCAGCACAGCTGTGGGATCACACATAGGGCTGTGCTGCCAGAAATGGCACCGGATTGTCCCCCCACAGTCTGGTGGGAATCTGCCCTTCAGCTGCCTGAGCAAGGCCGAGCATCATCTTCCTCCCGAGCCCCCAAAGGTGCGTGTCTGATACCACTGTCTGCTTTGTCCACCTGGATCTGACCCACTAATCTGCCATCCCAGTTAAAAATGCTGTTGGATCCAGGACAAATCCTGCCTGGTGTTTGCCAGTTTTGCCTTACACCATCCTGGTGAGAGTGACTGTGGCCAGGGCTCAGCGCTGTGGCTGTCAGACCCTCCCTGCATTGTCATCGTGGCAGTGCCACCAGCTGGGAGGAAGCAGGGAAGAGCTCTGCCTCCAGCCAGCAGTCTCCAATGGAGACAAGCTGAGGAAGGGCAGGGGCCACCCGGGACTTGGTGTGATCAAACCGAAATGGTTCTCTGGGCAGCAGAGGAGCAATTCAGCACAAGCAATTTGGTTTTGCTGCTTTCGTGGCATTTTTCATCTGCCTAGAAGTAGCCTCTTCCCTGGAACTGCTTCTGGAGTTCAATTTGGGTGCTGCTGAGCAACCAAGAACTTTTGTTGTTGATTTTTCTTAAGATTATGCCTGTAATGTCATAAACACGCATCACTTCATGTGCATAACGTGTTCCTGAGGAGCAGCTCTGATCTCTGCCCCCTGTGACCAGGAACAGCACCTGAGGGAACGGCTGGAGCTGTGTCAGGGAGGTTTAGGCTGGATATTGGGAAAAGGCTCTTCCCCCAGAGGGTGCTGGGCACTGCCCAGGCTCCCCAGGGAATGGGCACGGCCCCGAGGCTGCCAGAGCTCCAGGAACGTTTCGACAGCACTCTCAGGGACATGGGATTGTTCGGGTGTCTGTGCAGGGACAGAAGCTGGACTCATTGGTCCTTCCAGCTCAGGATATTCCATGATTCTGTGAACTTGTTCTCAAAAGAAAAAAAAAATTATCAAGGACCTGTGATTTCTTCTCAACTTCTCTGTTACCTGGTTCAGATGAAGTGGCCCAAACCTGCCACTTAACTCCCTCTCAGCAGGTAGGGCTAGGGAATTGCACAGCAAAGGAAAACTGATCAGGAACAAAGGCTCCTTAGTTTTTTGGTTTTTTTTTGGGGGGGCGGGGGGGGAGGTGGAGTGGAACTTGTTTCTTTCTTTTTTTCTTTTTGGTTGGGTTTTTGTGGGCGTTCTTGATCAGCAGAACCCAGTTGGCCACACAGTTGTGGTGTGCCTGGCAGAGCTCACATGGCTGTGTGACCTGCAGTGGAGCAGAATCATGGGATCATTTAGATTGGAAAAGAAGCCCCCCTCAGACCATCAAGGCCACCAGGAACCCGTGTCCCCAGGTGCCACATCCACATGGCTTTTAAGTCCCTCCAGGGATGTTGTTGAGTGACTCTACCACTGCCCTGGGCAGCTGTTCCAATGGTTTTCTTTCATCCTTGTCCTTGTATTGCAGGTGTGTGGGAAAAGGTAATTAAGACAGAACTTAAGCTAGACCTTTTTTGTGTGGTTTAAAATAACTCTTCTAAAATTCTTCACTGGTTTTGTCCTTCTCTTAAGGTGGTGTTCTATGTGCCAGCTGCTATCATCACTGTAACAAGACATGTTGGATATAAAATCCAACAGTAACATGGAGATTTGAGTGCAGTCGTTTCCCCCGAGCCCTAGAAATGTGAATTCAGTCTTTTGAAACTTGCCAAAAAAGCAATTTATTGTGCTGTGCTTTATTCTTTTGTGTTTGTCAAGAACTGAAACAATTTCACTTGACTAATTTAGTTCTCAGAGCTAAAAAACTGCCTGTAAATGGGTATTTCTAGGTGAGTTTCCCAGATTTTGAAAGTTTTCCTGCATTCGACCTTTCCAGCTAGGGCTGATTCTCCTCCCTATCTTTTTTTATCTTTATGAATATAAATGTGATTGCCTCCTTGGTACCCCTTCTGCAAGTGCTTCTTGCTTTGTGGATGTGGAGAGTTGTTTAATAAAGTGAAGCCATGATGTCAGGAAACTAGCTTGTACCACTCAAGGAAGATGAAATGCCACCCTGTTCTACTAACACAGTGATCCTGAGATGTGTTTTTCTGCAACTGAAGTAAAAATCAAATCATTTGGATTTTTACCAGCAGCAAGAACAAATATGTTCTTCCTTCTGTCCTTCCCAGGTCTGTTTTTCTTCTTTTCCTTTTCCCGTCTCTTTTCTTTCTGTAGATTCAAATACTACCAAAACGAAACAAAACACAGCAGGGATAAAATACATCCTGCATCTCCTGAGATAAGCTGGAGTGAGGCTGGAGTCTTGGAGTCCACGTGGAAGTCCTTGGAGATGACAGTAGCTCTGTCTCCTCACAGCTCATACACAACTGTTGCACTGCTGTGGGCCCAGTGTCATCTCTTCCCATGAAAAGCTCAGCTTTCTCTGCCATCATCTGGGGAGAAGGTGCTGATCCAATACCTTCCTGAGGTTTCCCCATCCCTGGAGGTGTTCAAAGCCAGGTTGGTTGGGTCTTGGAGCAACCTGGTCTAGTGGAAGGTGTCCTCGCCCATGGCAGCTTTGAGGTCCCTTCCAGCTTCTGATGTTCTCCCTTGAGTTATTTCTTCTTGAGTTCAGAGAGTGTTTGAGCTGCACCTTTTCCACATTCAAGGCTGGGAACAGGGCCTTGCTCTGCCTCTCTTCCTCCTCCCCCACCCATGGGCTAAAGGGGAAAGTCCTGCTGCAGAAATTCCTGCTAGGCAGTGGTGCCAGAGCGTTCAGTATTTGCTAGGAGAAATGATTTATTGCCCAGTCAAAGCAGGGAAAAGACGCTGTGAAAAGCTGGCAGCAGAGAGCCAAGCGTCTGGCAGCAGCTGGAGCCAACGGAGCTGGAGGATGTTTGGGGGCAGGAGATGTGCCAGGGGCTCTGGATAGGTCTGGCTGCTCTTCACCCTCTTCAGGTGAGTGAGAAGAACTAAAGGTAAATTGTGGGCTCTCAAACGACGGTATCACAGCTCAAGAGAGCGAGGAAGTTGTTCAGGAGCGTTTCAGGCTGGCAGCACTCACAGCATGGTGGTCGTCTCTGTGATCACCATCGGAGCTGCCGCAGTGCCGGCCGTGCTCCGGCTCCTCCAACCCTGCTTCTCCACGTGCATATTTCTGTCTGTGGTTGTTGGATCAGATCACTGTTTTTAGGTTCTTTCCCTGATCTTTTGCCAGCTCAAGGTTTGTGAAGCCTTGGAGTGGCTGGTGAGATTGTGGCAGACCTTTTCCACCACCTCTTTTTCCACCTGCAAGTGAGCTGGCGCTGGAGTCACAAATTGCATTTTCTTCTTGTCTTCCTTCGCATCTCAACTGCTGTTTCTCAAACAAGAGAAAACGCTCTCAATCACCCAAAATCTCTGTCCTTCTCTAAGCTCCTCCAGGTAAGATTGAAGGTGAAGGACTGTATCATAAAGCTTTTGCAGCCGTACTTTGAAGGAAGGTATCTCTGAAAGGCATCCAATCAAACACCTGAAAGACCCTTAGGCCAACTTTATTCCCAGTAACAAGCCCAATCTCAACTTTTCTCCCATCTTTCTGTTTTTGAAGCAGACACTATTCCAAACCCTGAAGGGCAGGATGAGTCTTTTTACTTCCAGCTCACAGATATAACCTGTTAACTAACATGCTTAGGTAGATTTACATGGGGCATGTTTGAAGGGGTTAGAAGCTGAGATCTTGGCCCAGTCCATGTTGATCACAAATCTTCTCTTTCAGCCAGGATTTTATTCCGATTTGAAAATTAAGAGAAGGGTAGATCCTCATTAGTGTAATCAGCTTAAATGGGTTGACTACTCTAAAGCAATTTGTTTAATTTGTTTGGAACATGTTTAATTTTAGCTATAGATATTCAGCCCTCTCACAGTTGCTATTTATGCTGTTCATCGTGTAATTTTGTGTTCTGTGATTTGTAAAAATAAACTTTCTGCTCTGAATGAGAATTCTGTGACAATCTACGGTCCATTCATCAGAGCCTCTTTAAAACCACACAGAACCTTCTGTGCACTGAGGCTGCTGGTGTGTGTCTGCATCTTTTTCAGCATGGGAAAGAGTTCAGGAGTGTCTCCCCTCTGCAATAGAGCTCAGTGTCAAAACCTGCACGAAGAGAGGGTCTGAATTCTTCTTTAATTCTTGAAATTGAAGACATCAGCTTCTCTGTTTGGCCACACCTCATCGAAGGGCCGTGGAAACCAGCTCCCCATGGGAGCAAAAACCATGGATGGTTCAGAAACTACAGATACTGATCACAGGCTCTGGATGTTTCCTGGTGATTTGCTGTTTGGGGATGTGGCACTTGCCCTTCCATTGATGTAGATGTCACGCGCAGCTTCCTGCGCTTGCTCCCTCATCCATCCTTGGGTGTATTTTACTTGCTCTTTATGAGGTTTATGCAGAGCCTCTTGTGATGCCCACACAAAGCCTCAAGCCAGGTGCTCTTCTGGAGCAGGTGGGTTCTGCCTCCCGTGCCTTCCATGTGGGGCAGGTGCTGCAAACTCCGATTTCCCTCGGGCATAACCTTCGATTGGCATCTCTGCCCATCGCTGTTTCAAAACCAGTCCTGGAAATGGCTTTGGAATGTCTGTGTGCCTGACCTAATGTGGTTTTTTGGAGTATGTTGGATGTCTGAGGAGTTGTGGGGCCATTAGTCATGCTGTAAAACATATGGCAGCAAGAGAGCATTACTCAAATCGTCCAGGACACTTCATTGTGTGATGGAACTTTCTGAAAGGTGTTGTTCCAAGTGTTAGTCTGGCTCAGATGAAGCTCTCTGGAAGAGCAGTGATCCTGCTGTTTGTTACTGTTCCCGTTCTTGTGTTCAAGATCAAGCCAAGGGTTTTTTGGGTTGATCCAATGTATTGCTCAGCCACAGAGCATGAGGAAGGATGGGAAAGTCCCTTTTGGTGGCAGCCCAGAAGCAGTGAGAGTTTAGCATCCCCAGAAAGCCAGGGCCAGTCTCGGGAGTGTGGGGGAATCAAAGTCCTGAGTTTTTGGCTTTGATGTCTGCATTTGCTCTCGTTCCAGCGGTGATGCTTTAATCTACAAAATGCTTTGCTCGGTTTTCGCTGTGCTCAGCTTGAATTTCTTCCAAGACATCGCTCTGCTGAAATAGCAGAATTTGCCTGTGGATTCCAGTGCAGCGATCAGTCTGTGTTTATTGGGGTGACAAACTTCCTGTGAGAGTGAGGGTGGAGTGGGGCCTTTTCCATGTAGCTGAGCCAAATCACTCAGCAGCGAGACCAAAGCCGTTAAGCAAATTGAGATGATTTCTGCTCGCATCAGTCTCTGCTGTAATAAACTGGTTTTCCTCCAAAGGAGAACCTGCACATATCATGCCTGTATTTTCTTCCTTTAGTGTATTGCTCTTGTTTGATGCCGTGGAGAAATTCCTAGTTCTGATGTGATTTCATGCATTAACTGCATTAAACAGATCGTGGTTTGTACTTCAAGTGTTGAGTTGTACCTTTGAATCCTCAATATGAGACTCTGCTCTGCTGGTGACTTTTCATGCCACGGTCTCTGAATCCAGAGCTGCTCACCTGCAGCACGACACCGTGGCTTTGTGTGACCTTTCCAGTCCTCTCCCAGTGCAATGACTTGCCATTAAAAACCTCAATTCCAACTGCCCAGGCAAAAAAGTCCTTTTTCCTCCATCAGTCTCTTTAGTTGGCAACATCCTTCTTAGGTATTTACGGATCTGCTGGTGATATTTATGGAGTTCCTGTGGTTCACTGTGACAATGGACTCGGCACCAGGACACGATGCTTGTCACTGAAATAGAGCCAAGCTACGTCATAAATTATGCAGATGGTCTGTGACAACATCAAATTTTATGCAGATTTTCTTCAGCTGACCCTTTTTACTGCTCAGAATGGCTCTGGAGCTGCCTGTATCTCAAGTTTTCATCCAGTCTTATCTGCCAACACACTGCAATGTGTACATCAAGTTCATCTGTCGAGTTTTTCTCCTTCCCAAAAAGACAGTGAATGTTGAGTTGAGTTTGAGTGAGCTGAGGACGTGTTACCCTGAGTCCTTCCCAACTTTATTCCATAACCAGTGTGGAGCTGAAGATCCTTGGCTTGGGCTGGGAGCTCCATAGGGCTCAGCAAAGCTGCTCCTTTGGATCCAGGACACGGCAGTGCAGCCTGGCTCTGGAAATCAGAGAGATGTTACAGCAGCTTTATCCTGGCAAAGGCAAGAGGGAAGTCCTTGACTGCAGAGCTGGCAGCACTGCTGAAAACCCTCAGGGAAAAATCGAACCCTAAAAATACGCCTGAAGCCAATGATGTCTCCTGTATTCTGACATTTAGGATGCTTTTTTTATGTTCTTCACTAAGGCCTCACCTTGTCAGAGCTCCCACAGAAAGCAGAGCCTTCCTGAGGGTTTTAGAGGATATTCAAGGTCTTGGCTATAAGCTCTGAGTAGGTAAAGCTGAAGGAATCGGGATCCCAGAGAGCACTAGGTAGTCTTGCTTCCTTCCCTACATGAAATCCCCACCTTTTGGGTCTTGCTGCAGTCTGTCTACCTGGTTCTTATGCCCAGTAGGAGTTCCATTTTAATTGCAATGCTCACCAAGGGAGGCTGTAAATGTTCTCATCTTCCCCTGCTCTGGGAATGGGATCCTTCACCTTCCTTAAGAGTCTTTGTGCAATTTTATTCTCCTGCATACCTTAATTAGCAGAGTCCTAATCCTGATTCCTTCCTCAGTTCCACTGTTTGAGACTTGTAGAAATTGTGGTAGAGGTACTCATTGTCTAGCTGTATCTAGAATCTATAATGGGCTCAGGTTTAAACTTGCATGAAATACTCTGTTACTCTCTTATTCTCTATTATTCTTCTATTATTCTCTAAAAAGTAGAGATGCTGATCTTGGTGTTAGAGGTGATTATGTAGGTAAGTCCTCATCAGACCTTACTGAAAGCCCAGTGGCTCACCATGAGTCACTTCAAGAGCTATTGCAATTGTTCCTGCCTTCAACACTAAGCTGATGACATTAAATTGCCATTTGTGTCAATTTGGGGGTATTTGAAAGCATCTCGGAGCTGCCTGGATTGTATCCCATCATTGTTTGGCTTTCTGAATTGCTTCTGCATCAAAACATCCTGTCTTCCTAGAGGATTTAATGACTGATGCTGCTTCCTGAAGCATGGAGCTCTTTTAGGAGCAGCAGCCTCCCAAACCCTGGTTGGGTCAATGTTTGGATGGGACACAAAACTCTGGTTATACGGGGAATTCCTGCAATACTCTGTAATATCCCATTAATGCATCCTGATGACAGATTCCCTGAGCATGTGAGTTAACGAGATTAAAGCCCTCCTCGGCTAATCTTTGTCAAGCTGCATTTTGCTCTTTTGGGGCAGTACTTGGGAGCACAAGTTCTGTGATATTTCAGCTCTAGTAATCTCAGTGCTGCATTTGTTACATTGTTGGCAGGTTGCAGAGTTCCCAGTGCCATGGGGTGGATTAACAGGGCTTCCCTAAATCTGGAGTAGGACATGCACTTGTTGTGCTGCTGCCTGAAATGCTTCCCTGCCTGAGCACCTCGCAGAGCCGACACCAAACCCTGCACTTAATTAGCCGAGTATTTTGCTGTATCTAATATTGATCACTTATGCAAATCCAGGTGTGTGCCTGCACTTGCTTAAAACATGCCATAAAATTAATAATCACAGTGCTTTCAGGTCCCATGCTCTGTAATTTATGGATCTCTGGGGGAAAAAAGGCTGCACACGTGGCAGTGCTGCCCGTGCTCAGCCTTTACGCTGAATAGCAGGATGCCAGATCTTTGGGCATTCAAGCAGATACCACGTTGTGACATAAGACAAAGCCCCGTATTTCAAAACAAAACCCTCCCATTGTGTTTTGGAGCTGCTTCTGAGGTGTAGACTGGAAGTAGATGGATATTTAAATGTGTTACCCAGCCTGACGTTGGTGCCAGGATGCCGAGTGCTGCTACAGGTGCTGATTAGCAAAATGAGCAGTTGGGCCTGCCCTGAATTCCTCCTGTATGGGCTGCTCTGGTTTCCTTTTCGACTCAAAGGTAATTCCAGGAGTGCTGTGCAGCTCCGTGAGTCTTCCAACACCAAAGCTGGTTTTTTCCCTTTCCTTCTGATGCCTTTCAGAAAGCTGATCCACCCAAAAATCCCCTGCCAGCTGAGTATCAACACTGTACTCCCACAGAGCAATCTGTTGGGTGGGAAGATGGGCTCTGGCTCCTACCAGTTCGATGTTGATAGTTGTGTGTGTGCACATATGCTAATGACCGTGATCACCTCTTTCTATGTGGTGATTGGTCGAAATTTAAAACTTATCCCTATTTTAAAGGAAAAGGATTTTTTCCTTTTTTCTGAGTGTAGACTTCATTTAAGGTTGTGCTGAAAAACAGGGGCTGGGTGTTATCTTTGGTGACAAAGCAGCCCTTTTTTGGCCATGCCTCATGTTCTCCAAGGACTATCATCTTCCTAACTGCTCCAACAAGTGCCAGCCCCCATCTGGGGCTGTTCTCTGCCTGATGTTTAGTGGAACACAGGGAACTCCGTGTCTTGTTCCCTAAATCCAAGCCTTTAAGCTGTCAAAGCTCGATGCTTTCAGACAGTCTTTTTATTGCTCTGAAATCTATTTGTCTGTCCAAGGGTGTAGCTGAGCAGAGCCTGCACTGGTTTGGCCTTCAGTTCAGTCACAGTGTGTGCTGGAACTTATTTCCTTGCTGGGCAGCATCAGAGAGAATACTCAAGAAGTGACAATAAAGCTCTGCCTAATGAAAGGCGTGCACGCAGGAGGAGGGGAATTAGCCTCGTCCCATTGACTGATTCCAGTTCTTTTCCTATTCTTCCAGCTGAAGGGCTCCCCCAGGTGTATTACTTCGGACCGTGTGGAAAGTACAACGCCATGGTACTGGAGCTGCTTGGCCCGAGCTTGGAAGATCTGTTTGACCTCTGTGACAGGACGTTCACTCTGAAGACGGTGTTAATGATCGCCATCCAGCTGGTGAGTGCCAGGCAGGGCCCTGCCCTGGGGTTTCCTTGGGTGCCCAAACATCCTAGGGTCGGCACAGCGCACGGTTCAGGGCTGAGAGAATCTTCTTCCATCATAGAATCACCGGGTGGTTTGGGGTGGAAGGAACCTTCAAAGATCTTAATCCCACCCTCCCTGCCATGGGCAGGGACACCTTCCACTAGCCCAGGCTGCTCCAAGCCCAATCCAACCTGCCCTTGAACCTTTCCAGGGATCCAGGGGCAGCCACAGCTGCTCTGGGCACCCTGTGCCAGGGCCTCCCCACCCTCACATTCTTCCCACTATCCCATCTAACCCTGTGTTCTGGCAGCAGGAAGCAATTGCCCCTTGTCCTGTCACTCCGGTCCCTTGTGCAAAGTCCCTCTCCATCTTTCTTACAAAGAAAGCTTTTCGGGTGGGAAGGACTCCTGCCTATGAAGGGAAGGTCCGAGTGTGCTTATGAGAAACTGGCTCCCTGCGCAGCAGAACCAGTGAAGCTGGATTCCTACGGACCTGCATCCCCTGTCCCCTACACGGCCCTGCCCCGGTACCTGCCCCAGCTCCCTCCCTCTGTTTGGACATCCCAGGAATATCTCATTTCTCACCCACTCCACGGCACACACGGAGCACAGCACCCTCCCACACTCCTACCAGTTCTACTGGTTTAGTGCTACTGGGCTGCCCGTAGACTGAAACCCTGTGGGGCAATGGGAGCTGAGCCTTCCTTAGCCAAAATACCAGCATTTGAGGGCTCTGTCTTAGTCAAATTTCATCCAAATTGGCCAATGGGTTTAAATTACTGTCACGTGGAAAGTAATAGTTCTATGGGCAGCATCACAGAGCCTTTAATGTACCTGAAAATGAAAGGAAATCAAGCTGGAAGGGATCCAAGTTTGGATTTGGGTTTGTGTTAAAAGTGGACAACATGAAAGCTGAACCTACTGAATGTGGTGAGGAAACTTCCACAAGTCAGTGGGGCCAGCCAGTCAGTTTGGCTTTTTTGGTTTTCAGACTGGTTTGCAGATTGCCAAGTGTCTGGGCACCTGCAGATATCCAGATCTTGGGTACCTGCACCTTGGGGTCACCTGGATACCCCACAGCAGAGTTGGGATTGTATATTCACATTAATAGCTCCGTGGATAGAAGCATGGTAGGGAAGAGGAGATGCAACATGAGGAACACAATCCTTCAGATAAACTGAAGTTTGACACAGCAGAATCTCAAATGGAAAATTGAGGTCAGAACTGCAGAAGTTTGAGCAGCACCTGCCTGGTACTGAGGCCTCCCACAGCAGAGCAGTTGGGTTCTCTTGGTTTTGAGCGTTTCCTTGTCGATGGAAAACCAATTTAGTGTTGGTTTTGATTAAATCAAGTGGCAACAGTTGGCAAAGCCTCAGATACGGCTTGTGTGACCTTTGGAGGGAAAATGTAAAGATGTAAATTCATTCCCAAGGGACTGCTGGGGAAATCAAAACTGTCACAGCCATGGCTGCTGCCTTTTGCCAAGTCCCAGGGCTGCAGCTCAGCTCTGGGCTTGGATGTTCTTCACTGGCATCACCTGTTGATCTTGTGGCCAGGCTGCAGCTCGCTGGGGCACTGGTGCCAGCTGGAAAACACGTGCTGGGGCTGATGCAGGGGGACACCCAAAGCAGTCGGAAATGGGGGAGCTCTCTCACAGGGTCAGGCGCTCCTTTGGCCATGGGGAGATGTTGTAGGACCTTCTCAGTCTCCTCAGGGAGTTTACATGAGTTGCCAGCTTGGAGTGTGCACATTTAAGGAGACAGATTCTGCATCCTCAGGTGTGCCCCGTCACCTGGCCCTGGGAGAAGTGTTTTCCAAAGGGGCTGGCACTTCCTGCTCAGCTGAAATGAAAGCCCTTTGCTCCAGCCACAAGGCTTTAGGGAAAGTTGTCTTTATCTTTCTCCCACACTGAATGATTACAGTCACTGAGTCACGCTCCAGTGTGAGAGCCATCAGAAGGAAAAGCTGGACTCTCAGACTCCGTGGGTTCACGCCCGTGAATTACGTTTTGTTCTTGCTTCTGACCGGCCAGGTCTGCTTAAGCTGCTGCGATTCTAACCCTGGGCATTTGTCCCCTGATCTTTCTCCTCATACTTAGGGTGATCCCCATGTCTGTAGGAGCATCCAGTCCCTTCCCTTTGTGTTCCATGGTCAGTTTTTAACCAGAGACATCCTGGAAAGATATTTTTTAATACTTATTTCTGGTTGGCTGGTGTGAATGAGCTTGACAGGTTGTGGCATCTCAGGACTGGGGTGGATCCTTTACAGATGTTAGAAGAAAGAGGAGTTTCTCTAGGAAAAACAAGGGCAGTGTCATTTTAAGAAGTACCAAGTGGGATTAAGGGCGAATTCAAACATGGTTTTACACCAGGAAGGCTCTCCTGGCTGAGGGAGACAGAGACTGGATGGTAATGAGTCTTCAAGAAACCCAGCCTGTTTGGCAATTGTTCAGACTGGAACTGCTTCCTCCATACTCCACATGCAGCTGAAGACATCTGGTGGATCAGATCCAGTGGGTGAAGCTCCTGAACAAATCCAAGCTTGGCAATTAAAACGTGATCACTACGTCAGTCCCTACAGCCCATAAATTGGGGGAGAATGTTTTTTTAGTCAGGCTTCTGTTTCTCACTCTTGGCCAGGTCCAGCCTTTATGACACTCACTGACAGCTCACAGCAAGCTCTATTGTGCCACCAGGCACTGGAAAAATATTCTGGATGTGATCTGGACCAAATCGTGGCGAGAGGTTTTTCTACTGGTGACCATCAAAATTGCCTTTGAATGAGATTAATTTCATTCTCTGCTGATCTGGTCTATATTCAAACGAGTGATGTGTGAAAGAAGGGCTCAAATTCGTCAGGAAGGTCTAGAGATGGAACTGCTGCCAAGATCAGCCCCTTCAGAGTTACCTTTCTGGGAGAAGAGGGTTTGTTACACTTGCTGCCTTGGCAGGAGGAAGGCAAATGAAAGCACGGGTGTCTTTGGCACCTGCTAAATGTCACAATATCCTCTCATTTCTCCACCGCAGCGCAGGGGTCTTGCTGTGTGCCAAGGGATTCTCCCCCCTCCTAAGGGTTTCTCTGACATCTGAAATGGAGATTTATGGCTCCAAGGATGGACTCGGCCGGCCGTGGCCATGGAAATCCCTCTGTAATTCACAGCCTTCCATCTATCCTGGTGCTCCCGTGCTTGCTGTTTTTCCAGTGTTAGAGCAATTCCAAGTTAGTCCCAGTTCCTCGAGTGGTTTCTCTGCCCATAGAAGAATGAATTCAGAATGTTTGAGCCTGTAGTTCAAACCCAAAGGAGTGGGCACTGCACCTCTGCATCCAGCACGTTTCTGGAGTGGGAATTCCACTTCCCCTCTCCTTCAACCACTATGAAGAGGGGTTTGATGCCGAGGTTGTGCTGCAGCACTGCTGCTTGTGTGTGCTCAGGCAGAGTCTGGAAGGGAGATGCAGCACAGTCACTCCACATCACAGCAACCACGAGCAGCGAGAGTGTCTTGTCAGGGTAAATAAAGCTACTCCAGGAAACATCTTTCGGGGAGCGTCTTTCAGCTGCCATGGCTGAGCAAAGCTCTTCAGCATGAAGCGTCCAGGCAGGTGGAAGTAAAGAAGGAATGTGAAAGACCCCACAGCAGCTGTGTGTGGTGGAAGCAAAAAAAGCAGGTGGGAGGAAAAAAGGCAGGAAAACAAGTACCCTTGAGTGCTGCTGGAGGATATTGTATTGGCTCATCTGACACCTCAGCTGTCCAGGTTGTTGTCCTGCTTGCTGCAATTTGCCGAGAGTTTTTAAAGAAGAAAAAAAATGGGCTCTTTTCAGGTTCTCTAATTGCTGTTGGGATTTCAACAACTGAGCTGCTCTGGTAGCAGGAACAAATCAAATGAGCCAGTCAGGCTCTGCTTGGAAGCTTGTTATGTGTGGAGAGGCAAGGAAGCTCTTTGTTCCACTTTCAAGGGTTGCATCTTCATTTGAATTGCCTCCCAACGTAGCTTTTTGTCTCCCAACCTGCTGCTGTGTCCTGTAGGTGATTCAAAGTGTGAAGAATGACTGAAGAGCATCTGCTCTGCTCTGCACCAGCCTGTAATTGATTGGAAATAATGGCTGTTAGCCGTGAAACCCATTTTCTCGGCACATTGGAATCAGTCACTGCGTCGAGGGGAGGGAGCGGCAGCACGTGCTGTTCCCTTCTTTGAAGAGTCTTTGAGCAAGCTCTATTTTTTAAGCCTGATTCACCTGCAACCAATTTTTTCCTATCTGCTGCCCTCCCTGAACAGCTGTTTATTTTATAAGGAGGGCTGCCCCCTCCTGCCTGCTACTTCTTTCTGAGAGGTGGAAATGCAGCAGATTTTCCTTTAGAATCGGGTGCATGGTAAGGGAGTGGGATGGAGGATCACATGCATATGGACTTCTAAAACCAGGTGTGGGTCCAAGATCTGTAAAGAGAAAGAGTGCTCTGAGTTTGCCAGCTGGGAATGTGTCTGGGTTCGGTGAGAAATGAAGGAGCAGTCAGGATCTGTCAGCCCAACGGAGTGAGCAGGGGGGTTGGAAGGGCTGACAGGGGGTCCCTGCTGCTTGGCTGGGGGAGAGCTGGCTCAGTGACCCAGAACTCCAGCCTGCAGAGCTTTCCCACCAGGATTCACCCAGCGGGGGTGACCAGCTGGTGGCCCTCACCCTGGATGCCTCCAGGTGTTCTGGCACTGCGCTGTCCCTCGCAGCGGTGTGGCAGTGACCTCTGGGGACTGAGGCTCGTTAGTGCAAAACCAGGAGTTGGTGGAGCTTTGCAGAGGTTTCGTAGCATTGCCAGCCCACAAATACCCGGGTCAATCCCAGTGGCCTTTCCAAAGAAGCATCTTGTTTAACAAAGCCACTGTGCCCTCTGGCATGTAGGGCAGCTGCGACCAGGACAGCCATAAATGGGGGTTCATGTGTGTTCATTTGAAACCTAAAAAGGCAATTAAAGGTAATAAATGAAGTGAAATTGAGAATTATTTCCAGTTGGAATCATCTCTTAAGTTTGGGACCCAAAGGAGAACTGCTTGACAGCCTGTTCAGACATCATCTGCAGTATGTTTGGTTTCAAAAGCAATTTTAATGAACTTCTGAATAAGGTGTGTTGTTAGAGGCCCTCCATCACCTCAGAGGTGGGATTCCCGCCCTTTCACCTTCCCTTTCAGTCAAACTTCCAGAAAAATGTTAGTCAAAAGCTGAGAAGTATTCCAGCTATTCCTAGTTGACAGCAATGAGATTAATTATTATTTTAGTCAGCTTTGAAGATTGTAAAGATTCTGCCTGCCCAAAAATCCCCCTCCATGAAGAATCTGGCATGTCTAAGATAACATATGGGTCGAGGGAGGAAGGTGGTAAGACACAGAGCAACAGGGGAAGGTGGTGGGCAAGGGAAGAGCTCTTGGTAAGCGGTTTAGTATGTTTAAAATCAATACAAAAAGGCTGCTGCAGCTCCCCGTGGCATCCTGCCAAGAGCTGCATCCCAGCGGTAACGCCTCAGAAGCAGCCTTTGCCATTTCCGTGGGAATAAAGCAGGGAGCACAGCACGATGGCCCTGGGAAGGAGGGGATGATAAATCCCTCTTGCAGCTCTGCTGGGAGCCGGAGCCCTGCTCACAAATAACGTTTCCCTGGTCATTTTGCAGATCTCTCGGATGGAGTACGTGCACTCGAAGAACCTCATCTACCGCGATGTGAAGCCGGAGAACTTCCTCATTGGCCGGCAGGGCAATAAGAAGGAGCACGTCATTCACATCATAGACTTTGGATTGGCCAAGGAGTACATTGACCCGGAAACCAAAAAACACATTCCCTACAGGGAGCACAAGAGCCTCACTGGAACGGCGAGATACATGTCCATCAACACACACCTTGGCAAAGGTCTGTCTGCAGGGGGGGAGTCCTTTAGGCTGGAAAAGCTCTCCAAGGTCACTGAGTCCAACAACTGACGAGCACTGCCGTGTTCACCACTAAACCATGTCCCCACGTGCCACATTCACACACCTTTCGAGCACTTCCAGGTGTGGCAGCTCCACCACTGCCCTGGGAAGCCTGTTCAATCCTTGACAAGTGAATTATTTTCCCTGATAGCCAACCTAAACTTCCCCTGGCACAACTTGAGGCCGTTTCCTCTCATCCTGTCCCATTCCCTGGGAGCAGAGCCCGACCTTCCCTGGCTGCGCCCTCGTGTCAGGGAGTTGTGCAGAGCCAGAAGATGCCCCCTCAGCCTCCTTTTCTCCTCCCCAGCTCCTTCAGCTGCTCCTGGTGCTCCAGCCCCTTCCCCAGCTCCGTTCCCTTCCCTGGACACGTTCCAGCTTGCCGTTTGATTCCTACAGACCTCCCACAGCATCTTGGCTCACAGCTCTCTCGCACCCTTGGAGCTATTTGTGAACCTTCCAATGCTGTTTACAGTTGTGAGGCTTTTTTTTCCTCCCCTCTTTTGAGGAATCGAGCCAGCTGAAATGTTGGAAGCCTCATAATTACAGTTTTTATTAGGAACTAAGTAACTGGGAGCAGCCCTGCACTGATAAAAGACAATCAGGCAGGCGGTGATTGCTGCACTGGATGATGGACAAATAGATTTTTATAGCACAGCACTGTCCCAATGCCTTGCAGTTCCAGGTGTTAGAGTTGGATGTTCCGTGACCTAGTAATTGGTTGGAGAAAATGAATGATTTAAATAACTTTAATCCTGGCTTTCATCTCCTCTCCTCGCTGCTTTCCTAACAGAAGATTACATTTCTGTGGCTGAAAGGCAAAAAAAACCTTATTAAATGTTTATATTCTCTTAAATCCATACAAGCAGTGAGATAACGGAATATTCTCTGGGAGGCCTCCCGGCATGTTGGCTCCCACTTGGAGAGCTCACTCTCTTTGGGGAGTCAGGAGGGATGAGCCTAGCTTCTAATTTTGGAAAGTGAAGAGTCAGGCAGGGCTGGAGGAACGGGAGGGCGCAGTGGGGCTGGGAAGCTGCTGGTGCGGGCGATGCGGAGGGAAGATGTGTCTGTGGTTGAGGTGCACCGTGTGCCTTCCTGAGGACCTGTTTCCCACAGGATGTCAGCTCCTGCCATGGCTCATGCAGGGAAAGGGTCCAAATCAGTTCTGGGGGTGTATTTGAGGGGGCTGTCCCTGCCCAGAGGGGTCGTGAGGAGCTGATGAGACCAGCCCAGGCTTTCACACTTCAGACTCGGGGGTCTGACTGCAGTTTTTCTGAGAGACAAGTGCACTCAGCCATCTTCCTGGAAGTCCATCTGCATCACTGCTCTAAATGACCCAGGGCATCCTCTTTTTCCCCCCTTTTTATCAGGATAACTTCAGGAACTGTTGTTTCAGTTCCCATGTCCCCAGTGTTCCCACTCCCAGCATCTCCTGCAGGTTAAGTGGCCGCAGTGTCGTGGGCTGGATCTGCTCCGGATCGTGGAGGACATTGTTTGGAGCAGCTGGGGTTCACAGGAGAGGAGGTTGCACCACATGAGTCCATGAGCTCAGTGAACCCAAGGATACAGCTCAGCCCAGCCCAGCATTGCTGGCACATCTTTTGTTCTTTCCTATCCTCCCCTGGGGTTTTGGATACATTTTGGCAGCTTGTTTTAAGGATACTTTTTCCTTTGGCTCCATGCCCCTTTTCCCCCCTTCATTTATCATTATAACATCTGCATGGCAACAGCAGCAAGTGTCCCACGGCAGCGCTGGAAGGAGCTATTTTTGATCTGCTCTGATGAGCAGCAGGGGCAATTGGGAAGGGGTTGGCACTGTGCAAGGGTAGATCCCTGCAGCTGGTTGTGAGTACCCCCTGTTCCCGTTTAGTCCAGAGGAAATGATCCAGCACCAGATGGCACCATTGACACTGGCAGGTCGGGGAAGAATTGGGGCACTGCTTTATTCCTCTGCAGTTAAGAGTTGTCCGTTCTACCTCAGGTTGAGCTGTGTGTCGTGCAGCTCCCATGTTATCTCATGGCTTCTGGCTGATTTTACACATTTTCTGACTTTCTGAAACAGCTTCTAGGTGGTTTTGCATGAGATCTGAGCTGCAGACAGCGAGTGGACGTCCCTGTGGTACCTTTATCTCAGATGCAGGTGTGGCTGCTGCTGAGATCTCAGAGCCATTTCTGCCTCTGCAGCAATAATTTGTCATCTCTTCTCTTCTAGAGCAAAGTCGTCGAGACGACTTGGAAGCCCTTGGCCATATGTTCATGTATTTCCTCCGAGGCAGCCTGCCCTGGCAAGGATTGAAGGTAGGTTTGAACTTTAGGTTTTGTCCTTTAAAACTTTGGCTAGTCTCTACCCAAAGGAGAATCCACTGGGGAAACATTGGCAAAATCCAGTCAGAAACACTGTCCTCTCCTTTGTGTCCTTGAAGCCTAACACCAAGGCATTAAGTTTAGCTACAGGGAAGATTTTAAGGTAGAAATACATTACCTGGCACTTCAAGCTGCCGAATTGGTAGAATTTTGGAGAGAAGGTTGAACAGAGAGACAGAAACAATGAGAGAGCTGTGATTGGAAGCTGCCCCGAGCTGGAGCATGACTGGGACACAGTGGTTGTTTATGAAATTCAAGTTACAGCACACAATCCCCCAGCTGCATCTGTGATCTGTGTTTATAATGGGAGCAGTTTGATGGGTTTAGATGCACAGATGGACTTCAGCTTGAAAAACTGGTTTTCTGGCACAAGTCTTGGGCTTGGCTTCCCTCCAGACACACTGGACACTCAGTGCTGGGGAGTTTATGAGATGCTGTGTACAATGTGGAGAGCTGCAAGTAATTGAGTTACCAACTGCCGCCAACATCCATCAGCTGAGCTAACCAGGAGTAAGTCATTTGCTGGCTCCAGAGCTGTTGGAAGCTGCATCTTCACTTCTCCATCACCTCCCTGATGATTAAGCTACTGTGTTCAGCTTTGGAATTGCAGGGAGTGAAGGGACTGAATGTGATCAGGTTAGGTTTATCAGGGGAGACAAGAGCTCCTGTTGGAAAAAGGAGTTGAGGCTTTGGGTTCAGAGCTCTGCAATGGTCAGTGGGTTATAGACCCAGCTGGGGGCATAGACCTTGTTCAGCTGTTTGTCACCACCTATCCAGAGTTAGTCTCAGCTCAGCCTCATCAGGCACATGCCAGAAATGTTGGCAACAGCTCATAAAAGCAAAGAAGGGTTTTTCAAGCATGAAAGGGATTGTGAAAGAAATCAGACTCTCTGATGTTATGTCCACGCCTCTCTGTGTGTTTTTCTAGTACATGTTTCCTTTCTGGCTTAGTTGAACTCATCTGCTTTAAATTAATCCTGTAAATTATTCTAAAATAATTCCAAGTTTATACAAGGCTCTACTAAAGTTCCTCAGTTCAGTGCTGAACTTCATAAGAATTAGTTGACTCCTATAGAATTAGTTGACTCCTTTCTGAGTCCAGGGCAAACACAGACTCTCCAGCTGGATTTAGAATGTGGCATCTTTGCTCTTCTAGGTTTCCTCAGCTTACACTTCTGGTCTGTATTGTCAGGGCTGTGTCTGCAGAGAATATCTTACAGTGCTAATTGTGCTGCTGCCAGGTCTAATTGGCATATTTTGAAATAGAGGCAAGAAACCCCACTTTTAGGGTGCCAACTGCAGCAGAGTTCTCTGCCTCAGGATGATTTAGGTGGGAAATCCAACTGCAAATGGTTTCATTTCCTTGTTGAGCAGATATTAAACCAGTGCTGAGTGATGATGGTTTGGGGATGAAAGGAGAGGCTGTGTGGGAGCAGCCTGGGATTTGGGAGAAGTGTGACAGATGTAGAGTCAGTATCAATGTGGTGACATCCTGTTGCACAGAGGAAGACCCAAACTGCTGTGCAATGGGTTTGTTTTGCAGTTGTTTGTGAAGGCAGCTTGACGGCCCTAAGCCTGGGGAGGTCCTGATGTGCCATCACAGTTCATGCACCTTTATTTCCTTCTCCCATTAAACCTTCCCTGCGCAGTCCTCAGGACTGGGCTGTGAGAAATGAGCCTTGTAAGACACTAATAAGGGTCGTGCCTTTCATTGATGAAGATGTTTTGAACATCCTTGGATGTTCCCTGCCGATAGCCTGTGAAATGTTCCTACTGGTGTAGGCCAGGATGCAGTTCAGTTACAAGTAACATCTCTTGATGTCACCCAGAATGGGCATTAAATACCTTGTTTTTCTTCCCATACAGCATGTCCTTTCTTACATGGTTGAACTCTTTCTCCACAACTGTTTTGTCTTTGTGCGCTGCAGGCTGACACCTTAAAAGAGAGGTATCAGAAGATTGGGGACACAAAGAGAAACACTCCAGTTGAAGTTCTCTGTGAGAACTTTCCAGGTAAAGCCCTGGTGGGAGCGTGTGAGTGCAGCTGGAGGTGGCCATGCCTTGTTAAACAGGATGGGCCTGCACTCCTCTGGCAGGAAGGATTTGGATGACGTGTATCCATCATGTCGTTCCTCCAGCTGGCAAACAACTGGAGCTGCTGCTATAAATTAACAGGGCCTGAGGTCTTAAAATGAACAAACCTCTTTTCATGAAGGAGACTGGACAGTGCTCAAGGGCCTTGTGTGCCTGCTGTGCTTCTTGGCTTCCTTCCAAAAGAGCTCCTCATTATTTTCCCTCTCCCAAATGACCGTGTTGTAACAACCGAGATAATTCTTTTCCAAATGGAAGGTTTTACAGGTGTTGCAGGTGTAGGTGGCCAGCTTGGAAGATGGGATGGTGTGTCTGGCCATGAATTCCACCTTCTGGGAGCAGTTTTAAGGAGAGTGTCACTAAGGACGTGCTTCTAGCCAAGCCCAACACCTTGATCTCCAGTTAAACACACCCTGGAGCCGGGAGAGCAGGGTTCAGAGTTAGAGCCTTCCCCAGGGTCCCTTGGCCACAGAGTGGCCCTGGGAGGTTTTGGGGAGGTTTCTGAAGTCCTGACACCAGGGAGAGCACCCACAATTAATCTCATTCCTGTAAGAACTGTTGTGCAACAACAGCAGCAAGCCTGGAACGGGCTCGTTGTTCGCTCAAGTCACTGTAATTCCCCAGATGTGTGCTTCCAAAATCCACCTGATTCCAAGCAGAATGGCTTCAGGTTGGCTGTTCTCATCTTTTTCCCAGTACTCCTCCTCACAGCTCTTTCAGGTCTGGGCTGATGGGAGATGAGAGAACTGAGTTCTGTTCCTTCCTTGCCTGAAACCAGTTGTTCTCCACCTTCTGGAGGTACTTAAAAGAGGGGATTCTTTCTTCTCCTTTTTTTTCCCCTCTTTTACCTCCATGGAAGTCGCAAGCCACAGACAGAGTTAAGTGTCAATGAGAAGTTCTGTTCTTATTTTTGTCAGCTGAAGGCAAGGCCGTGAGCCAAGGGAGAGCCAGGAAGGGGCAGGACATGAGTTCCTAGGGCTCAATATTCTGTGCGTGCAAACTGCCACCCAGCTGCAGGAAAGCAATTCATTAGCTTAACACCAAACCCTGGTCTGTAAATTAACCCTCTTCAGGTAAATTAACCTTGGACCCTCCCCCTCTAGTCTAATTTTGAATATTCAGAGGTGTCATGAGGTTGGGCACTGCCGTGCTCTGGGCAAACAGACCCTGGTTGCTGCTGGAGCTCTGGGATGCCTCGGGAGCCCACCAATATCTCCTGCTTTCCTTCCTCAGATGAATGTCTGTGGCTGTTTTATAGAAATATGACATCACAGAATCCCAGACTTGTTTGGGTTGGAAGGGACCTTAAAGCTCATCCAGTCCCACCCCCTGCCATGGACAGGGACACCTTCCACTGTCCCAGATTGCTCCAAGCCCCATCCAACCTGGCCTTGGACACTTTCAGGGATGGGGCAGCCCCAGCTTCTCCAGGCAGCAGCATTCTAAGTGTCTGTGAGCAGCCTGTCATCAGGTTCAGGGAGTTTATTTCTCACTCTGTTTATTTTTATACAAATGTACAGAATAAATCAAGGTGTGGAAGTGAGATTTGAGCAGGGGTGGGACTTCCATCTTTTCTTGAGAAGTGTTTGAATTGTTTTCAACGTTACTAAAAACCATGACTTGTAGGGGAAAAGCCAGAGGCAGCGCTGGCAGCCCAGACATCGGTTTCTAACAACTCCTTTGGAAGATTCTGGATAAAAGCTGCTGCTTTTTCCCCTTTTCCGGCAGAGGAGATGGCCACGTACCTCCGCTATGTCCGGCGATTAGACTTCTTTGAGAGACCAGACTACGATTACCTACGGACCATCTTCACAGAGCTGTTTGAAAAGAAAGGCTACACCTTTGACTACGCCTACGACTGGGTCGGCAGGCGAATTGTGAGTTGTCCCTGCAAAATCCCATGCCTTGCCTTCCAGGTGCTGCTTCCCCACCTTTTTGTTCCCAGTAATCCCAATTAATGCCAGTGAGTTTAGGATCAAATCTTTCATCTCTCAACACAGTGAGATGTCCTGACGTTGTGTTCAGGGGGTTCTTGCAGTGCCTGGAAGTTTTCCTGAGGGACAGAGGCCCCATCCCACCTCTCTGGACATTCAAGCCTCATTTTCCCACTTGTGACAATGAACACGATGAGACTGAATTCCCTCTAGTGTAGCACAGGATTGGAGACCAGAGTCTAAAATCCATCTCAAAGCAGGAGAATTGTAGAAACCCCCTATAATGGTCATGTGCCCGTTGGAAAGGTCCGGGAGGTCCAGGCAGGGCTCTGATGGATGTTCAGTGAATAGCAGAATCCCAGAATGGTTTGGGTTGGAAGGGATCTTAAAGCCCACTTTGTTCCAACCCCCTGCCATGGACAGGGACACCTTTCACCATCCCAGGGTGCTTCAAGCCCCGTCCAACCTGGCCTTGGACACTTCCAGGGATCCAAGGGCAGACACAGCTTCTCTGGGCAGCCTTGCCACCCTCACAGGAAGGAATTTCTCCCAAATATCTAATCTAAACTTTTTCTCCTGAACTCAGAATATCTTGGAGGACACTCAGTGGCCAAACCAGCTCTGTACAGCACATGGCAAGGAAATGTGGGAGTAACCAACCTCCATTTAGCAGTTCCATGACTCCATGTGGACCATGACCCTGATCTCGTTGTGTCACCTTTATCATCAAAAGCCAGTTAAACTCAGAAAGACCTTGGGCAAAGGATGTGTTATGGGGAAATATGGCAGAAGAATCTAAAGCTCTTTGTTTTGGGTCATTCTGCTCATGATCCACCCCAAAAACCAGTAATGACATGTGTAAATGAATTGTCACTGGTGCCAGATCAAATGCCATCAGTGCTAAACTTGGTACCACTGCCAGTGCTTTACTGTCACAACTATATTTAGCATTCCCAATGCTTTCTGTGCTTAGCAGAGTTCCTAAGAAATCATTCCCTTTGTGAATCAAGATTTTCTTTTCATTTTTCTTTAATTACAAAGGCAATTGATAAAGAGCACCTTGTAAGACAAGCGTGCTATTGCTGACAACTGCGGTGGTTGCCATGGAGATCTCGATGTTGGGAGCAGGGATTATGACTTTGGTGAGAAGAGAGCAGATGAAGCTTTAATTTTAACACGTCCTGTTTCTATGCAAGCGTGATTTTTACAAGTGGTGAGACGATGGGATGAGGAAAACAAGTCTGTATATTTTCAGTTGTAATAATTCTGTGTGAGACGCACTAGGTGTGATCTGACACTGAAACAGGCACCTAACTGTATCTTCTTAATTAATTTTTATAAGAGACATCTGGTGCTGGTGTCCACCATCAAATCTCATGTCTGTAAATCACAGAGAATTTATAGCCCTGGCTGTAATTCTCCTTGGTTCCTTTGGGCAGTGTTTTGATGTTTTTCTGCTTCCTACCAGCTTGACAAGGTGCGTTTCCACATGTGAGAGTCCTCACCCTGACCAACACCTTGTTTTCCAGCCTACTCCCGTGGGATCTGTCCATGTAGATTCTGGGACGTCTGCAGTGACAAGAGACAGCCACATCCACCGGGACCGACCATCGCAACAGGCCCTTCGCAATCAGGTGCATCGCTTGGCTCCTCTCCCAACTCCTCTGGCACTGGAGAAGCAGAAGCCACATGGCACTATAGATGGCTGGGGCTGATTCTTGGTCATGGCACAGACAATTCCTGCTTAATTTAGAGATTATGATTTGAGGAGAATTTTATCAAAGCAACATGTTGTTGAAATAAGGTATCAACCAGTGGAATTCCTCGGGATCGTGAGCCAGCCAGAGTCCAGTTTGGAATGGGGTAACACAGGTTAAAGTTGATGATCCAGCCTGGTCAGACTCCCTGACTACCACATTTTTTGGGGTGCTTTTACTCATAGCACATGGACGGTGAAGCAGACTGAGAGTTGTGCTGTTGGCAGCCTGTTCCCAGGTGCCCTCTGCCCACGGAGCGTGTGGTTGCGATAGGGATGTGTGTCCCAAGAACATCCATATGTCCTTCTCAGAGCGTCCAGTTCATAGTGTGAGTGAGTGTTGCAGAGCACGAAGGACAGGCAGGGCAGAACCCTCAGGAAGGCATCATGGTCTGGATGAGCTGCCACAGGGAAGCTGAATTCCCCATTTTCTCCTTTCTCATTGTACTGTTTTGTTGGTGTTGAGAGTTTGGATTTTCTGTGGTAACAGAATTCTCAGACGTTCAGTAGGTCTCCAACTGCAGCTCCCAGCTGGAGCTGTTGCTGCTCTTATTCCCAGGGAGTGGTTCTGGGCTTATTCTGCTCCTCCAACCTCCATGTTCTGCTTGGTTCCTCGAGCTAGGGGTTGTGGGTGCAGAACCGAGCATGAGGTGTAACAACCAGCCTGGGCTCAGCCTTCCTGGGCTCTGAAGGGTCACACAGCTAACATAAGGTAGCATACATCCCAGTCCATCAGCTACACTCAAGATGGCCCCTCCTTGGGGTGTTGCTGTAGGAAGCCGGGTTGTTTGCAGCATGTGTGATCAGTGTGGGCTGGAGTGTGAGCCCTGATACAGTCATCTGCTTTAATAAATTCCCTGATGGATGCAGTAACCCCTTGGTTTTGGGAGGATTGTCCAGCCAGTTTCCCATTGTCCACCTTGACCACAGACATTCACGCTGTGTATGTGTGAGGCATCGTGTTGCCTTGACAGCACAGTGACACCTGGCTTCGTTTTCAGGCATTTTAGTTCACAAAGACCCAAAGAAATCCCAAAATATGCAGGCAGCCTGCAGGCCTCGTTCTCCTGAGCCGCACGGGTAGTCCGGATGCTGGATTGCACAGCAGCTTTTGTCATATTTTCACTTAAACATTACTTAGGATGATGAATTATTTAATATAACATGGGGGAAATCAGGTTCTTCTCACCAAAACACAAACAACTCTCTTCCGAGGGATTTTCCTTTAAAGTCTTGAGCAAAGCATTTCTCTAAAGGAAAAAGGCAAAATAATATAAACATCTCGAGCAGTGAATTGGAGGCGTGGGTTTGGGCCTCCAGATTTAATGGCCTAATTTTTCTTCTTGGGTATAATAACTGCAGATTCTCTCTTACAATATTTGGCTCCCTGTAAAGAGCTAAGGCGGGATCTCCTCTTTGTAGCCTTTTCCTCTGGAAAGTGAAGGGTTTTAATCAAAGGTGAGTGAGCTCTTCCTCCTCTTTAGTCTTGCCATGGAAGCTGGTAGGAGGGTGATGAGTGTTAATGGGAACTTGATGCTCCCATGCTGTGTCAGGGGACGTTTTGGTTGGATATTAGGAAAAGGTTCTTCCCCCAGAGGGTGCTGGGGCACTGCCCAGGCTCCCCAAGCAATGGTCATGGCCCAAGGCTGCCAGAGCTCCAGGAGTGTTTGGACAGCACTCTCAGGCACAGGGTAGGATTGTTGGGGTGTCTGTGCAGGGCCAGGAGTCGGACTGATGGTCCTTCTGGGTCCCTTCCAGCTCAGAATATTTTATTCTATTCTGTTCTATTCTATTCTGAATTTAATGGCACCACTTCCTTGGTGTCGCTCCTTAGGTTGTGTTGGGCTCAGCTCAAGCCAACTTCAAACCCAGTTTGTCACGTACTTGGATGTAGAGCTAAAAGAGACAAATCTGGCTCTTGTGGCTACTGGGAGCCTTTCCTGGAAATTGCTTCCAGGCTCCCAGGCTTCTCCCAGTGCTGATGTAGCTTCATTCCCTGGGCTAGTCAAGCCACCTGATGCCGTGGAAGAATAGCACTCAATATGTGCTTTCCACTAGCTCATAAAACCTGCATTTTAATTCTCCAATTGTTGTTCCTAATCTTGTGAATTACAGCCATTAAAAAAAATATTCCAAGGGAGATGCTTCTCCTTTGGATGTCACCAAGGACAAAAGGTGTGAGCAGCATCTCAGGCTGACAGGAGGAACGTGTAGTGAGAAGATTTGATAAACAAGATGACCTTAAGGTTCCTTCCAACCCACACCATTCTATGATCCTATTGACAAAACTACCTCTAGGGAAATAGCTCTTGGTTTTGGTGCCTGTTTGGAAGACCAGCCCCGTGGGTCACTCCATGAGGCAGTCAGAGCAAAGGGAGCAACAATGGATGTTTTATGGAGACTTCTCTTTTAATTCTCCTACTTTTTGTATGTGCTCCTGCTCTAATTGAATGACAACTTGCTAGTGATTGTTGAAGTTTATTCTAAGGTGTCTGGGGCCTTCACCTTCACTGCTCAAAACCTGGGTTTATTCACTGGATCCTCTTGTTTCTTGGCCAGATCTGTGGTGTCTCATTCAGCTGAGGCCTGAGGCCAGCACAGATCTGTTTGTCCCACACTTCCCAGTCTTGGGAACCGTTCTTCCCAGTGGTCAGTTGGGTTCAGGTGTGCTGAGATCCTCCTGGGTCTTAGGTGAGTGCTGGATGTGCTATCATCAAAGCTGGGTGACTGCCTTGGTTTGAAAGACAGGTGTCTGCCAAGGAAGGCAGGAACCTCCCTTGGAATGGAGAGTATGACCCCCTTCCCTCTGAATTATTATAACTTTGAAATTAAGGGGCTTTCAGGCAAAGCTATGGGAAAAGGAATAGCAGTTCTTTACTAGTATGTGTGTGGGTAACAAGACAAACAAACACCAACACCGGCAGCACCAACGAGCAGCAGCAGAGCCCAGGGCCGGCCTCTCCCGGCCGCAGGCCCTTTCCCCTCGGTGCAGTTCCGCTCGCGGCCGGCAGGGGCGCTGGTGGCTCCCGGCCGGGCAGGGCGGGTGCGGGGATTCCCCGCGCCTGCAGGGGGCGCTGTGGCGCCAGCTCGGCCGCCTCTCTCCCTCACGCGGTGATGGCGGGAGAGCTGAATGGCGAAATGGGCTGCAGCAGGAGCCTCGGCGTGGCAGTGGGGACAGCAGGGATGAGCAGACTCTGGAGTAGCAAATGAAACTCCCCACCTGTAGCAGGAGCTGGGGGCAGGGGGTGCGGGGCTAGAGTGTAGCAAAAAACCCGGAGGAGTAGCAGAGAAAGCAGTGGGGCTGGGCAGCGGCAGCCCGGATCCCGAACCCGGCCAGGACAGGCTCCCTCGGAGGGGCTCAGAGCTCAGGGTCCCAGGTTTTCCCCTGAGGCACCCAAGTAGATGGTGAGGGTTCTTTCCAGTGAGGTAGGGTGAAAACAAGGTCCCAGTCCAACGCCTGCTTTTATGAGCAAAGGCTCACCCACAGTAAGGAAGAAGCAATACAGGGCTGGGCTCTGGCTGTGGCAGTGAATTCTCCCCGCATAAGCAACAGCTTGACGGTCCTCCTCCGATGTCGACAGAGAAAGGGAGCTAGGGGCTTGGCCCCATCCCCTTTCCTCAGCCTAAAATCTCGTGGTAACTCTGCCCTTCCCAAGTGAAAATCCCTCAGGTAAGAGAGTAGCCAGCTGCACCCTTCCCCCTCCTCCTCCCAGCCACGTCTTTTGTTCTCTTAAGTATGGGTAGTTGTTGTTTCTTAGCAACAGATAGGACAAAATTCCAAGAGAAAAAGAAACAAAAGGAAAAATCCTAACCTCCAGTAGTGACCCACCAGAGCTTCATGTGCAAGTGCAAAGTGATTCTTCTAATAAAACAGATGAAATTCTAGTAATTTAAATCACCTGACCTTTACATCTGTTGGGAACAAAGAGGAAACTTGTTAGCCAAAGTTTCTTATCTACTTTTCTGCAGAGACCCAAAAAGCCCCCAACCCTCTCTCCAGTCAAGCAGGTGTGGTGGATGTTTCCTTCTGCACTGCACAGGTGAATCAGTGTGTGGAACTGTCTTTGGGTGAAATGAAATGTTTGGCTTTGGTTTATGTTGCAAATTTTAGTTTTAAAAGATGTATTTGAGGGAGGTTGAGCTTGTGAATCTCATCTTGCTGCCATGCCAAGTGCTCTGGTGTGTGTGGCCTGACAGACGTAGTTAAATACTGTCGGTGTGATTGTGGCTGTGCTGAAATCCATGGAAGTGAAGTTGTCTAAAGAAATTAATTCCAGAATAGATCTTCCCCTTCATTCAGCAGCTAGAAGAGATGAAATCCACTCACACAGTGGATCACTGCAGCCACCATGGAGGTAAATAATGAGTGCACTTGGTAAAGGGGAATTTTAGACCAGCTAAAAGTGTAAATACCTTGCTTTCTGCAAAGAAACTAACTCACTAACCAACACACCTTTATTTCTTCTCATTCACCTTTTGCCCTCTCTTCTCTTTCTCTCATGCTCCTGAACTCCTGAGCAGGCATCATCCGATCGCCGAGGGGAGTGGGAAATCCAGCCGAGCCGGCAGACAAATACCTCGTACTTGACATCTCATTTGGCTGCGGACCGACATGGAGGATCAGTGCAGGTACCTCTTCCTCCTGTTGTGTGCAGCCTTTGTGTTAAACCCCCTGAATTCTCCTCAAATTGCAGCAATGTTGCAGTCAGGAGAGCGATTTCACTGGTCCTGTCCCGTATGTCATGCTCAAGCTGTGGTTTGGGAGGGACCCGAGCTGTGATGTCCAGCACCGTGGCTTTTACTGTTTCAACAAATTTTTTTAAGCTGTTTTGAATTCAAATTTGTTAAACTGAAGACAGAAAGGAGTGGTATTAGTAGGTCTGGTCTATAAAGCACCCTCTACCCTATGTTGGAGGTGCTCTAGGGCAGTACAGGAAGCTGAAGTAGGATTTGTTGGACATTATCCCCATTAATGTTGGGAAAAGAGTTGAGCTGTTCCAAGGAAGACTACCACCAGTCTGAGGGCACGGTGGGCACAAGGTGGATCTCCAGAGGGTTCCACTGGAAGGAGATGAGCAGAGGATGTGCAACAGACAATGTTGGCGCCAGCACTACCAGTCTTTTTAAATTCCTGGAAAATTCCTGAAAAATTCCTGTTCGTGAAGCCTTACCTGTCCTGGTTGTCACTCAGGCTCACTGAGGGACCTTCTGGCACTAAAGCCAGAGTGAGCTGGCTGGACAAGGTGGAGAGAAGGTGCAGGAGTCATCCAAGCAAACCAGAACTCTGATACCGCTGCCTCTTTGGCAGAGCTTTGCTGTGAGAGCTGGTTCTGCTGTCAGACACAACACCCTGAACACTGGCTCTGGTGAAATGGGAATTAGTGCCTGGAGCAGGACAGAGCTGAGCCAAGGAAACGGGTAGTGCAGGATGTCCCTGAGGAAAATGCAGATTAGGTTGACATTTTTACTTATTCCTGATACTGAGTTGGGTTCAATGCATTTTTGGCTTGATTAGCCATGGTCCTCTTAATTTAAAGATATTTTACTGGGTAGCAGAGAAACAAAGATAAGGTGGACCTGATGAATGTGTAGCTCTGCTCTCAGATGTGAGCAGAGAGTGACCCAGAGAAGTGTCCCAGGTCAGGCCGGATGGGGCTTAGAGCAACCTGTTCTAGTGGAGGTGTCCCTGCCCATGTCAGGGGGTTGGATTAGATGAACTGTAAAAGGTGCTTTCTGACCCAAACCATTCTGTGATTGTGCAACTTCAGCACTCAGAACAGATAGACGTTTTTATTCATATTTTTTTATGTGAGGGGAATGTTTCCTTGTGACAGCAGGACTGAAGCAGCCCTAGGAATCAGATGGGAAGAGTTGCCAACCTGAGCAGTTTATGAGCTCCTTGTGCCACTGTAAGCACTAAAATCCTGCTTATCTGCAGTTGAGAACAGGAAATGAGCTGTGTGTGGCTGCTAAACTGCAGAGGCTGGAATTGTTCCTCAGCAGACGCCCCAGCTCATGCTGGACCTTGGCAGGTCAGCAGCTTTGAGCCGCCATTCCCTTTAAGGTGGAATTTGCCACATGAAAATGAAGTGGCGGCACGTGAAAAGTGAGGAGGAAAATCAAAGCCTTTTGTAAAATGGAATTTAACAAGTAGCTGAACAAAGTGTGGGAAGAGCCCTGGGAACAGCGCGATTAGGTGCCAGCGCTCTGCAGAGCTGCATGGGAGGCGTGGGGGTCTGGAGAACCTAGGGCAGCCCAGGCGTGATGAGTCAGGGAAGGGGTGAGGACCAAGGAGTTGTCACTCAAGGAGAGCTCTGAGCACCGTGAGCCAAGTCCTGACCTGTCCTGGCAGAGCCTGAGGGGCCTGGTTGGCAGAAACAGCAGCTCCTGGTAGGACTGAAGTGTTCAAAATTAAGGTAGCGTGCTGACTAGGGGATGTCTGCACCAAGGGCTTCCTTCCCTTCATCCCTGGTGGTCAGATCATCTGGAGCCACCAGGAGTTCTGGGTACCACCCCTACCTCCACCCCATGGGAGATGCCTCCTTTTACCGTACAGAAAGGTGAAGAGGAGAAGCGGGGGGTGGAAACCGGGCATCCTTACAGCTCTGGAGCCAAGAGCAGCTCCTGGTTTTCACAGCAAGGTGCCGGAGCTTGTGCTAACATCCAGGTGAAGCATGGAAGGGCCGGGCAAACTTTCATCCCATGCAGGTTGCTTTGGGGGTTGTTGTGGTAATGAAGCAGTGATTAGTTATCCAGAAAATTATGTGGATGTCTTGGTTCGAAAGACAGGTGTCTGCCAAGGAAGGTGGGAACCTGCCTTGGAATGGAGAGTATGACCCCCTTCCCTCTGAATTATATAACTTTGAAATTAAGGGAAAAGGAATAGCAGTTCTTTACTAGTATGTGTGTGGGTAACAAGACAAACAAACACCAACACCGGCAGCACCAACGAGCAGCAGCAGAGCCCAGGGCCGGCCTCTCCCGGCCGCAGGCCCTTTCCCCTCGGTGCAGTTCCGCTCGCGGCCGGCAGGGGCGCTGGTGGCTCCCGGCCGGGCAGGGCGGGTGCAGTGATTCCCCGCGCCTGCAGGGGGCGCTGTGGCGCCAGCTCGGCCGCCTCTCTCCCTCACGCGGTGATGGCGGGAGAGCCGGCAGGAGAGATGGAGAAGAGGCTTCCTGTACAAACCCCCAGGGGCAGCCGGTCCTGGTTCCCCTCTGGATGGTGAAATGGACTGCAGCAGGATCCTCGGAGCAGCAGGCTGGAATGGCAGGGATGTGCACACCTAACGCAGTACTTGTGCTCGAGGCACGAGCTCTGGTGAGCCCCCAGTCAGAGAGAGTCCAGCTGCGTTCTTCTGTGTGTCGCTGAAGCGACTTCGGCATCAGGAAAAGAGCTGCTGGCTGAGCTGGCTAGCTGGCTTCTTTGCAGAGGGAGCATGGCAGTAACCGATGGTATCGGCTCACGTTAGCTCGGAGACAAAGGAAGAGAGAGGCTGTTCGGGTCTGACTCCTAACAGGTTTATTGTTAGAAGTTTCACAACCCGAACAAGCTCGGAAGCGATGGAATGTGATGGGATCGCCCCCCGAGGCTTGTCCTCAGTTTTATAGGGAATTTGAAAACCGTGGCAAAAGGGGAGAACAACCAATGAGTTACAAGCCAGGGGGAGGATACAATTTAACAAGAACCACTGGGGGTAAACCGAGAGGCGGGAGTTATAACGGAGAACCAGTGAACAACCGAGTAACCGAGAATTTTCCCGAAGCGGGGGAGGCGGCTTGTACCCAGGCACCGCCCAGGGGGTGCGGCTTAGGCTTCTGAGCCGCCCATCGACCCACCCTCTGAGTCTGCCTCTTGGGGAACTCGATCCAGGGGATGGGCTGGGATTGATTGGCATTATGCAGCCCCAGCCCCGCAGTGGGCTGGGTCACACCAACACACACCCTGGGGTGGCAAACGAAATGTATCACAAACTCCGCAGCTGTAGGAGCAGCTGTGGGGTGTCAGGGTTGGCACAGGGTGCTGGGTTAATGTGTATCAAAAAAGCCCGAAGCAGTAGCAGAGAAAGCAGCGGTGCTGGGCAGTGGCAGCTGCTGCACAGGTGCCCTCCAGGCAGGCGAGAGGGGGTCAGAGTCCCGGGTTTTTCCCTTGAGGCACCTGAACAAATGGTGAGGGTCCTTTCCAGTTAGGTAGGGTGTTAATGAGGTCCCAGTTCAAAAGCTGCTCTTACGAGCAAAGGCTGACCCACAGTAAGGAAAAAGCAGTACAGGGCTGGACTCCACAGTGGTAGTGAATTTTCCCCCACAGTAGCAGCAACTCGACCATTCTCCTCCAATCCGAGAGCGAGAGAGTGAGCGAGGAGTTGAGCCCAGCCCCTCACCCCCCAGCCAAAATCTGGAGGTATCTCTGCCCTTCCCAAGAGAAAACCCCCCATCTAAGAGAGTAGCCAACTGCACCCTTCCCCCTCCTTGGCCACTTCTTTTGTGGCCACTTCTTGTGCCACTCTTAGGCAACAGATGGGACAAAATTCCCTGAGAGAAAGAAAAAAACCAGTAATCCTAATCTTCAACAGTGGAGCTGCTGGGAGCTGGGGAGCTGGATGGTTATCCCTGTAATGGAAAAGCTGGAGTGAGCCATCATCGAAGGTGTGAGGCAAAAAGAGATGAGGGACTGTGTCGGTAGCTTTGGGGCAAGGACATAATTCCCAAGATTGGCTGTGTGAGGAATGAGACTTAAGGAATGAGGCTTCTGCCCACAGTACTGTCAGGCAATGGGACTGAGCTGCTCACCTGTAAAAATGTCAGGAGAAAACAATCAGCATCATACAGCTCACGTGTGTAGGTGGGGCTGGCAGTCAGTGCTCACACCAGTGCCTGCGCTCCCAGAGGGGCCTCTCGATGCCAAGTCATGTGCTGGGCACAGGAATGTGAGCTAGGGAACCCACACATAGCCCCCTGCCTGCTGCTCTGCTTTGGCTGCTCCAGCCTGGAGACTCCAAGGCACCCATGAAGCCCAGGAGCCTCCTGAGAGCGTGCAAAGAGACAGGAGCAAACAGATACTCGTCAGATTTCCCATTCCCACAGCAGCTCTTGCCAGGGAGCCTCATGAACGGGGTGTTCCTTTGTGTTGCAGGTGGTGAGCTCAACCAACGGGGAGCTGAATGTGGATGACCCAACAGGAGCACACTCCAACGCGCCCATCACAGCGCAGGCGGAGGTGGAGGTGGTGGAGGAAGCTAAGTAAGTTTCCTTTACAACAGGCTTTCCACTGGTTGGTCATTAATCCTTCTCCTGGGAAGCGAGTGGGGACGTTTTTGTGTGGCAAAGTCCTCAATGCTCGTGTCCCGTGCCCTTTTCCTTGCATATTGCTGCTTTTGTGCATGGTGCCTTCAGTGCTGCTGCTGCTGCTGCTTCTCTTTGACACTTGTCATGCCTGGAGAACATAACTTTTACTCAGAGCATGTATTGCCAGATAGACATTTCAGGAGCACAGATACCAAAATACCAGGAGCTGATCTCAGGAATCCCAGTGAGTGTCCCCCATTGCAGAGGGAGAACGCGCTGTGCTCTCATGCTGTGAGCGTAGGAGTAGCTCGAGACAGCTCAGCAAAGAGATCAGTGGTCTGAGAGCTGTCACTTCATTTCTGGCTGTGAGAGATGGGTGCCAGGTATCCAGTCTGGAAGTGACTCCTGCAGGGATGGGTAGTTCTCCCTGGGGTTGTCTTGGTCCAGCCCTGTAAAAGCTGAGTGAAAGGAACCAGAAGCAGCTTGTGGAGGAGGAAGTGCTCCCTCTAAGCTGACCTCTCCTGTAGCTTGTGGTCAGAAGTGAGAGCTGCTGTCAGAGCTGCTGCGTTGACCATTTTGGCTCCTGTCCTGCATCCAGCACCATCGTGTCACCTTCTGCACCTTCTCGCTGCCTCTGAACTAAACCAGGACCTGTCACTGCAGGGTCCACACAGAATTCTGGCGCTCTCCAAGCGAGGGGCCAATAGGCCCAGGGCTGACTTTGAACAGGTTGGTGCTGAGACGTGGCCCAGCTGCCTGGTTATTATTTCACTGGGTGATAGTGGTGCCACTTGTCCCCCACTGTTTACCTCAGCCTTTGCTGGCACTTCTGGGTGAAGAGGAAAAGTGGCAGGTGCGAGGAAGGGTGTATTGGATGGAAAAGGTCCCTAGGTATGTGTCATCTGTGCTGGTTGTCCTGAAGGTCTTCGCTCTCTATTCCCCAGTCCCTTGGGAAGCGCCTGTGTGGGATCTTGCTCACTGGTAGAAGCCACAGACAAACCTTCTCCTCCCAGCCCAAGAAGCCTCGGATTTGGTGCAGGCTCCTCATCAAGGTGGCAGGGAGGGGGAGATCTTGAGGAGCAGCTTCCAGAGTGGTCAACATTCCTCTTAGATATGGGTTGTGTGGCTGGCAGAGACCATCAGTTTGGCGTCATGGGCTCTGAAGGGGGTCGCCCCAGGCATGCGGCTCCTAGGATGGGGCAGACTGTCACCCTCAACAGTTCTGATCCAACAGCCCAGTGCAAGGAAGAACCAGGAACGTCTCCAGCCCGTGTTCGTGCAGTGAGGCCAGGTCCAGCTCGCACTCTGTGTACAGGGGAGACGTCAAGGCAGGTGGGAAGGAGCTGTGCCACCCAGGCCCTGTCCCACAGCACATGGAGCTGTCCTGTCTCTCTCCAACCCTTGTTTGTGGGCTCCCAGATTGGTTTTGGAGGTGCTGGGAAGCAGAGCATAAGCTGCTTTGCACTGACAGGTTTGGGGTCTCTTGTAATTCCCAAGCGTAGATCACTTCATTCTGCTTGCCACAGGGAGGACTTTGTCTTTCCTCACATCTCTGATCACAAATCCCCTCAGGCACACAAGAAGAGCAAAGGATTTTGGGATTCTGCTCTGCAGAACAGGGTGCCAGAGAGAGCTGGCAGGAGCTGGAGCTGGAGCTGGGCTCTGTGTTTTGAGATGGGCTTCCCCTGGCACTCCACAGGCAGAGCAAATGCAAATGCTTCTGCTTGGAGTGTGCTGGAGAAAAGCTCTGGATTCTGGCTTGTGGGTTTCGCTGGAGGGCAGGTCCCAGGTGTGGATCCATCATCAGGCCCTTCTGCTGCTGGAGCTGCAGGGGACAAGAGCAGATGGTGGCCCGGAGTCCCTTTCTGATCCCAGCCCCAGATAAGAACCTGACGGGGCTGGTGCCTCTATGGAGAACGGGTGTTTGTCGGAGGCCTCACGCCCACGGAAGAGGTGGCGAGGACAGAGTGGTGTGAGTGCTGGGGCGGGCGGCGGGCAGGCCTGGTGTGTGTCTGCCACTCTGCACTGCATGTTTGCATGGCTGCGGTGACTCGCTTCCATCCCACCTCTGTGAACTAATCGCTCTTTCTTCCTTTCTGTGTTTTTTCTCTACACTCTCTGTAGCTGCCTGAAAATGCTCAACTTGTGGTGAGTCCCTCTCTCCAGTCCACATGCAAGGGGGAGCGGACCAGACTAGACTGGGGTTGGCAAAACCAAACCCACCAAACACTAAAAAGGCACAAAGTCAAAGCCAACCCAGAGCTGTTTTGATTTTAGGACCACGTGCAATACTGGGGAGGGCATGGGCTGTGTCCAACCGGCCACACTAGGCTGAGGGATTCAGCTAATCTCTGAATGGATGGATGCAAAATCGGATTTTAATCCTTTCCTATTTGGCTTTCCATCTCCCCCAAACGTTTACGTCCGTGAGCAGATGATGCCTGATGGAGTTGGGCAGAGTCGGGCCTAAGCTGGCTGAGCCTCTTGCAGGAATTCCTCACGCAGACGGTTACAAAGGGAAAACCCTGCACTGGGTAACGAGGAGAGGGGCCAGCTGCTTCCTTGGAAAGTCTCCTCTTGGAGAAGCACAGGCCAGAGAGCATGGAAGGACAAGGCCAGGGAGTCCTCATTAGTAACAGAGCCCCTACTCAGAGAGGGTAGGTGGGAGGTGGCTCCTTTCCACCCAGCTGAGGTGCAGGTGAATGGGCTTCTCCAGGAAAGAAGGGGTGGAAAGGTTGGGATTAGCACTGGTCCAAGCCCAGCTTGGGGCTTTATCGGGGTTTTGAAGCTGCAGCTGTAGTGTCTCAGTCTCAGGTTGAACCAGGAGGAGCCCCTTGGGGAAACCACGTACCCAGTAAGTGGAGGACCAAGCAGATACTCAGATGAGTTTGTAGGTGCCAGGGAGGACTGATGGGTGGGAATTGCCACAGAGTGAGGGGACCAAGCCCGTGTGCGGCGAGGAATGTCCTTGTTGGATGAGAGACTGACTCTGCCCTGCTCTCCATAGGCATCGCCTCCAATACCTCTGGCATCTCTGGCTTCTCTGTATGTCATAGTCTGGGGCTGTTCTCTTGGGCATCGTCTGCATGCAGAGAGATCACGTTCTGTAATTGTCAGCCTGCCCTATCCTTTTATTTTGGTGTTTTGCCTCTGCCTGTCTGAACTGCCAGGACTTCCTTTCCTGAACCCTTCCCTGGACCTCTGAGTAAGAGCCTAAAAAGACAGTCACAAGGAAAACCAGCCAGCAGTCAGTCAGCTCCCTTTGTTCAGTGCCCAAGGAGTCGAGTGCTGCTCAGCCCCTTCTTCCCTTACCCGCTGCATGCAAAACCATCACTCGTGCATCCTCCATCCTCTCCCTGTGACGTCCCCCTTACTCACCATCACCCAAGCCATGAAGGAAGGTGGTGGCTACTGTGGGAGAGAAATACTGTGACAGGCTAAAGCAGGAGATGGGGGCAGATGGCCCAGGACAACAAAATGCCAGAGCAATGCCGTCCTGGGGCGGGGTTCCAGCCTTGGCTGGGGGTGCTGAGGTGGCACACAAACACCTCAGGGTGGGTGGGCAGCAATGGAGGCACCACTTGCCCTGCAAGGTCAAGGGCTTTGCATTTCTCCTCATCCCACATCCAAACCGGGCCTGTTCAGGAGCCTAGAGACAAATCATGGACATCAGTCCATGCAGTGGGAGGGGTGCCTCCTCTTGGGGGGCTATGGGAGCTCTCCATGTCTCAGGGGGAGTTGTTTGTTCTCCCAAGCAGTCCATCTGTGCTGGCAGGCTCCACCCACAGCAGGTGGTGCTCACCCATCGCTTTTGCACCCCGGAGTGAGGCTCCTGCACCCAGGGACAAGCATCTGGATGAGAGTTCCTCCAGCTCTGAGAGGACAGGGGTATAATGCTGACATTCCATGAAGGACCCAGTGAAAAATAGTATGGAGAAGATGTTAGAGTGGTTTGGAATGTTTTTAGCCTGCAACAGATGGTTGTAGGAAAAAAAGGTCTTTGCATCCTCATGTTTGAACAACACTCTCAGGCACATGGTTGGATTCTTGGGGCTGTATTGTACAGAGCCAGGAGTTGGACTCGATGATCCTTGTGGGTCTCTTCCAACTCAGGATCTTCTATGATTTAGTGGTCTACTCTGGTTGCTTATCCTGGCATCCTTTCCAGCAGCCTGGAAGAGCAGTCTTCCAGAATCACCGGGGCTTCTCCAGGGACAGCTGTCCCAGCAGATGGAGAACTCTCACAGAGGTGCAGAGAATTCCTGACCGTGGGCTGAGGGTAGAAAGGTAGATACATGTTCAACACCAAGGAATCCTGTAGGAAGCCAGCAGGAGTATAGGATCTGGCCAACTGCTCCCAGTGTATCCCACAGGGAACCCACCGCTCCTTACGGTTCAGCTGCGTTGGGCGTTCCTCTCCCCACCTCAGCCTCCACTCTCCATCCTTCTTGCTTCCCCACATCCTGTGCACCTCCCTCGCATCGGATGGGGGAAGAAGCAGGGGTTCTGCATCCCAGCACTGAGTGATTGATCTGAGGTGGAAGCTCTGGTTATCGTGAAAGGTTCAGTAAAGAAACCTGGTCCCTGAGCCAAGGTCTCTTTGGAACTTGTTTTTTTAGTGAACGGTGGTGAAAACTAAACTTCTCATGGCTGGGAAGAGCAGCCAGGGCTCGCCATCCCAGTCCACTTCCTCTGGGGTGTGACAGGGGGAGTGGAGCACCTGGGTCCCTGTTTTACTGCTTTCCCAGATGGCTCCTTGTGTTGCTGCTCCAGTGGAGCCTGGGAGGGAGAAGCCCGGCCAGCACTGTGGGGCCTGGCAGTGGGACACCCCAGCTGGCCGTGGCTGGTCTCCCAGTCCGGGCTGGTGGTGTCATCCACCCACCAGCACCTGCCCCCCGTACCGGCAACGTGGTGGGGCCTGGGCCAGGCGGGCAGAGGTGCTGTTGCATGAGGACAGGCGGGGGGATGGTGGGCACATGGCGGGGACATCGCAGGGTGCCAGGCGCGGGGCTGACTCTCCTTGTCCTTTGTGCCCCAGGTGCTGCTGCTTCTTTAAGAGGAAACGGAAGAAGACGGCTCAGCGTCACAAGTGACCGGTGCCTCCTGGGCCTTGCAGGAACCACCATGCCTGCAGCTCCTGCCCTGTCTCACTGCAAGGGGCTTCTCTTTAGGAGGGAGGATGAGGAGGAGGAGGCATAGGAGGAAGAGAGAAAAAAAAAAAAAAAAAAGTGACATTTTAAACCAAAAAGAGAAGAAAACGTTCCAAAACAAACCACTCTGGGGTGGATCTGCTGAATGGTCTCCCTCGTTCACTCCAAGCCTGAAGCTCCTTTTGGGACCAGGACTGTGGCTGGCTCAGGTCTTGGTCGCCCTGGGAGGGGGGCTGGCTGGCTGACCCTCCTTCCTGTTGTTTACGGCGAAGGCATCGTTCACACAAACCTGAGGACTGTGCTTAGTTCCTGCTCACTTTCCTCCCCTCCCTCCCCTGCACTCTGCTCCTCTGTCCTCCTCCCTCCTTAATTTAAGTGAAGAAATCCCATAGGCTCGATTGGCTGTGGAGAGGGCAGGAGGATGCGGGGCAGGCAGGAGAGTTGCTGGGAGAAGGGCCTGACTGCTGCAGCAGGAAGAGACAGGTTCCCTCTATGGCTCCTTGGGAACAGTTACACTGTAATGTGCAAGCTGTGAGAAATTTGCAATCTACTGTTCCAGTTAGGGTTTTTTTTCCGGCTCCCTTGACACCTCCCTCCTCTGACAGTAACAGAGCAGTGTGGATTGTTTTAAAGAAGCTGACGTCGTTGCACTTTTTATTATTTTTAGCATTTACAGATGCACATTGTATCTGTGGATCTCTGCGTGGCCGCGCCAGCGCAGGCAGACATCCAGCGGGGAGGACGGTGGGGTGCATGGAATGCCCCTGAGTGGGGATGCCCAGGACCCTCGTGCCAGTCTGGGGCTCCCGACACCCACCCTGGGCCGTGCGCTGAGGAAAGCATACTTGAATTTCCAATCACCCTTCCTAGCTGCCAGTGAATGTCCTTTCCATGGTTTCCTACACCGTGCCTGACCCAGCGGGACGGGAGACGCTAGGCTGTCACCCAACGTGGGCCAGAGGGAACAGCACTGGCTTTGCTGATCCTGATGAATTTGTGCTGGTTTAAGAGGTAGATCAGGATTGAGGTTCCTGAGAAACAGCCATTTCCTGAAGCCTGGGCGTTTCTCGGTGTGGGCAGCCAGGCAGCCTTCCCAAATCCCTCCTTGGGTTGATTGGGAACCTTCTGCAAGAACACATTAGTGGGAGCAAAGTTTCCCCAGCAGGGGAGAGGATACTTCATGCCTTAACACTGTTGCCATCTCCCGATGGTCAGATAGGTTTGACTGGAATCGCCTTCACATCCTCTCTGTGAGCATGGGGCAGGCGCAAGTTCTGCACCCCCGGAGCAGCCACGGTTCTCCTGCACCACTTTGAGCCAAACCAATAGCAAGGAAAGGGCTTGGGGTGCTTTTCACACCCAGAAAAACAGTGAAATCTTGCATCCAACTGCAGCGTTGCCCAAATTGGAGGAGATGAGGCTGCCAGGGGTTACTGGAGAGGTGGCAGGGCTGTGAGAGAACTGAGGCAGCTTTGGGGAGGTTGTGAATAGGTTCCTTCGACTTTGTCTTTCCATGTGTGACACCAGACCAGGCTGGAACTGCTCATTTGTCATAAAGTTGGGCCTGGCTTACCCCAAAATCCTAGAGAGCATGAAGGGAGGAAGTGGAGAGACTAGATCTCATTATCATTTATTCAGTTTAATGATAATCTGTGTAGCTTGGAGTTCACAGAGTGGCATTGCCAGGAGGTTCAGTTTCCCTGGCTGGGTAGGAGCAGGCTTAGAGGGCAGGAGATCAGCCTGGGCAGCAAGCTCTGGGCTTGCTCCTCACGCATTCCTGAGTCAGGCAGGCACTGGTGTGGTGCCAGGGTGGAAAAGCCTCACTCCTGGCTGGGATCCCCGCACAGCATCTGTTCTCCATTCTCCGCCGCGTTCTCTCCATGCCTTATCCCAACAAGCGCACTGGAGGCGCGGAGCCCTCGGCTCACGCGTGCACCTCCTTCCCCTTAGCAAAGCACTTTTCCTCCAGCCGGGCTGTGGGCCGGGGTGGGAACGGGGCAGGAAGGGCACCGCTCACCTCCCGCAGGCATGTGCCAGGCGTGCGGCCCGCTCCCCTCCTGCCACAGGGAGGACGTGGCCATGGTCACATTCCACCTTCCTCTTCCCAAACTCCTCCGCTGCCAGTGGCTCCCAGAAGCCGCATCTCTGGCACAGGCATTCCCCTCTCTGCTGTAGGAAACCATGGTTTGGCATCTTGGGAGGGGGGTCCAGGGGCACAGGCGCTCCCCGGGGAGCTGCCCTGCCCGCTGCCGACGGAGCCGGGCCCTGAGACACTTCTGTTGCTGCCCTCCCAAGCCCCACTAAGTGCCTGTCACCAGAACTCGATTCCTTCTGCATCTCCTGCCGTGTTTGGTCATTCCTCGCTGCCTCCGCTCAAGGAGCAGCTTGTAGTTGCAGCATATGTAAGTGTTTGCAGGGTGAGGGAGGGTGGGGGGGGGAAAGGGGCCATCTCAACAGGTTTTGTTCTTAAATGTTTTTTGGTTTCTTTTGTTTCGGTTTATTTTTTTGTTTTGGTTTTTTTTGTTTTTTTAAGTGAATGTATTTGATTGTTTAGAAACTTTCCTGACCTTGTTTTTAAGTGGGTTGGTTTGAAAGCTGTTTCATGGTGACCCACTACAGCTTCTCTCCGGAGATACGGTGTTCTTTTAATCCTACAATGATGTGTTTGTAGGGGAGGACTGTCCCCCCACGGCATGCTGGTAATGCTCACTTGTACCAAGCCCTCTTGCACTATAATCGTACGTTGGACTCTTCAAAAAAGGGCAAAGATGTGGGGTGGCTTTTTAACAAAAAAAAAATCAAAAAAAAAAAGAAAATAAAGCAGGTTAACAGCAGGTCCTGTGCTTGAGGGAACCACTGTCCCCAGGGAGCTTGGAGGTGACGAGGAGAGCCAGCCATGCTGTGGAAGGACGTAGGGCATTAACCTGGGCAATCCCTCCTCTCCTTGCCGGGAGTGGTCAGCAGCCGGGAGACCCCGGGCAAGGGGAGGGCTCTCGGGGGCTCCCTGCGCGGGTGCCCCCGACACCGCTCTTGGCCTACCAACGTTGCGATGCAGTCTTCTGAGGTATCAAGTGAGATGATTATTATTTTTTTTCAATAAAACATTGCACTGCTGCATTGTTCTCCATTAATAGATGTATTTATTACGTCAGCCTGACCACGCCACTTGTGTTTTGTTGTCCTTTGGCTCTGCTGGGCACTTGTGTCACCCTCTGCTCCCCTCGGAGGGGGCAGCGCATGGGTGAGACCTTGTAGAGGACCTCAACACTTTGTGCTTTACAGCCATGGGCAGTTCAGCCCCATGGAGCTCGGCCAAGGTGCAGTGGCACTGATTTCCCTTCTCCCTGGGCCAGCACATTCCCACCTCAGCTGTGTCCTGGAATGCAGGATGCCTTGTCCTGAGGCAGCCCTTGAGAGGGACCACAGGGAGAGGGGTACTGGGACCTGCCCCCCTGGCAAGGCTGTGGGATAAAAACTGCAGGAAGGAGTGAGAGAAGCCCAAATTCCTCTTAAATACTAGGAGAGGTCAGGCTGGAAGTACACGGGATTGTCTGTGGTGTTGCAGGTGTCCACATTCAGCTTAGCACCATCACTGAATGTGTCACTGCCCATGGCAGAGATTGGACCTGTGAAGATCTCTTCCAACCCAAATCAGTCTGAGATTGCAAATCCTGGTGTTAGCTGAACATGTGGGAATTAGGTTTTCATCAGGTCTGGGTCAGTGTCAAGCCCCAAAAAGATAAATCTCAAAGGTGGAGATGCGGGTTCCAAGGTTCAGGGAGGGAACATTGAGGTTCATCTCCTTGTCAGAGTACACATGTGCCAAGACAAATTTTTGGGAACGGGAAATGAAAGCTCATGCTAAAAACTGGACATTTAAGGCTGGGAATTAAGGGACAAAATGTCACACACGAGAGATCACTGTGGAGCAGGTTCCAAGCATGGGAACACCTCGGTTCCGGTGCGGGTGTCTCTGTGTGGGGCAGTGCCAGCTGCTCTCAAAGGTGGTTTGGCCCTCGAGTGGCATCTTTTTAACGCGACTGCTCAGACATTGACCCGCAGCCATTTGGCTCGCCGGGGGCTCGGCTCGTCCTCCGGCCGCGGGCACGGGCACCGAGCGGTCACCGCCTTTGGCCGCTCCATGTCCCTCTGCCCGGTGGGCCGCCGCTGCTGCTACCGGGGACACACCGGGCCCGGGGACACCGGCCCGGGGCACACACCGGGACACACCAGGCTCGCACGGGGACAGCGGCCCGGGGCACACACCGGGACACACCAGGGACACACCAGGGACGCACCGGCCCGGGGCACACACCGGGACACACCAGGGACACGCCGGGACACACCAGGCACACGCCGGGACACACCAGGGACACGCCGGGACACACCAGGGACACGCCGGGATAGCTCCCGCCCTCCGGCCGCGTCCATTGGCCATCGCCACCCTCGGTCCCGCCCCTCTCCCGCCTCCTCCCCCTCAGCGACCAATCATCTCGCGTTCCGCTTCTGATTGACAGCGCCGCGGCCGCCCAGCGAGGGGCAACGTGGCAGACGCCCGCGCTCCGCCCGGCCGGAAGGTGCCACGTTCCCCCCCTGTGGCCGCGGTTGGTCGCGCCCGGGCGGGCGGAGCGGGCGGGCGCGCAGCTCGGGCGGTACCACGACGCGGCGCGGGCGGGGGTGTGCG
>NW_024581063.1:910288-929161 GCF_017639235.1 Corvus kubaryi | reverse complement strand
CGGCGGCGCGGCGGGCGCTGTGGCCGGGCTGCGAGCGGCGCAGGATGAAGGTGCTGGTGGCGGCGGCGGCGCTGGGCGCGGCCCTCCTGCTCCTGCTGCCCGCGGCCTCCCGCGCCGACGAGCGCAAGAAGGGACCCAAGGTCACCGCCAAGGTCGGGGGGGGCCGAGGCGGGGCCGCCGGGGGGATATTGGGAAAGACTTCGGGTGGGGGGAGCCCGCACGGGGCGGGGGAGCCCGGGGGAGGGGGGAGGGTGGAGTGAGCGGCCCTGGATGGGCTGGAGGAATCTGGGATTGAGGGGGCCCGGACGGGGAGAGAGGGGTAAGGCCGTGAGGGAGGAAGGGTTCAGCGCGGGCGGGTCGGGGGTAGCACCCGAAAGGGGGGAGGAGACCTGGGGACAGCTGGGCCCAACTCTGGGGAAGCTGAGGTGGGGGGGCCTGGGCTGGGGACGGACCCAGCTGGGGTGAGCGGTGAGGCTGGGAGGGGGGATGCAGCCGGCGGGGTGGGGCACCAACCAACCTCACCCAGTGAGGTTTGGGGCCTGGTTGGAGCTGGTGAGTTGGACTCCGGGGGGTGGATTGGCCCAGCAAGGTGAGTCCGGCTCCCCTGATCCCCCCAACCTTCCTCTGCCCCCCACAAGGTGTTCTTTGACCTGCGGATCGGAGAGGAGGATGTGGGCCGCGTCGTCATCGGGCTCTTTGGCAAGACAGTGCCCAAGACAGTGGAGAACTTCATGGCCTTGGCCACCGGAGAGGTGAGGGGTGTGTGGCACCCTGGGCCTCACCTGCCCCTGCTCAGGTCCTGCTCGGTGCCCTGGGGCAGCGCTGGGGCCATGGAGCTCTGGTCTGTCCCTTCACCTCACTCCATGTTCTCCCTCCACACATCCAGAAAGGATTTGGCTTCAAGGGCAGCAAGTTCCACCGTGTGATCAAGGACTTCATGATCCAGGGAGGAGACTTCACCCGCGGCGATGGCACTGGAGGTAACTTTGTGGATCCAAACCACTGTCTCCGAGTGAGACAGCAGCCACGATTCCAACCACTGCAGGGCTGTCCCTGGGACCAATATAGAGCTGGAGCTTGGGAACTTGTGGGCATGGAGCTCACAGAGACGTGGCCTCAGAGCAGAGCTGAGGGCTGGAGTAACTGTGGTGCTGGGAGCCTCCCGCTCCAGCCCCTCAGGGGTGTGATGCCCCTGCCCAGCTCCTGGGGTGCTTCCAGCTCCCTCCAGCAGCCCATGTCTCATGTGTCCCTGTGGCATCAGTGCTACTCCCTGCTCTGCAATTGCAGAGCCAGCCAACTTGTTTTGGAGCTACCACCACCATCACACCCCTATCCTGACATATTCCATGAGACCACTGTGGCCTTTTTGTCCCCACCTTTAGGAAAAAGCATCTATGGAGACCGCTTCCCTGATGAGAACTTCAAGCTGAAGCACTACGGGCCGGGCTGGGTGAGCATGGCCAATGCCGGCAAGGACACCAACGGCTCCCAGTTCTTCATCACCACTGTGAAGACGCCGTGGCTGGACGGGAAGCACGTGGTGTTCGGCAAAGTGCTGGAGGGCATGGTGAGGGATGGGAGAGGGAAAGGGGTCGGTGCTCCGGGGAGAGCGGGACCGGGCGGGGATTGGCCGAGCTGGCTCTGCCCCTGTGTCCCACTCTGACACTCTGCTCCACCCAGGACGTGGTGCGGAAGGTGGAGAGCACAAAGACGGACAGCCGGGACAAGCCCCTCAAGGACGTCACCATCGTCGACTGTGGCACCATCGAGGTGGAGAAGCCGTTCGCCATCGCCAAAGAGTGACGGGACCAGGCCCTGCCAGGCTGTGAGGGGCTGTGGGACGGGGGCTGCCGTGCTCCCCCTGCCCCGGCGCCACTGGGTCCTGCTGTGTCCCAGTGCCCGGCCTCTCTTCCTGCTGCCTCCCAGCCAGCGGGACGGGGCACAAGCTGCTCTTCCATCACTTTTGTAAGAAGCACATGCACCAATAAATGTGACCAATGTGTTTTTTTAAAGAGCTGCCTCTCTCCTGCCTTCGGAGGGCTGCAGATCACTCTGCATCCCTCTCCTAGATGCGCCCCTCAGCCTTCCAGCCGTCCTTCTTCCACCTCTCATCCAGCTGGGAGCAGTGCCACAGTTGGCCCTGGGTTTGCTTTGCAGAATTCCACAGCACAGCACTTTGCCAGTCAGTCAAATCCAAGAGATTTATTGCACCAAAGCCTGGACACAGAGAGGTTTTCCAGCACCGTTCAGCATCCAAAGGCTCATACTGCAAGCCCAAAACAGCAGGGGGGAAGGCAGAGCTCCTGCTCTCCCAACAAAGGCACTTTGCATGGTGGTGGGAGAGCAGTTCCCAACATCCCTTTGGCTTCTCCCACTGTCCCCTTGGGTTCTCCCACCATTTCCCTGCCCCAGCCCAGAAGGGAGGAGTGAGTTTTCACCACAAGGATCTCTTCCTCACCACTGCGTCCCTGTGTGCTGGGTGGGTGTCTGGGAACTCATTCCAGAGGCTCGGGGCGCTGCTTGGCCGGGGACACAGCTCGGGGCGAGGTAGAGGCCCTGCAGGACCCCAATGAGGACGGTGTTGGGGAGCAGGTCTGCGAGGAAAGGGCAACAGCTGGAACAACTTGTTCCCTCCTGGGCCCCATTAAAGGAGAAGCACCTTTGTGGGGCCCAGAAGAGACTTCTGGAGGTTTTGGAGACCTGCTCCACGGCCCTGCTCCTTACCAGTGCCGTGTGGCCGCACGTAGGGATCGGAGCAGAAGCCGACGATGGGGCGCTGGGAGGGCCGGAGTCTGGTGCTGCTGTGGAAGAGGGGACATCAGCCCTCAGCCTGTCCCCACTGTCCCCAGCCCCGTGGACTTGGGGTGCCTAACACAGGCCAGGGGGACAATCCCGGTGCCATGAGGGATAACCATGGTGCCGGCAGGACTCATCTACTCACGGGGGGCTGCTGGCCTTGGGGATCTGCTGGCATCGCCGCACCTTCAGGAAGTCCAGGACATCCTGGGGCAGCTCCTTGTTGTGGTACAGCACGCCCTGCAGTGCTCCAAGGGGGTCAGCACCCCAAAAACCCATCCCAAACCCACCAGCATGCGTTCCTCACCCCAAAAAACCCACTCCAAACCTGCCGTATGCTCCTCACCTGCAGGTAGAGCTCCAGGCCCTGCCGGCGCTGCTCCAGCACTTTGGGCATCCAGTTGGGGACATGGCGTGGGGGGAAGTCGGGGACCTTGCAGGTCTTCTTGATCTGGGGAAGAGTGTGGGGCATCAGGGCAGGCCACAGAAGATGAGGCCAGGCCTCCCATGTCCCCTTCCTGTGGAGCTGGGGGGTCTCACCCGCTTGTGCAGCGCCTGGAACTCGCTGTAGCGCTTGGTCACCGTGTGCCGCCGGCCATTGCACAGCACCTCCACCCGGAACACCTGCAACAGGGACAGACACCGCGTCCTGTCGTCAGCCCCAGCCTCACCATCCTCGTTGTTCTCACCATCCTCATGAGCCACAGCCTCATCGCCCTCACCATCCTCTCCACCCTCACCATCCTCATCAGTCTCCCAGGGGAGGTAGGAGCCTCTAACTCACACACCTGGGGAGGACACTTGGGACCCTCCACCCCCACTTGTCCAGGACAGGCAGAGTCCCCCAACCTCCAGGGTAGACCCCCCAACACCCTATGGCCAATGGGGGTACTATGGGACCAGGCCAAGCCCCAAAAGCAGACGGGACACCCTTCTCCCCTCCTGAGGGGAACACAGCAAGGTGTGACATCCCAACCCCCACCAAACCCCGCCAGACAGTTGGGACCCCGGGGCTGGTAGGGACCCCCAACACCTTGGGGTATGCAGGGACACCAGGAAGCGCACATGGGGACCTCAAACCAGTGGGACAGAGGGAGACAACCCATCTTTCCCCAAGGCAGGTGAGGCCCCCTACCTAGGGACAGATCCCTCCTGGGGAAGGCAGGAGAACCCCTCCTTTCCCCACAGGGCCAGAGGGAACCCCCAGACCAGAGGTCCCCCCACTCCACTCCCCAGGGCCAGTGGGGATCCCCCAGGGCAGGGACACCCCCTGCTTTCAAGGGTGGACCCCTGAGGACAGACAGGGATCTCCAGCCCACAGTGCCACAGGGAACCCCCCAAAGTAGAAAGGCAGAGGAGCCACCCCAGAAAGAAACCCTGTGGGGACCTCTGCCCATCACCCCCTGGGCCAGGGACCCCCATCCCCTCCCCTTCAAGGGCTTTGTGTCCCCCTCCCCAGAAAGGGATCCATGAGGACCTCTCCTCCTCAGGGCAGATGGTTCCATCTGCCCTTCTCTCCCCCTGCCTCCTCACTCACCTGGATAGCTGGGACCCCTGGGAGCAGGTAGGACTGCTGGGAATCCCCAAAGCACTTGGAGGCTGTGGGGACACCTCGGTGGGCATGTTAGGAGCCCCACACCCTCCACCATCCAGGGCAAGCAGGCACCGTCAGAGGAGGCACCCAGAGACAGACAGGGACCCACCAACACCCTGAGGCCAGAGGGGACCCCGTGGGCCAGGGACTGCCCTGCCCTTGCCGTTCCAGGTGTAAAGAGAGCTCTGACAGGGACCCCTCAGGGGCACTTGGATCCTGCACTCCTGGGGGAAGGACACATCCCCATCCTGGGGGCACAGGGGTATGACAATGACCCCCGGGAACAGAGAGGACACCCTCGCCAGTAATTCCCCTTCCCTACCCCTTCCAGGGGTAGAGGGTCACTGTCTTTCCCTCCCTCTCACCCCAGGATCCCCCGGATGCAGGCAGGGACAGCCACTCCCGGACATTTGGGGACACCTGGGGACATGCCACCCCCGGGGCAGATGTGGGACACACAACCCTGGGGCAGATGGGGGTACCCAGGGATATGCAGGGACCCCGTATCCCTCTGGGGTCAGAGGGGATTCCCAGGGTAGAGGAACACCCCCAGTATCGGGGACAGAGGGTGGCCCCTGGGCTACCCCTGGGACAAGTGAGGCTCCCCAGCGACACTTGGGGACCCCCAATCCCTGACGCACATGGAGATACCCTCCCGGGCAGATGGGGACCCCGTGGGAGCGACAGGACCCCAGAACAGGATCCCAGGGCAGGCAGGAGGAGCCTCCAACCCCTGGGGCAGGTGGAGGCACTCCCGGGATGTGGGGACCCCCGGGGCCAAGGCAGGACCCTGCACCCCCGGGCCGAGAGGGGACCCGCAGGACAGGAACACTCCCGATTGCAAGGGCAGAGGGTGCCCCCGGCAAGGACCCACGGCAGGCAGAGACCCCTGGGGCAAGTGGGGACCCTCCAGGGGTACTTGGGGACCTCCAACCCTTGAGGCTGGGACATTTCAGGGTCGCCTGGGGGAACCAGGGGACCTCCAGTCCCAGGGCAGGTGGGGCATCCCGGGGAAGGAAGGGAACCCCCAACCATGGGGGCTACAGGGACCTCTCCCCCTTCCAAAGGTAGAGGGTCTGTGCTCCCACCGGCCGGGACACCCCGGGACAGGCAGAGACCTCCACCCCTCTGGGTCAGGGTGGAGGCAGAACCCCCCAATCCCTCTGGAAAAGGGGAACCACCGTCACACCCCCATCTCCGCAGCCACGGGGGTGGGGGCAGGCAGGATCATCCCGCACAGCCGGGCCCAGAGGGGACCCCCGGAGCAGGGACGACCCCCTTTAAAGCAGAGGGTCAGCGTGCGCCGCCGGCAGCACTCCGCAGGGACAGGCAGCAACCTCCGCTCCCAGAGCACGCAGGACACCAAATCCCCCCGGGAGCACGGCCTGACTCCCCCGCGGGAACCTGGGCATCCCCAGACCAGGGACACCTCCCCCGGCAGGGACCCCCGGGGGAAGGCGGGGACCCGCACTCCCGGGCCAGCCGGGGGACGCTTGGGGACAGCGGGGAGACCTCCAGCGCCCGGGGCAGAGGGAGACACCGCCCCCCACCCGTCCCTGGGGGCAGCCGAGCCCGCACCCCGCGGCGGGGGGACCCCGAGCCCCGCACGGCCCCGGCGCTCACCGTGTGCGCCCGCTCGGGGCTGCGCGGGGGCTCCGCCGCGGGGATGGAGACGGCGATCATGGCCCGGGGCGGGCGGGCGGCGGGCGGGGCGGGACCGCCCCGGGCGCCCACGGCGGGGACACGGTCCCCGGAGAGCCCGGGGACGGCCCCAGGCCAGCACAGGGGGAGCGGGCAGCGGAGACGCCGCAGGGACCCGGCTTACAGGGATAAGGGGAAAGGAAAGTGGGAAGTCAGCCCAAGCTGCCTTTTCTCTTTTTTACGGCAGGAAGGGTATCGGTTTTGATACAATCCCCACGCCAGGCTGGGGACGGGGAAAAGGCGCAAACCCACGCCCGGGTAAGGGCGGTAGGAGCACCACACGCCGAAGTGGGATTGCTACAGAACCCCGCTGAGCTCAGATCCTAAAAACGGCTCCCGCTGGGAGAAAGGCAGAGAGCCAAAGCCTAATCAAGAGCCGGGACAGGTGGCCAGAGCAGTGTCCAAGGTCACCTCTGTCCCGTCACAACACGGGGGAGGCTCCGCTGCCTCCCTCACCATCCACGGGATGTGCCCTTACCCCTCCCTGCTCCCACCCCGAACACCCAGAGCCTGTTTGCCCTGATAGAAGTTTTATTACAGAATTTTAATGGCACTGCAGGAGTAAGATAATTCATTAGAGCCTTAAAACCCAGCCTGAAAAATAGATATTTGCCAGATCTCATTAACCCCCTGGCTGCGGGTCTGGTCTGGAAGCAGGAAACTAGTTTCTCTTCAGTAAGAAAATATATGTTGCTAAATGAAAAATATACAGTTAGAAGAGTTACTGGCTCGCAAGCTGCTTGTCTGGGGGTGACACCTCTACCAGCTCCAGCATGTGGAACGAGGGGTCGCTCACGTGGAAAAGAGGAGGAGGTATAGTGTATATAAAAAAAAAAAAAACCAAAAAAAGGCAAAATTCAGGTTTGTTTGCTCGGTCCAATTAAGAAATGGCCTTGGCTTCGGGCAGGAACGCTTCCCAGTACTTCACCAGCTGCAGGGAGGAGAGGGAGAGAGTCAGGGACCTTCAGGATGGAGCTGCAGTGGGGGGTCATGCTTGAGAGGTTCACAAGCTCGGCCTGAACTTGGAGGTAAAACCACATCAGGGACCACTCACCTGCTGCTGAGAGTTCAACAACGTCTCAAGGTATTTCGTGACGTGGTTTCTGAAGTCCTTAGATTTCTCTCTCTGCAACAGATGGGCATGAGGCTGGACCAACCACCAAAACCCTCCAGATTTTGGGAGGGGGAAGGAGAAACCACCGGGATTTTCCTGTTCCTCCTGGGGTCCCACGAGGAGACCAGCACAAGGGCCACAGAGGATCTCTGCCCACCCACCTTCCTTTTAATGGAGCCCCTGTGGGGAAGCCCCCTCTCAGCCAAAAGTCCTCAGTGATGCCCCAGCTCCCACAGGTCGGGATTTAGGGATGCTGCTGTGCCAGGAGCAGGGGCAGGAGGCCCGGTCAGCCCCAAGGCGCCAAGGGCTGCCCTAAACGTACCTCAAACCGTATCACTTCCTTGCGGATGACGGCAGAAATGCGCTCAAAGTCCCTTTCGTACTGTGTCACCCGGGACTCCCACTGCGGAGACAGGAAGTGCACTGTTTCGGGGCAGGGGAAGGAACTCCTGCCCCCTTCTCCACGGGGGTTTGGAGCCACGACTGTACATGGGAGAGGTGTTACCGGAGCAGAGCCTGGTGCTTCCAGCCCTTGTCACCACCTTGGCATGGAAGCCACGGCAGGTGGGACCACGAGCGGCCCCTCCTGCAGCTTCGCTCAAGGCTGGCTAAGCCCTTGGTGCAACTTGGCCACAAGACACCCGTCCCTCCCGCCCAGGAGGTGCTCCCTGGCCCAGAAGGTTCCTTCCCCAGCCCAGAAGGTTCCTTCCCCAGCCCACAAGGTCCCCCCACTGGAGCACGGAGGGCAGGAGCAGAGCAGAGACCCCACGCTCCATTCCCTACCTCCGAGATCTCATCCTTGGCCTGCTGCAGCTTGTCAGGTTTGTTGGCCCACAGCAGCCTGGCTTCCATCTCCCTCTTCTTCTGGAGCATGGTCTGGGCATCCTGCCACCGCTGCCAGGTCTTCATGCGCTGGTCGAAGGCTCCCTGGAGGGCAGGAGGGGCAGAGTCGAGCTCTGCGCTACCGCTGCACCAAGCGGCTCCAAGGGGCTCTCCTGACAAGGGGACACTGGGGGTCCTGGACCAAAGCTGAGCCAGAACAGACATTGGGTCCTGCTCTGGAGCATCCCATAAGGACCAGTGCACCAAGGATATGGTGCTCTGGCCTCTGAGGCAGGGTGTGTTTGGGGCAGGAAGGGGTCAGCCTGCCAGACACGCTGCTGCCATGGGTTGCTTCTTCCCAGTGCACCAGATGGGCTGTGTGGATTTGATGCCCAAGTTCAGGAGCATCAGGACTCAGGCTCTGTCCCAGCAGGCACTTGGCAGGTCTGTTTTCACCACCTGCATCACAGGTTACCAGCTCACAGCTTCAGCCTTCACCTCTGGAAGGGCTGGGGTCATTAACTTGCCCCTCATCCTCTCTGGAGAACAGCAGCACAGCCAGGCCTCGCCTACAACCATCTTCCAACCTAAGCAGTGCACACCTGGACAACCAGCAAGTTTTCCCTCTGCCTGAAGAGGCCATGCCCTGTGTGCCCTCTGCCATGTCCTGTGCTTGAGTCTGGAAGATCTCCTGGCATCCCTAAGCCTAAGATGGGTACAAGGAGCAAGAGCAAAGGACTCCTTACCCTTACAACTGAGAGCAGGCGGATGTAGTCCCCCAGGAGCTCAGCCAGGAGGAAGAAGTCGTTGTTAGCCTGTTCATGGTGCAGCTGCTCAATCTTCTCCTCCACCTCAGCCAGCTGGGACAACGCCCGGGATAGGGCCGTGTTGTCCTCCGAGCTTCCCAGCATGGCCAGACTCTTGGCAAACTGGGCTGTGTTCAGTGCCAGCTCTGGGGAACGGGATGAGGGTCAGGAGATGGGCCTGGCTGCACCAGGTGCTCCCCAGCACAGAGATCAGCCCAGGCAGCTGCCTTTCCACAGCTCCAGGAGATATCAGCTGGAAGAGCCAGCACTGGCTCAGTCCGAGCCAGCAGCTTCCAGCCACGAGGAGAAGGGGAGCAGCCGAGTGGGAGGACAGGCAGGGCTTCGCAGAAGTCAGTCAAAACATCCAGAGGAAGGAAAACATTTCCGCTCCCAGAGGATGTCTCAGAAGGAATAAATAAGGTCAGCTCTACTCAGGCTTGCTACAGAGCCTTCATTCCCATGAGGACAGGCTGAGGGAATTGGGATTGATCAGCCTGGAGAAAAGAAGGCTCCAGGGAGAGCTCAGAACCCCTTCCAGTGCCTAAAGGGGCTCCAGGAGAGCTGGAGAGGGACTGGGGACAAGGCATGGAGGGACAGGACACAGGGAATGGCTTCCCACTGCCAGAGGGCAGGGCTGGATGGGAGATTGGGAAGGAATTATTCCCTGTGAGGGTGGGAAGACCCTGGCACAGGATGCCCAGAGCAGCTGTGGCTGCCCCTGGATCCCTGGCAGTGCCCAAGGCCAGGTTGGACGGGGCTTGGAGCACCTTGGGCTAGTGGAAGGTGTCCCTGCCCATGGCAGCAGGGGTTGGAAAAAGATGGACTTTAAGGTCCCTTTAGCCCCAAGCCATCCTGGGATTCTATGATCCCACAGGACACAGGTTCCCTTCCACGCTACCACCCCAAGCTTGTGGAGCTGGACAGAACTGGGGTGACCATTTTACATCTGTCTCTCAGGAGGAAGGGACAGAGAGTCCTTCATAGCACTGTCCCACCTCCTTGGAAGTGTCCCTGGGACACGTGGCCCTGGTGTCCCGCCGGGCACGGCGCAGGTGCGGCCGTCCCCGCGCTCACCTTTGCGGTGGTTCACCAGCGTCTCCACCACGGCGTGCAGCTTCCGCAGCCGCTGGTCCTCGCACTCCACCTCCTGCAGCTTCTCCTCGAACCACTGCAGCGGGGAAAGCCAGAGCTGATTCCCACAGGTGGGGCTTTCTCTGCACCCAAAGCCGGAGCAGGGGAGAGCACAGGGCTCCGGAGCAAGGGCAGGGACAGCCCAGAGGTGCCCCGACACTTACGATGTCCGATTCGTTCATCTTGATGGTCATTTTACTGACAGCATCCGTGGCCTTGTTGAACATCTTCATTATTCCTGCTCCACTCAAGGTCTGGGTGCCTACGGCTCTTGGGAGCTGGAAAGGAATGGAAAAGTTTGCTTTGCCATAGGAGATGGAGCCAGGCTGGGAGAGCTGGAGGTGTTCACCTGGAGAAGGGAAGGCTCCAGGGAGAGCTCAGAGCCCCTTCCAGGGCCTAAAGGGGCCCCAGCAGAGCTGGAGAGGGACTGGGGACAAGGGCCTGCAGTACCAGACAAAGGGAAACGGCTTCCCACTGCCAGAGGGCAGGATTAGATGGGATATTGGGAAGAACTACTTTCCTGTGAGGGTAGGGAGGCCCTGGCACAGGCTGCCCAGAGAAGCTGTGGCTACCCCATCCCTGGAAGTGTTCCAGGCCAAACTGGATGAGGTTTGGAGCAACCTGATGTAGCAGAAGGTGTTCCTGTCCATGGCAGGGGGTGGAACGAGATAGGCTTTAAAGTCCCTTCCAGCCCAAGCCATTCCATGACTCTGTTTTGCCCATGAGGCAACTGCTGAGTGATCTCTCCTTGCCCTTACATCGACCCACGAGCCTTTTGCTTATTTTCTCCCTCCCATCCAGAGGAGGGGATGGTTTAGCAGCTTTGGTGGGCACCTGGAGTCAACACCAGTTCCCACTCCCATTCCCACTCTTAGAGGGTTCTGCCACTTCCCGCTGCCTGCCCCACTAACTGCTCAAGTACCACTTCCTTCAGCACTTCCAAGGACACCTTACTCCACACCACTCACCTCCTCCTTCTCCAAGAACTCCCTGACATCCGGGTCCTGCAGCATGGTTGGATGGCTGACCACTCTCCGTAGGTACCTGTGGGAGAAACAACTCCAGGAGTTACTTTGGCTGTAGCAAAGCTGGCTCTGAGCCATCACAGCAACATCACAGCTTGGTATTTACTCCAGAACAGCAGTTGGAAAGCTGGAAATCAAAGCCAACCACTGTTCTAATTCACCCACCAGTTTTCCTACCTCCCTGGGCAATTTGGTGATGCCACCATGAAGACCAGACCTGCCAGACCTCTCTGAGGTCCCTCACTCAGTTCAGGGACAGCCAGTGGGGTCGTACCTCTCTAGAGCAGCCCGACGTTTTTCTAGGAACTCTGCAGAGGAGGAATCTTCTTTCCCAACTTTCACTTTGGTCATGCCTAGCACAGAAGGAAGATGTGATTAATGAGCTGCTCTAAACTCCACACGCAAGATAAAGTGGTTTATTACAGACTATCAAGGTGACAGCGGAGGAGAGGAATCTTACAACAGAATTAGACTTTGGAAATTTGAAATCTGCTTATACCCAAGGAACTGACATGCAGGAAAGAGGCAAAACAATGGGCTGGACTCAAGTGAACAGCAATTCAGTGACACCCCAGAGGTTTTACTCTTCACCAAGCAGGTGTGGAGGCTGTGAACTCCATCAAGGATTTAAGTCCAGAGCTCCAAGTATGGAGCCAAAGCTTTGTCTGTGCCACAAAACCCAGATTATTTTCCCCGGCTGCTCTGCAGCTTCCCTGTCAGCTCTGAGACTGCTGCAGGCCTGTCCTCAGGCTCAGAGCTCACCATCAGAAGGACCCACGAGAGCTATGAAGGACCAGCACTGGAGCTGTGCAGCTCCTCACTCACCTATGAGGCTCTTCTCAGGCGGCGGAGGGACAATGAACCCATTCTGGGCGTGCTTCTCCGACAGCTTCTCATAGAGCCCCAGGAAGTCACTGAACCTCCTTTTGACTGAGAACTGCTTGCTCCTGAACATCGGCATGCTGGTCTGGGGGAGAGATGACACTTGGGTCACACTCCCCCAGCAAAGACTGGCCCTGCCAGCTCTGCCTGCTGGCACCTCTGGGGTGAAGTGGGACAGCACCAGCTCTGCAAGAGGTGACCAGTGAACAGAGCAAGTTTTGGCCCAGGTTTTCCAGAGTTTCCCTCCCAGCTGGGTTCTCCTTGGAGCCAGCAGCAGCATTAATGGCACTAAATAACAAGCAGCTGCTCCTGCAGCCATGGGCTGCTTAGTAAGGCCTGCCCGCTGCCTAATCCCATCATCCCTGCTCCACATGGGAACAGGGACACACCCCTCACATCACCTAAGGACTACAGGGGCCACCAGTGCTTCGGACTGAGTTTGCAGAGCAGGAATTAAGGATAACAAGTCCTCTAGTCTCTTCTTCAGACCACAGGGTGCCTGTAGCCCAGCAGCCGTAGTACAGGCAGCTGGATCAACTTTCCAGAGCCCAGAGCAGGACTCCAAAGCACTCCAGGAGCTGCATTTCTCACGGAAACTGAGGGGAACAGGTCCTGACATGAATGCAATCACAGCAGCAGCTCTGCAGCGAGTGCTGAGCTCAGGTCAGCTCAATCTGATGCCGGCACTGGCACAGAACCTTCAGCAGCAGCCCCGGCTCAGGGACTCTCCCAATGGATCTCATTCCTGCTGCTCCCTCCAATGCTGAGCATCCCTACCAGCCAGGACTGCAAAGAGGTAACTGGTTGTCTCCTGTCAAAGAGATCCCAACCCTATTCCTCAGTGAGGCTCATCCTTTGTGGATTATAACTCCTGAATCCACAGAACAAGGCATTCAGGCCTCCTGTTTATTTAGGTCACTGCTGGCTTGGCTAAGGGTAGACAGTCCAGCTGCCTTTAAGCATGGAAAAATAATGGAGAATTGGACACAGAGGGGTTAGACATACCTGTGTTGATACTTTGTAGGCTACATAGGCATTCATGCCATCCCCTGTGGAAAACAGAAACGAGGTGTTGGGGATCACAACATCAGCACTTTCCACTATTCCCTGAACACAAAGCACAAGGCTCCTGACCTTTTCCTACCTCAGTGATCCTGATTTTGGGTCTGATGGAGCATGGATCCTCCTGCAGAACCAGAGGCAGCATCCCGCTGCGTGGCCCTGGACTCCTGCCCAGCAGCCACTTCCCAACCTGCTTATCCCTCCCCAGGCTTCCTACGGGAGCCAGCGCTGACAATCGGGCGCTTGTTGCGCCAGCAGCGTCTGGGCTGGCTCCACACATCTGCTCAGACCCCAACAATTCGGAGGCTGTGGGGCACATGAAACAGTCTATTCACGGGATGCAAGTCAGGCTGGATGGGGCTGGATCCTGGAACACCACAGGCAGTTTGCTCCAGCTCACACAGAAATCCCCTTGTTCACCTGGCAGTTCATCTGCAGGGCATCCTCCGAGCTCTGGTGCTACCCCTAAGATACGTCTGATTTACATCTCCCAGCTCCAGAGATCACGAGGCATGGAGTGGGAACAAGCTGCCACTCGTGAGGCTGCTCTGCTGGCTGGGATCAGATGTCATCTTGGGTTTTCTGCACCCCAGGAACTTCCACGTGGCTGGTCATGACACTCTGACCCCACTTTCAGTAGACAGAAACCCTCTTGCTTCTCATTTTGAAGCCAGAGTTGCTCTTCTGGCAAGCGCAGCTTCCAGGGAATGTGCCAGAGCATGGAATAATGCACTTAGTTTCAGGTCAAGGGAATTTTGCCTACCCCGTGCCAGTTCCACACAGGGCAGTGCTGGTCACCACAGTGTCAGGCACCAAGAATCCCAAAAACCCAGCTCCGGGCTTTCCAGAACCTGCCTCTGCCTTGCTTCTTCTCACCCTGGGCTTTGTGCAGCATCATTTCTTTAGGATGCTGGAGGAAGCCTTGGACACTGCTCCGGGATCAGGTTTGTGCTTAGAGATAGGCCAGAGCTGCAGGGCCAAGTCTGGCTCCTCTAACCCTGTTCACCGTGCAGAACAGTAACTCACCAACTTTCTCCGGGTCACTCACTCCCACAGTCAGGTCAAATTTGTCTTCCCGCTCCTCTTCTTCCAGCTGTTTGGAGACAGCACACAGGGACAGCAAGTCAAAGCCAGGAAACCAGGGTTCAACCCCCCCAAACCATTACAGTGAGCTTGTCCCCTTACCAGGGCAACTCTAGCACCTCAGTCTGGCCAGGGCCATTCTATAAAGCCTTCCAGCTTCTCATCGTGTCCAGGCAAGGATCCCAAACTGGTTTGTTGCTCCTACCCCACTATCTGCCCAGACTGATGCACAAACTGCTCAGCCCCAAGATGAAACTGCAGAGCTCCAATTCGCAGCTTGGACCCTGAGGACCAGATCCACCACTGTTACAGCTCTAGAAGCAATCTGGACCTTCACATGAGCAGGAAGGCCACCAAGCTGACCTGAGCCCCACTCCAGTCTCAGATGGATGGCCCGAGATACAAATCAGGGCATTCAATAAGGCAATTACGTATTAATGACATCATTTAAGATTCATGGACACATTCCTGCCAAAGACAGTTTGAAACCCACAGGACAATTTGGAAGAGCAATGCTCACCTCCTCATAGCTCTTTGAAAGGTTTCTAGAAGAACTTGCAGCTACATCTAATGAGGGTGAAGGATTGGATGCTTTGGCCACCTCCTTTTTCTGGTTGTTCTGAGTGTTGTCAAGGGACAGCTCCACAGTGGCATCTGTCAAGAGAAGTTTGCAAGGGTCAGCCTCTCTCTTGGGGTTTCTGGAAAGGCAATCGCAATATTCTCTGGTTCATGGGATCTGGGGAGTAACAGCAGTCTTAATTAGCAAAGAAATCCATAGGGAGGACACCTGTAAGCACTGGGAAGAGCACAACAAAGCATCGGCACTGCAGTAAGAGCATTTGATTGATCCTGCTGGAGAACATTATGTTAATCCAATGAACTTCTTATGCCAGAAGGAGCCAGGCATCACCTCTCGCTGATCACCTCCTTGCTGTGTGCTAGAGGAGCTGCACCCTGCAGCAGCTAAAGCCAAGGTGGATTTTACCTGGCACACAGGCTAGCCTGGGAGGAAGGCTCCTTCCTGGGCCACTTCTCCACCTGGAGGATGTAAAAACTTCCACCTCTTAGCAGATGTATCCAGAATCGACTCTCAGCCCACCATGCCAGGGCTGGGGAATGTCTGACCCTCCTCATTTTCCCCTGCTGAGGGGGGTTGTGTTTCCTGTTCCTTGGGAACAGCCAGGTCTCTACTAGAGACGCTTCCTTCACTGGCACAGAGTCAGGAGAAGGTGGAGAAGGAAAATCCTTCACCTCTGAGGAGACACTCACCACCTCAGGGCTTAAGACAACAAAAGCAACCCCCATTTTAATCCTCTTCAGCTCCCAAACAGTTAGTCCTGTGGCAGGATTATCCCAGAGACCTGGAGGAGGCTGCTCCGACCTTCCCAAATACAACACCAGAGCAAGCAGACTTGAACATGAGTTTGAGATAAGGACTTATGACCTGCTTTTGGTTATGGATATTTTAGGACTACCACTCCAGGCCTGGAGCTGAGAAAGGCCCAGCACACACAGACTCACCTGCAAATAGGTCCTGATCGTCCTGCTCCACATGAACCCCGTTCTCTTTGGAGGAGCTGCTCACAGGGAGAGGAGATTCTGCTTTGGGGGCTGGGGAATTGCTCTGTGAGAGGATTAAAAGGACAAAGACACAAGGTCATTTACACTGAGAGATAGAGGAGCAAACATGTCACCCTCCTCATCACCCCACCCTGTGCCTTTCCACCCACCCTTCAGCATCACGCTCTCTGCCACTTTTAAGGACAACAAGTGTCACAGCAAACTCCAGAGCCAGTTTCCACCCAGAAAGGACCATCCTGGCTGCTGGGAGCAGGCTTGGGGACAAGGGGACAGCCCACCCGAGAGCTTTTATGCTAACCAGTCCTCCCCACCAGAAGGCAGAGCTGCTTTGGCATTCCCATTATGGATGCCTGCATCCCAAATCATCCCTCATTTTGCAGGCAGACAGATATTCCAAGGAAGAAGGGGACAGCAAGTGCTATTCTGTAGGTCCCAGCAGAGAACAGAGCAGGTCTTTGACGGGCAGTAAATGGAGCTCTATTAGAGACTCTGAACCAACAGCTCCTTGGCACTCTCTCCAGCAAGGAAGCACCATCGGATCCCGTCGCTCCTGAAGGAGTGAAGCTGTGCTGAGGCAGCTCTTCTTGGAGGTGGGCTCACGTCTTTGGGTGGTAAAATCAAAACAGCCATCGAAACACTCACTTGATGGCGAGACCTCCTGTATTTTAGGATGTTTTCCTAGAGGAGGGACTGCTCCCAGCTTGGATCAGAGCAGTCAAAGGCACGAGCTCTGCTTGTCAGTGATGGAGAGCAGGGAGCAGAGACCCTCCATGCCAAACATCCCCCCAGACCCCCAGGGTCCTTCAGACTAGTGTCCAAGCCAACAAGAGGACTGCTACCAGTGGTGACCTATGAGTAAAGGGCTCACACAGCTCCTCTGCTCCCCCAGGAAATCTTCAGGCTCATAGAGAACCCCATCACGCATGGACAAAGTGGTTTTCTACCACAACTGCTTCCCAGTTTCCCTTAGATTTAGTTCCTCAGACATGAAAACACCACACCCTGTTCCTACTTCTCCATCTGCTGCCACAGAGGAGCCGTGGCCTCGTTAGATCAGCCCATGACGTGACACCAGCCATCCCTGGGGCCGGATGCAGCACCCCCTAACATCACATGTGCGGGAAGAGGTCCCGCCACGCCAGCCTGACGCTCGCCACGGGGAAGCAGAACTTGTTTGGGAAGAGCTGATCCTTGGGGCCATCCCTAGAAAGGGCCATGGTCACACAGGAACCCAACCTCTGTCAATAGACAGGTGAGGTCCAGCTCGGTTCTGTTCAGGTCTGACCCAAATGCTTCCTTGCTGGCGATGCCCAGGTGTGGCTGAGCCACCTGAAGGCCGGCAGCCAGGCGGATCTGCCTCCCTTGCTTCCCAGAAAGTGTTTTCCTAACTTTCAAGGGCAGAGACAAGCAAAGCCACCAGGTCACAAGAACAGCCAAGTATCAGCTATGACAGCGGCTTCCACAACAAAACCAAGCACCTGATAAGCTGCTGTGGCTCACCAGCCTCCCCTTCCAGCACAGGGACGCGTGATTCCTGTGAAATCCCATGGCACTTGGTGGGCTACAAACCGTCAAGCCACCTACGACATCCTCCAGTTTGTCACCAAAGAAAGGTCCTGAGAAGTTCCAGACCATCTCCATGACTTGGTGCCTGCCATAGGTACCAGCACCTTCCTCTTGCAAGGCCCAGGGTTGAACTTCCCCAGGTTTCCAAACATACAACCCAGCTGCTGCTTTGCCCAGAGCAGTGGGAGAGTTTCACCCTCAATGTCACAGTCTATCCACATTCCCCTAAATCTACCTTTTTCCCTGCTACAAAGCCACTGGAAACACAAGCACAGCTCACAGACACCAGGCAGGAGCTGCACCAGAAGCAGGGCAGAGACAGCTCCGGCTTTGTGTCAGTGGCAGGAGAAGCTTGGCCAGGCCATTCCCAGCAGGTTCATTTGGTCATGGCCACAACCTCCTGCTCGAGGCCTCCCTAGGCTGGAAAACTGCAGAATGTTCCTGGAAAACTTCCTGCCACAGACACCAACTCCTCCTGCGCTGCCAGCTGGATCAGGCAGGCTGGAAAAAGTCTGGGTGAGGTGGGCAAAGGCTCCCAGAGCTCAGGGAATCAACCCCACAGCATTCCAGCCTCCAGGCTGCTGGAAGAGCTTCTGCAGCCCCTCTAGCTGAGATCCTCGCTCCATGAAGACACTGATCCCAAGGACCAGAGGCCAGCGGCTGACTAGGGAGGGATTCAGCTTAGGAAAGCACCAGTCAGTGTTTTAACTCCCCTCCTGCCTGCTGGTCAGTGCCTGGAGCAAACCCGGGACAATGCCAGCACAAGTTAATGCCAACAGCCTTCAGCAACCCGGACTTCCTGCACAGGAGGCTGTTGGAAACAAGGAAAGACACTGACACCCTTCACACCTCCACCTTCAGCATGGATTTGTGCAGCAGCACCTGGATTGCTGAACAAGTACCACCCCACTGCAGCCCAGCACAAAGTACTAGCGAGCAGGGGACACTGGATGCCTCCTGTCACCTCACGCCTCACACCACCCTCAGTCTCAAACTGAAGAGATTTCATGGCATGGCAGTCACGCCAGAACCCTCTGGATGTTGAGGGGACCAGAGCTGATGATGCTGGGGGAAGGCAGATGGGGCTTCTCCCCCCCACAAGCTGCACAGCAAAGAGGCTGAGCTGTGGCTGCCACTGCAGAATGATCGTGAGGGGCCCTGAAGCCCACCTCGTTCCGCCACCTGCCACGGGCAGGGACACCTTCCACCAGAGCAGGCTGCTCCAAGCCCCATCCAACCCGGCCTTAGGCGGTAGTTCTGCAGGAATGGAGAGGTTACAACCCCGGGGAAAGGGGGAGCAGCCGAGCACAAGCCTTTTCTTAATCCCACAGCCACGGGAGCCGCTCTGTGACCCCCACCCGGCCCCGCGGCTCCCTCTCCGCAGCCCCCCAACGAGGTTCCCCCTGAAGGGACAGGAGTCCAGAGGCATCGCCCCTCCCTTTATTCTAGGGGATTTGGGGGTGTTCCCCACTATTTTCACCAAGCCCGGAGGACGCCCCGGGCAATCCCTAGCACACGGGCCCGGGCCCCGCAGCGCCCCCGGGGCGGCGCGCCGCCCGCGGCCGCACTCACGCTGCCAGTGAAGATGTCCTCGCCCTCCGAGTCGCTGTCGGGGGCCCCCGGCCCGCAGGGCTCGGGGAACGGCGGCGGGCGGCGCTCGGCCGGGGAGGGCGAGCGGGACCCGCGGCCGCCGCCCGACGCCATCGCCGC
>NW_024581063.1:849584-909888 GCF_017639235.1 Corvus kubaryi | reverse complement strand
CTCTCCGCCGGCGCCGCCGCTTCCGCCCGCGCCGCCCCGCCGGAAGCGCCCGCCGCGCCTTCACCCGCGGGGCGGGGCCTCGGCTGCGGGCGGGCTTCGGATTGGACAGTGCCTCTCCCCGCCCCGCCCCCGCCGGCAGCGACAGCCAATGAGCGCCGCCGCTTCCAGGCGTCGCGCCGTCACCATGGAAACGGGGTGTACCGGCCGTACCATTGTGCCGGCGGAGAGGGGAGCGTGTCCCCTCCCCCCGGGAGAAGTGGGTGAGCCCAGGGCGCCGTGTCCCCTCAGCGCCCGACTGAGGTGGCCGCGGTCCCTCGCAGCCCGGGGGCTGAGCCCGTGTCCTCTCGATACCCCGCGGAGTGGTCCCTTCCCCCAGTAAAACATCCCAGGATGAGCTACATAACCTGTAGATGTCCCGGAATGAATCCCATACAACCTCCAAGGCACCGCAGAATGAGCCCTATACCACTCCAGACATCCCAGGATGAGCCACATCCCCCCCACTAAGATGTTCCAGGATAAGTCCCAGACCCTGACGATGTCACAGGATGAACCCCACACATTCACCAAGACATCCCAGGATGAGACCCACACCCCTCAAAACATCTCAGGATAAGTCCTATACCACCAAAACCATCCCAGGATATGCCTCATACCCTGGAGGTGGACCAGGATAAGCCCTATAAACCCCCAGAACATCCCAGGATGAGCCCTATACCCTGAAGATGCCCCAGGATAAACCCCACACAACCTCCAAGACATCCCAGGATGAGCCCTATAACCCCCAGAAAATCTCAGGATGAGCCTCAAACTCCCCCCAAGACATTGCAGGATAAGCCACATACCTTGAAGATATCTCAGGATTAACCCTATACAATCTCCAATACACCCCAAGATGACTGCCATACCCCTCAAGACTTCTCAGGATAAATCCTATACCACCTAAAACATCCCAGAATAAGCCTCATACCCTAGAGATGCCCCAGGATGAACCCCATACACCCACCAAGACCTCCCATGATGAGCCCTATAACCCCAAGACACCCCAGAAGGAGCCTCATAACCTGAAAAGGCCCCAGGATGAGCCCTATAATGCCCCTAACCATCTAAGGGTAAGCCCTATACCCTTGAGACACCCCAAGATTTCCTCCATACTACCACAAAACATCCCAGGATGAGCCCCATACGCACCCCCCAAGACATCCCAGGATAAGCTCTATACCCTCCAAGATATCCTAGGAGGAGACACACCTTGAGGGTGTTCCAGGATGAACCCCATACAACACCCAAGACATTCCCTGGATGAGCTCCATCCACCCCAAAACATCCCACACCCCATGACAGTGACACCCCACCCACGGTCATGGGTCACCACCATCCTGTGGGGCCAATGACCCTCTCAGGGGCGCACCAGGAGGAGCTGGGCTGGGCAGCAGGACAGCTAGAGCCAGGTGAGACACTTCCATAAGCTCTGGATCAAGGGAGAACATCCAGCTGCAGGTGAATGATCTGGGGGGGGTCCCTGACCTGCAAGACACCACTCAGCTGGATTCATTCCTGGCTGCTGGCCGTGGAGAGGGTCTGTGTCTCCAGCTGGGAAGCACCAGGTGCTGCGGGCCCCTTGGCTGTGGGAGAGTAACAAAGAGATGGGTTTTCATTCTTTTCCCTCAGCTGTCTCCTGTAATGAAGCCACAAAATCCAGCAGAGATCTCCACCTTCCACGCTAGAGAACTTGGTCTAGTACATGGCTGCAGCCAGGTCACATTTTCATCCTTCAGCCACTCTGGCTCCCAGGCAAGGAGCAAACAGAAAACAGAACACGGCTTATCCTTATCTGAAGGACTTGCCGGTATCCTCCCCAATTCCTGCTATCAATGAGCAGCTGCTACTTCCCTCCTGCCTGAAATTCTCCCTGGGATTTGTAACAGCAAGGTTTGTTCTTTCACTGGCAGGTGAGAGCCCACGCTGGAATCCTCCCAGATCACCTCAGTGGGTTTGGAACTAGGGGTTCACCCCATGGAGAGGCTGCCAGTGTCACTCTTTTGAAGAGGATGGCTAGCAATGAACACAACTATCCCAGAAAACTCCCTCAGGATAAAGCATGAGGAGCACACACATCCTTTAAGATGAGCAGGAGAGGCAGCAGGAGGAGATACAGCTGCCAGAAGGAGCAGGAGGTCCTGCCAGCTGGACTTTGCACTCTGAAGCAGAGGAAACTGAGCTGCCTTGACAGGCAGTGGAGATAAATCCCACCCCATCCCTCATCACAGCCTTACTCTCTGTAAATTCTCCCTTTGGCCCCTGAAGGATGCCCTTTTAAAGGAATTTCATCCACTCAGGCTTGGAGCTTGGGCAGTCTGAGGATGAGACACCTTTCTGCTGCAAACCCCTTTTGAATGAACACCAGGCTTTGGGTGTCAGGTTTAGACCTCTGGCTGGGTGGAGGTGGCCCGGTCCCAGCTGTTCCACGGGAGTAGGGGAAATCCCACCACAAAACCGGGCAGGAGCTACAAAGATTCCCACAGTGGGAGCAGACATTGCACCCACTCAGCCTCAGATACAAAAGTGAAGATCAGTTTGGGGTAGTCAGAATTGCTCAGAAAGATGGCTCAAGGTACTTCATTGTGAGCATAGCTGGACAACTTCAGACTGAATAGCCTTTGGGAGCTCATCAGAGACAGGAGGTGCTTTATTACCCTCCCACATATGTTTAAGACCCCCCCCCACCCCACCCTGCCACTATATCCTTCCCATGTGCTGCCAGATGCCTGTACAAATCTTTACTGCCCTATCAGGACAAGCTCTGACTTATCTTCCCCACCACACCCCTTCTTTTCCAGCCCATTCCCCTCCCTGGCTGCTCAGGCGTGTGGGAGCTCTGATCCCCTTTCCAAGCACTCCTTTCTTTCCTCCTCGATGCTCTGAGCATCCCTCCCCTTCTTCTCCTTGCTCTTTACCAGATCCCCATCCCAGGCCAGGGGTCTCCATGCTCGTGTGACCACTGTGCATCCAACCATAAGCTACCCCCAGGAGCGAGAGTAGCTCATTAATCAGCTTTTTATTTTACTTCAAATGCTGTACAGAATGTGCTGTAGACAAAATCCCCCACCCCACCCAGGTGCTCCCAGCGCCCCTGTGCCCCGCCTCGCCCCCGCCGTGACCCAGCACCCACCACTGCCGGGGGCGAGGCCAAAATAAGTTACACCCACCCACCCCCGTGCTCCCGGGCACCGGGACAGGGCGGCACCAGCCCCGCCGCTGCCCGTGTCACCCAGAGTGCCCCGCACCAGGGTAAGCGTTCACTTCCAAAGCCACGGCATCAGGCCCTGCCCGTTCCCGGCACCGCCGGCTGCGGACCCCATCCCCAGCTCCCAGGGCTCAGCATAACACGTCAGCCTCCGTGGGCAGTGGGGAGCACCTGCAGGGAAAGGATGAGGTTGGAGCATCAAGTTGCTGACCTGTCCCAAAGAACTGGGAGCAAAGGCACCAGGAGCAGCTCAGCTCAGTAGAGGTCTGGAGATAATTCCAAGGCGGGATGGAAGCAGTAAGCCCCCAGTGCTGTCTACTCCTCGCCTGAGGGATCCCCAGGAGAGGCAGGGAGCCATTCCAGGCAGTACTTACTCCCCCATCTTGGCTGCCAGGTGGTGGACAGTCTGCTTGTCCAGGTAGCGACAGAAGAGCAAGACAAGGTTGCTGGGCAAGAAGAGAGGCTCTGCCAGCGAGGCCGTAGGCAGCCGCGACAGCTCCCGAGACACCAGGTACACCGTGTCCATCCTGAGGGCACCAACACAGGGGGTGAGCACCCCATGGAACGGTGACAAACCCCCGAGGCTCACACAGTCCCTCACCATGCCTCGAAGTCCCCTCTGCACGGCTTCAGTGGTGCACGTAAGGACAGCAGCCTCTCTCCATGGCTCAGCAGGGAGTAGAGCAAGGAGATGCCAAACTGCAGGAAAGCACCAGGAGTGTCACAGCCAGCAGCAGTGGCACCCCCAGGGACACAGTGAGGCTCAGGGCCACATACCTGGTTCTTCAAGGCCATGGTGAGGGGAAGCTCTGAAAACTCAGGTAGAGGCCGGGTCAGCTCCTGCAGGAGCTCGATGAGTTTGCTGAAGGTCATCCCACCCACCACCTCATTCAACGGGCTGTAGAGCAGGGAGAGAGACTGGGCAGGGCAGAGGGGAGAGCAGGAATCTCAGATCCTGTGACCTGTCACAGGTACAGCTCCCAGCACTTGGTGGGGAGGGGCAGTGCCACCAGGACTGCTGGCGACCTTCTCCTCCCCAAGGATAGGAAGAGGCTCCTGTCTCACGCTAACCCCACAAGACAGGATCCCCCTCATTGCTCAGGGTGCCCCCTGCCCCAGCAAGAACAGAGGAGGAGGGAGACAGCCTGGGCCATCCCTGCCCTGGCTGGAGGTACTTGCCTCATCCAGCATGTCCTTCTTCATGAGGAAGGGCAGGTGGTGGGTGATGGTCATCAGGATCTTCTCCCTTTGCTCTTGGGTCAGGTGGGGCAGCAGCCGGGCCACAAGCTTCTTGCCCTTGCGCACACACAGCAGTTGCAGGAATTCATCTTCTGTCTCCCTGAGAACAAAGGCTCCATTGGCACAGATCCCAAGGGACCTGGAGCATCTCTGTCCATCCAAAAGGACCAGCATCGGCTCCACTGGAGGACAAGGTTCACAGGCAGGGTCAGCATAGGCTGCAGTGACACATGGAGGGAAGGACCCAACCCTCCCATGACCCAGACCTGCTAATCAACGAGCATCTCAGATCCACGAGGACCAGAACATGCTGCCTGCTCCCCTCTCCCCACGGCACAGACTCACTCTTCACTGCTGCAAGCCCTGATTTTCAAAACTTGGTAGATACTGTCCACTTTTTGGCTCTTCTGCTCCTGCCTGGGGGGCTGTTGCTCCCCCAGGGCCAGGGACATTTTCTGTTGCACCTCCTCCACTTCCATCAGCTGCAGGAAGAGCTGGAGAAACAGTACAGGGTAAGGAGGAAGCTTGGAGCATCTTCTACCCACTGGCTATCCAGCACCCTGCCTAGGTAGATGTCCCCTTAGAGAAATCCCTGGATGAAAACAGAACACCTGGGCCATCCTGCCCAGCCCCAAATCACCACCCACTCACCTTCTCGATCCTGTGCAGCGCCCGCAGCCGGTAGGTCCCTGCAGCCTTTGGGAGGGGAGAAGGGAAGGCACAAGGGTTACAGCCATCCCCAGACACTGCCACCAGCCCAGTGCTGGGCCAGCTGCTACCTGGGGATCGGAGGTGGCTTCAGGACACAGAGCAGTCCCATGGGGAAATCACGGCTAGCTACAATTAGCCAGAGCCCGATCCCACCCCTTGGCTGGGCACAAGCTGCTGCTGCTGAGGTGGCACCTCCTCCAACTGTGTGCCCCATCCCACTGCTCAGGACAGCTCCTAAAGCAGCACTCCTGGCAACTCAGGGCCCCAACCAGCCCAGCTTCTCTTCACCTACCTCCTCCTCCATGAGGGCATGGTGCACAGCATCGATGGCCCGGCGAGGGCTGTAGCAGGTAGACACTGTGACCTGGCCCAGCGAGCCAGCGATGCGCACCACTGCAGGAGAGGGGGAACATGGTGACACCACGTGCCAGAACTCCTTGCCCAGTCCCTCACCACCTGCCCCAGCCCCTCACCAGAGTCATAGGTCTCCACTTTTTGGATGAACGGCGTGACCAGCTTGGGGGGCTTGTTGCGCCTGCCTAGCAGCTCCTCCTCCGCCTGTTTGCGCTCCAACCGGTGGTAGTAGGTCTGTAACAACAGGCAAAGCCAGGAGTTCCCTCCACCAGTCCTGGAGAGTTTCTCTGGCTCCCAAAGCCCCACCCTGAGGAGAACAAGCTGCAGGTGCTGCCAGCAGGAGCCCACCTGGTAGTAATAGTCATCATCCATGTTCTCACTCTGTAGCTGCATCATCTCCACCTTGATGACCCAGTCCTTCTCCTTGGAAGTCATCAGCCCAGCATAAGGGTCCACTTTACGAGACCACAGCTTCTTGGGGGAGACACTGGCACAGGAGAAGACCTCAGCCCACTGGGACCACCCAGAGCCCCCCTGCATCCCACAGCACCCCACAGACCCCCATACCTCTGTGCCTGCCTGCCCTGCTGCTGCATTAGGATGCGCTGGTGCTGGGGGTGCAGCTGGGTCATGTGGCTGGGTGGGCTGCAGGGGACACCAGACAGGGGTCAAGGAGGGTTTTGGAACACCCCCAGAATGAGGTGGCCCCCAGCTGCTTTGTAGGGCCCCTCCAGTCCCACCCCAACACCCCACTCCTGCTACCTGAGGTTCAGCTGGCCCATGGCTGAGGGGCTGAAGAAGAGAGCAGGGTCCAAAGAGGAAGACACGGACCCAAAGTGCATGCCCAGGGGCCGCGGTGGGCTGCCCACGGTGGGGGACCCAGGCTGGAAAGGGGTCGGAGGTGCATACCCTGCAGTCTGAGAGCAAGAGAGGAGATCAAGGGTCTGAGCCTTCCCATCTGAGCATCCCAGAGGGGTCAGCCAGCTCTGTGCTGGCCTCTGGCTTCCATCCCTCAGGCAAAGTGCTACCCCCAGATACTGCCACTCTCCCTATCCCCTGCCACTCCAGGGCCACCTCAATGGCTCAAAGCCCACCACATTACCTGGTTGGGAGTGAAGAGTGGAGGGGGTCTGCAAGCTGGCAGGAAGGGCCGAGGAGAGCATGGGGAGCGAGGAGACATCAGGGGTGCCTGCTACAGAACAGGAGACAGGAGGTGTCACTGGGACAAGCCTGTCCTCGAGGCTGCACCTCCAGGGAGGGGAGGCAGAGAAAGAAGGGATGCAAGAGCCCCCCCCCAACCTGTTACCTGCTGGAGAAAGCACCGGGGGAAAGGCTTGGGGGACATCAGTCTTAAGTCAGGGTGCTTAAGCCGGGGAGAGCCCCCATAGCCCCTCTGCACAGGAGAGCCAAGGAAGTCAAGGGCCATATTGGTGGATGGTGGGGGTCTCTCCATGACCTGGAGGACGGCTTTATCCTACGGGGAGGAGGCAGCAGCAGGTGGGAACGGGGCACAGCTGGGAACAGTTTAGTTCCCTCAGTAACAGGCAGTTCACCAAAACCTTTGGTCATTGCTCAACCAGGACCATGCACCAGCTGAGCTCCCACTCTGGTAGTGTGGAGCAGCTGGGATGCATGGCAACACCCAGTCACCCCAAACTCAACAACTTTGCCTTCAAACCCAGGCTCTGCTTTGGGTGGGCACCCATGACACATCTGTGCACCTTCAGAGCCATTTGGAGATGCCCCAGTTGTCCCAAATTCCTGTGTGACCCTTGTCCTAGAGTAGTGGGAATCCCTTGGCCGCTCCCTGAAGGCCTGGCTGGGGGTACCCACCTCCAGCATGAAGTGACGTGGGATACTGCCAGGGCAGGAGCCCCATGCCGTGGGATCCATCGCCAGCTGGAAAACAGGGAGATGGTTGGCATGAGGCAAGTGAACAGGGGGAGAGGGCAGGGGACACCACAGGGGCCACTCAGCCTTATCACCAAATGGGAGGGGACATTTTTACCGTGTCCTTCTTGCTAAACTCTCCCCAGCAAGTACCAATCCTGCTGTCCAGCACTGCCGAGTCCTGGCTCTGCAAGGAAAGGGGAGTTAAAGATCTACCTCCCTCCCCCAGTGCCCTCTGTGGGGCAGAACCCACAGGTGTGGGGATGGAGGGGGAGCAGCAGGACCCCCCTCTCTGCTCACACATCACCTCCAGTGTGGGTTTGCTCCGCACAGCTCTCATCACTGCTGGGTCTCCCAGCTCGTTGGGCTCCTCAAAGCACTCCTGCTCTTCCTCCTGTTCCTCAGTCCCCAGCTCCTCTACCTCTTCCTCCAACTGAGAGTTAACCTGCTCCACCTCTGGCTCTATCCCACCTTCCTCCTGGGGCTCTCCCAGCTCCTCTAGTTGCTCAGCTGTTCTTCCAGTCGCCTCTGCCAATGCTTTGGCCACCTCAGGGCTTATCTCCGGTGGCACCAGGAGTTTTGGGACATCCTCCTCTGTAGAGTCTCGGTCTTGGAGGGGGGAAGGAGAGTACAGCAGGGTGAGTGAATGCTTGGGCAGTGCCCACCAGGGTGTCTGCTCCCCCCACTGGGTGCTGGCAGGTCTCTCCAACACCGGGGCTCCCCTGAGGTCTTACCTAACCCAAAAGTCATCTCGTTGTATAGGTCGAGCTCCTCATCCTCATCTTCCAGCAGAATCGCATCTTCCACCAGCAGGAAGTCCTCAAGAATCTGGATTTGGAAGCAGCAGAATCCTCGCTAAGGGAGAGGTAACCCTAACACGCTCCCAAAGTGGGGGGCATCCAACCTCTTCCGCAGTCTACTGGTGGTGCCAGGCAGCCCACAGGGCTCACAGATGGAAAAAGTAAAATTGGGAGCCAGCGGCACTGCTAGCGAGGGCAGGACCCGCAGGCTCAGCCCGCGGAAGCTGCGGCACCAGCGAATGCCGGCACGGAACGGCACCAGCGCGGCTGGGCTGACACACCATGAGGCTTCGGAGTGAACACCCGCTACGAGGGCACGAGCGGCACGCGAGCACAAGGCGGGGAAGAGTATCCCACCAGCACCTCCAGGGCAGCGTCTGCTCCGGGACCGACCGTTCCGGGGAGCGCCAGCTCCGGAGAACGAGCACCGCGGAGGGAGCGGGACGCCAGGAGGCGGCAGCGGGCAGGGTGTAGCGGAGCAGGGCAGGCACTCACTATGCGCTCGCCGCCCTCCGCCATCCCGCGGTGCCGCCTCCGCCTCCTCCCGCTCACCCACCCTCCGTCCGTCCCGGGTCCCTCTACGGGGCCACGCTGCCCCCGCCGCCCCTTTTACGGGCCGCCCCCGCCGCCCCGGCATGCGCCTGCCGTACAGCATGGCGGCTCCCAGCGGCGCCCTGCGCCTGCGCACTCGGCTCGCCGTGCCCCCGCGCTCGGACCCCCCGCAGCCAGGGAGTGAGGATGAGGAGGGTCAGTGACCCCACCCGCGGCTCTCGGAGCACAGAGCACCCCAGCCCGGCTCTCCCCACTGCTCGGGTCGCTCCTTGACTGCCATGGTGTTCTCAGAGCTGATATCCTTCTGAGGAGTTATGGAAAAGTGGTGGGATGTGGTCTGTCGGGATGGAATATTCTCGTAGATGACATCGGGCACAGGTGGCAACACTAACGCGGTAAATTTCTACATCTCACAAAGCATAGTGGGCTGCCCTTATCCCCTTGAATACCAGGAGCACCTTGGTCATGTCACCTACTCCCAAATAATTCTCCCAGTATTCTGTTAATAAAAGCAGAAATATCCCAAAAGTGGAAGATTTGGCTACTCTAACCAATTCATTGTGGCTTTTTAAAAACATCCTTTGGAAGAGTTGTGCTTCTCTTTACAGGGAAATTCTGACAGGTGGTGGGTTACAGCAGAGTCATTGCCAGGGATTCACATCCCAAAGGGCACGGAAAGGATCCATGTCCTGCCATCCTCTCCCCAAGCCGAGGGCAGAGTCCACTTGGGCAGAGCCAGATTCGCCCGTGGGTCAGCTGGACCGGGGTGGTGACTCCCGATGTGGTGACCCTGTAGCAACTCCGCCACCGATGGAGCACTCAGGGATTATTTCTGCCAGAGCCCTGAGATCCCTGATAAGGCTCTGGCCACAGCTGCATCTGTTTATCTCACCCTGGAAAAACACTGCGTGTTTTCAGCTGCGTGCCCGGCACCACTCTCTGGGCAGCCAGCAAACCCAGCAGGAGCTGGGCCAGTGGGAACTGATAACAGTGTTTTCAGGGTTTTCCTTTGTTTGGCCTCTCCTGATTTACCTGCTGCCTTTGGGATGTTCTCCGTACATGCTTTGTTAACTTAATTTGTGTTTTAACGAGTTGTATTAAGAAAGCAGGTCCTAAAGGGACTCAGTGTTTTTGTACTTACACCGTGCTGCTGTTTTCTCCCCACTAGTAGTGACTTTCCTTTCTTTTCCCTTTATTTTCCTTCCAAGCAGCATTACTGGGACATTCAGGGGCGTTCCCAGCCTAGCTGGGTTTTGGTGCTCACAGTTCTTCTGGAGGAGGCACCAGAAAACCTGGCTTTTTGGTGTTGGAATTCTCATGTTTTATGTCAGGGAGTCTGTGCTATGCTCGAACAACAGTCAATTTTTCAGCCCACAGCTACTGGAATGAGACGTTCCACACAGGTTTTGAAAGAGGTTCATAAAGGAAGGTGGACAGCTTGCTCCACCATAGGCTGTTAGTGTAATACTGCCCCTGGATGCAAAACCTTCAGCAAGAGGTGGCTTTTACCCCCATTTAGGTTGGAAAAGCTCTTTGTGACCATCAAGTCCAATCATTCCTCCGGCACTGCCAAGGCCACCACTAACCCATATCCCCAAGTTCCACATCCACATGGCTTTTAAATCCCTTTAGGGATGGGGACTCCACCACTGCCCTGGCAGCCTGTGGCAAGGCTGGACAGCCCTTTCAGAGAAGAAATTTTCCCTAAGATCCAACTTAAACCTCCCCTGGTGCTACTTGAAGCTGTTTTCTCTTGTCCTGTCCTTTGTTCCCTGGGAGCAGAGCCCAACCCCACCTGGCTGCACCCTCCTGTCAGGGAGTTACAGAGAAAGAAGGTTCCCCCGAGCCTCCTTTTCTCCAAATCGAGTGCCCCCCAGCTCCCTCAGCTGCTCCTGGCGCTCCAGCCCCTTCCCTAGCTCCGTTCCCATCCCTGGACATGCTCCAGCCCCTCACAGTGTCCTTCTTGTGGTGGAGGGTGCGGCCGCAGCAGTGCCCAGCACAGGGGACGGGCGCTGGTCCAAACCAGGTGCCGTTGCCACCTGGGCTGACGTCCAGCCGCTGTTGCCCGACGCGCCGCGGTCTCTACCCCGGTCTCTCCCCTCACTCAGCGGAAAACCGAAAGCGAAAGCATCGCTCTGGCTCGCACAACCCCGGAGCTCCCGTTCTGCCCTGAGACTGATGATGCGGCTGACGCTCCGCGCCGCGATTGGGGGTGGCTCCGGAGGGTATAAAAGGCAGAGCGCGGGCAGGGGTGGGACATTCCGGGAAACGGCGGCACTGCGAGCAGCGAGGATGGCGCGGGGGGTGCTGGCGCTCGGCCTGCTGGCGCTGCTGGCGCTGCTCGGCCTGGGGGCGGCCGCTGGTGAGTGCCTGGGGTGGCGCGGAGGGTTCTGACGGGGTTAAGGGCTGCGGGCTTCCGGCGGGTCCGGGTCACTGTGCCCGGGGGGGTGGGCGAGCGTTGGCATCGAGGCGATGCCCACCGCAGCCCCGTTTCTCACGCGCCCTCTCCCCTCTCTCCAGAGGCGCCGAAGGTCGAAGTCTACGCCCGTTCCCGTGCCGAGGAGGGAAAGCAGAACACCCTGCACTGCTTCGTCACGGGCTTTCACCCACCCAAGATTGACATCCAGCTCCTGAAGAACGGGGAGCCCATTTCCGGCGTCATGTACGGGGACTTGTCCTTCAACGAGAAGTGGCAGTTCCAGCGCCTGGTCTATGTGCCCTTCACCCCCACAAGGGGTGACACCTTCGCTTGCAGGGTGGAGCATTCCACTATGACGGGGCCACGGATTTACCGATGGGGTACGCTGTGCCTTCCTCCTGCATGCTGGAGCTCGTTCCTTTATATCCATGCTGTCTCTGTTCCTTCTCCTGGGAAGCAGGATGTTGTAACGGAGTGGGGTTTGAAGGTCTTGTGTTAGAGATGGAAAATTAATTTGGTTTTAGCTGAAAAGTCTGTTATATGTACCTATGAAGGATTCAGGGGGGACACGCGTTGGTGTTAATTCATAGGGATTTGGTGATGCCATGTCGTGCGATCTCTGCCTTGGTGAACTTACCTAGAAGGTGATGGGTCATGCAGTGAATTTTGGCTTTATGTTGTGTGAATATAAAGAAGGATGCAGCCGTCGGGGCTGATGGTGGTGACCCAGCCTCAGCTACCACTGAGGGCAGCTCTCTGGTTACCGCACTGGGGCTGTTTCTGGGGGGGAACCTTGTGGGGACAGGGGAGAGGGGGTGCCCTCTGCCCCCAGGTCTAACGCTCTGCCCTTTTTTCCTGCAGAACCAGACTTCTGAGCCGTGTCTGGGATAATCCGTGGTGCTGTGTGCCATGCTGGTAAGGGAAACATAGACCCATTTCTGTAGGGGGGGAGGGTTTGAAAAGCTGGGGAACAGAAGCAACCACACCCAAAAAGTAGATCGTATTAGTGCTGATTTGGGCCACAGAACTCTCCCCACACACTTTCTGCCCACTGTTTTGGTCTGGTTTTGGCCGTCCCTTGCCTACAAGAGTCATTTGCTCCAAAAAAAGGAGAACTTTGCAGAAAACCTTCCGTGCATGTCGTTTCTGTGTCAGCTAGATACTGCAGAGAGTTGTCGCAGGTCCCCTAAAGCCTCCTCAGGCCTTGCAGTGCTGTTTCCTGTCAGGGGAGGAGGAGGAAGTTGCTGTACCAGAGATCCCCGTGCCTCAGGCTGGGTGCCAGGCTGGTTAACCCTGTGGCAGGGCGGCTCCATGAGGCACAAACCAGAAACATTTCGGGGTTAATTCAGTGGTGTCTGGGAGTCTGAGGGCGCCAAGTTCTTCAAACTGTCTGCATGTAACTGATCTGGAGTTAGCAACAGGGAAATTCTAGCTTAACACGTGATAGGGAAAAGAAACTCTGTGGCCTAGCTGATGTCACCCTGGTTGAAACATCTTAGTTACATGCCCTGTTAGAGGATAATGATTAACTGTGCCTGGGACAAACCTTGACAGGACCTTATGTGAAATGCCCCAGTTCCTGCAGAGCTCTAAGAAGTTGTATACAGTCACTCACCTGGTTTGTCACTCATCTTTGGGCAGTGGGGTTGTGAACCTGGCCCCAAGGCAGGGTTTGGAATGTGCTGTGCCCATGCAGCACCATGGCTTCAGTTGGTGGGACGTCGTCACCTGTGGTGAGGGATGCCAAGTCTGGCTGCAGGTGGGATGTGGGTGACTTCACTGTGGTCTGGGAACAAGGATTTACTGAGCTGGCATGGAAAGAGTTGAGAGCAGGACAAGGTCCCTGGGGTGGAGAACAAGGATCCTCTTGACTTGTTGAACTCTGAACTCCACCAAGGAGGAGACAAAAAAGAGTTTCTGCAGGATTTTTACCTGAATCTCACTGGAAGGTGGTTCTGCAGGGGTGCTGCAGTCAGAATGCTCTGAGGAAACTGGTTTTTAGTCCTAAAATAATTACAGTTGAAGGTGTCACTAGGGTGACTGATGTCAATCCACTCTCTCCATGCAGGTCTGAGAAAATCTGCTTGCAAGTCAAAGTCTTCTCAAGCTTCTGTCCATTCTTCATCATATCCACAAGAATGATCAACTTCCATTCAGAAATTCACTAATAAGCCTTGTTAAATCTCACTTAGCCACAGCGTCAAGGGAGCTCTGCAGGCTTTTTGAGCATGTAGCTATAAATGCCCACATTACTGCTTAAAAAACAATGGTAGCTCTTCACTGCTCCAAATTTTGCAGGATGTTTATACTTTAATAAACTGCTAGTCCTTAACATGTTTCTTCAGAGTAATTTGACAGGCCAAGCTGATTTTACAGGCTCTGATGGGTTGTGCGCAGATACGTAGCCTTGGGGGCATGATGGTCAGTTGTGCTTTTTTATCCCACTGAGAAGATGCAAGAGCGCTTTTCCATCAATAAAAAGAAAATTAAAGACTTTTTGCTGATGTGGTATCTGCCTGGCTGGAGGCTCCTGTGTGGCTCTGAAGGGAAGGCACAAGGTTTAAAAAAGGGATCAAGAACCTTGGGGGCACAGAAGGAGTGATGGCGGGGAATGGTGCCCACTCCAAGGGGGAGAGCTCCAGCTGATGCATCTTGGAGTGTGTAGTGTAAAGCTGAGCCTGGGGGAAGCAGATGTGTGTGTTGGTGAGTATCAGTTCTGTTTTTCTCTCTGTGCCTGACCCCATGGAGAAGCGCAGTTGGAGCCAGTCCTCTGTTGTACCATGGGGGATTGATGACACTACCTAAACCCAATACTACTCCCATCAGCTCACTCTTATTTTATGAAGAAATCAGAATGATCACTTGCAGAATACTGGATCAAAATGGATTTAACCAGGCTCACATGTATGGGATCAAGGGTTCCTGGTGACTCAGGGGATCCCATGTCTCTTCTAGGGTATATTCAGATGTTTGAGGGATATTATCTTGTTCCATAGCTATTTTCATTATAACCAGTTTTTTTTTGTTAGGGATTAGGAAAATCCAGGCTGTTGCAGTTCCAACACCCATGTGGGAGGTTGCTGAGGGGCAGGGCCCCATTATGGGGATCCCTTTGGGTTCATCAGAGGGGTGTTCAAGGCAGGACAGGTGGCAGGGTGGTTGTGCACAGTGCCCATCACTCAGCATGGAACAGCAGGACACACCACACAGCTCTGCCTGCAGCACCAGATGCACTCTGGGGACTGGGCAGCCCCAGCAGTGGTCCCTGTGTGGGAGAAGGTGGCCTGGGAGAGGGGAGAAGGTTTCAGCTTCTCTCCCAGAGACCCCAGTGGAGCAGCACCACCTGCTGTGTGAGCCCAAGGAGCTGTGGACCATGTCCTGGCCTCCTCCTGTGGATCATGAAGGGCCACCAAAGTGCTCTCCACCACCTCAGCTCCACCTTTCCTATCCTCATGAGCACCAGAGTAATGGCTGGGTCACCACTCCACCAGGAGAGCTTCATCCTGATTAGGTCAGGGGTTGAGTCGACTGCAGAAACTGAAGATTCTGTGGAGGATATGTGAAACGACCCTGTCTCCAAAGGACACATCATCATCTTCCCACACTGGGGAAGTCTGCTCTGATTGCATCTGTGGGATTTTTCTGTTCTTAAATATTTTGATAGTTTACTCAAAAATCCCCTGTCTGTGGGAGAACAACACATGGCCACACCAGAGGCTGATTTTCTTTAACAGCTGGATTTCAGGACCATGTCCAGAAATCCCTTCTCTGTTTTATCCAGCATCCTTGGGGTTCTGAGGTACCCGGGATGTTGCTGTGCTGCTGCTGCTGGAGACAGTTCCCAGGGGATGGGGTATCCTGAGGGATATCTTGGGAAGCTTGAAGTATGGAACAAGCCTCATTTATGAACATTTATGAAACACAAGCAGTTTTTCTGCAAGCAGTTTCCTGAGTCAGCCAAATGCAAGGGTTTTTTTGAGAAAAACTTCTAGGAGAACAAGGATTGAGTCCAACTCCTAACCCTGCAAAGGACACCCCAAACCCCCACTCTGTGCCTCAGAGCGTTGGCCAAGTGCCCTTTGAGCTCTCTCAGGCTTGGGGCTGCCCTGGGGAACATGTTCCAGTGCCCGGCCACACTGGGGGGGACAGAACCTTTCTCTAACATCCAGCCTAAAGCTCCTCGACACAGCTCCAGCCGTTCTCGCTCTCGCCGGGTTTTCCCACCACCGCTTCCCCTCAGGGCGGTTCCCGCCTCCCCCAGCCCCTCACGGCCGTTCCCGCCATCGTCTCCCCTCAGGGCGGTTCCCGCCTCCCCCAGCCCCTCACGGCCGTTCCCGCCGCCATGTTCCGCGGACACCGCGCTTGGTTCTCGCAGAGCGTCAGCCCGGGCCCGCGGGGTCTCTGGGGTGAGGGGGCCCGGCGACGGCGAAGTCCAGGGGAGCCCCGGGGCACCGAGCTGTCAGGAATCCGCGGGGAATTGAGGGGGGCACAGCCATGTGGCCACTCAGGGGGAATTAGGAGGGGAGCACAGCCCCATCGTTCCTCAGCAGGGCACAGCAGTGAGGGCACAGTCTTGTCACCCCTTCATGGGTCTGAGACCCACACAATAGGGCAGAGCATGGGTTTGGCCAGTCCAAGGTGCCCCCACACTGAGGAAAAGCCCGGAACAGCCCTCAGGGGAGCGGTGGGAGTCCCACAGCCATGGGGAGCTATCACAGCTTTCACTTCAGGGCCCATCCCTGCGGCCTCACCACCAGCTGTCCCCGTCCCAGGCCACCCCGAGGTGGGAAGCCCCTGGATGCCCACCCTCACCTCACCCCATGTCCCCTGCAGCGGACGGTGGCGGGACGATCACCCACTGGCTGGATGCTGACTACCTCTTCAGCAGCGATGCCGCCCACCCCGACACCCGCAGGTGGGTAAAGGAGGCTTTAATGTCTTTAGTGGAAAGTATTTCATGGATACTGACATCCCGTAGAAGTCAAGGGGGTGTTTTTAAAATCATGGCATGGATCTGCCAGGATCTTCTTGCCCAGTGGGGTTGGGGAAACTCACACCCACACTAAGCTGTAGATAGACAGAATAGAGAAAAACTCTCCCTGTGTTGAGAAGGGATTTGCTGTGATACAAATTAAATTAATTGTGCTGGTTTCTTGCTGGCTGTGAATTACCTGCTGGAAAATCAGCATCTAAAACAATCCACAAGGAAAGAACCTGGTGCTAAAAATCCAATGTGAATTAATGCTAAAAGGAAGCACTGGGATAAAAATGGGTGGAAAAGGGGTGAAATGCTTAATATAAAAAATTAGAGGGCTACAGAACATTTGTACAAATATAAGAAAGTCTTCAGGATCTTCCTCACTTCCTCAATATCAGTGAATATTGTATCTATTCATTATTTAGTCATGTAAGTATATTTATGGGAAAGGAAGCTGCAATGTTTCTTTTAGGCTTTGCTAGGCTGGACTAAACAGTTTCTTTTTAACACACCAGTGCTTAAAACTGGCTTAGAATTTTGGAATCTTTCAGTCACCACCTCCAGCTAAGGGAGGGGAATTCCAGGAAACACACAATAACAACTTTCCTTTCACAACAACATCCTGCCGGATTGGGCTGTTCCCCCAGGGGAATTCTGGATAATTTTTAATATATATTCAATGTATATAGTTAGATAGTTTCTTGTGAAAATATGTAATCATTATATGCATCCTTAAACCCAGCAAACAATATTTAATTCCCCTCTAAGGAGAACACCCTCCACTTCCGCTTCCTTGTTCAGCTGTGTGAGCAGGGAGCAGCGTGGTGAAGGGTAATTAAAGAAAAATCCTGGCTTTGCCCTCCCCGAAGAAGCAGTTTCGCCTCAAGAGCAGAGTGGGACCGTGTAATCCCTAAAAGTACGTTTACCCTTGTCCTTCCTCCAGGCTGCCCCTGGGAGGTGCCGGCAGCAGGGACTGTGACGGGGTGTGACTGGTAGAGTCTCACAGTTAGAAAATCACAGAAAATTAGGTGCTTTTGGCAAAAATATCAGAGCAGGTTTAATGACAACACCCCTCTAAACGTTTTGGTTTATGGTTTGCTTCCAGGCTCTCTGGAAACCAGCTCTCTTTCTCTCTTCCAGCATACACGAGAGCCTCAGTTACTTGGAGGGCAGAGCCACGGTCTTTCACTCCCGTTACCTCTCGCTGTGGGCGAGCACCAGCGCGGGAGAGAAGCCCTCGGTGGTTCTGGGCCACTTCGTCCTGCCCCCTGCCTGCCTGCAAGAAGGTCAGGCAAAAAAATCGTCCGGGGATTTTTTCCCAGGGAAATCCCCCAGGAGTGCAGGCTTGGTGCAAACCAGAACCGGCAGTTACTTGTCTGCAGGGAGGGACTTTTCCTTCTGCCTGGGAGTGGCTCTTGTGGGAGTGTGATCCATCTACTATCACAGAACATATCGCCTTGAACATTCCCAGGGATGGGGCAGCCACAGCTGCTCTGGGAAACCTACACCAGGGCCTCCCCACCCTCACAGGGAAGAATCTCTTCCCAATATCCCATCCATCCCTGTCCTCTGGCGGTTTGAAGCCTTTGCCCCTTGTCCTGTCCCTCCAGCCCTTGTCCCCAGTCCCTCTCCAGCTCTCCTGGAGCCCCTTTAGGCCCTGCAAGGGGCTCTGAGGTCTCCCTGGAGCCTTCACTTCTCCAGCTGAACCTCCCCAGCTCTCCCAGCCTGGCTCCAGAGCAGAAGGGCTCCAGCCTTCGGAGCATCTCTATGGCCTTCTCTGGACTGTCTCCAGCAGTTCCCTGTCCTTCTGATATTGGGGACCCCAGAGCTGGAGGAGCACTGCTGTTCCTGAGCAGGCCTGAGGGGCAGAATCCTCCCCTCCCCTGCTGCCCACACTGTGGGATGAGCCCAGGACACGTGGCCAGGTCATATTCATGGGTTTCTCATCCACCAGCATCCCCAAGTCCTTCTCCTCAGAGCTGCTTTCAATCCATTCTTTCCCCCCTGAATTTGTGCTTGGGATTGCCCTGGCCCAGGGGCAGGACCTTGCATTGGGGCTTGCCTCCAGAGGCAGGGCATTGCACTGGCAGTGACTGCCACAGTGCTGTTCTTTGATGCTCTCACAGTCACTGGTTTTGTTGTTCTTGGCAGAAATCAGAAGGAAAATTGGCCAGTTTATTTGGGAGAAGGCAGATGCCCTTGAAGAACAGGTAAGATGAAAAATTTGTACTACACGTGTGTGTGCTGAAGGACGAGCTTGCACTGAGCAGGGAGCTTTCACAGGAATTCAGGGAAAAAAGAGCATGTATCACCTTTGGGAAAAGGGGCCAGCAACTCAGGAAGTGTTTAAGGATGTCCTTAGGTGATGCAGAAAGAAGAAAATTAGAGAGGTGAAAGCTCTCTAAAATTTAATCTGGCCACCTCTGTAAAGGATAATGTGTTTATAAATATTAACAAAAGGAGGGCCAAAGAAAACCTCCATTCTTTATTGGAGTGTCCATCACCAAAGACAAGGAAAAGGCTGAGGTACTTAACACGTTCTTTGCCTCAGTCTTCAACACTGATTATATCAGGACAAACGGCCCCCTGAGCTGGTAGACAGGGACGGGGAGCAGAATGGACCCCCAGAAATCCAGGAGGAGGCAGAATGGACCCCCAGAAATCCAGGAGGAGGCAGTCAGTGACCTGCTGTGCCACTTAAATGCTCACAAGTCCATGGGCCTGGATGGGAACCATCCCAGGGTGATGAGGGAGCTGGAGGAAGAGCCTGCCAAGCCACGCTCCATCATTTATCCTTAGTCCTGGCTTACTGGGGAGGTCCCAGATGATGAGGTATCAATGTGACACCCACCCACAAGAAGGGCTGGAAGGAGGATCTGGGGAACTACAGGCCTGTCAGTGTGACCTGTGTGCCAGGGAAGGTTATGGAGCAGATCACCTTGAGTGCCATCACACGGCACATATGGGAAAACCAAGGGATCAGACCCAGGCAGCATGAATTTAGGAGAGGCAGGTCCTGCCTGACCAACCTGATCTCCTTTCATGACGAGGGGACCTGCCAGGTGGATGAAGGAAAGGCTGTGGATGTGCCTACCTGGACGTCAGCAAAGTCGTTGACACCATTTCCCACGGCATCTCCTGGAAAACTGCAGCCCACAGCTTGGACAGCTGTGTCTGGTCACCAGTGGTATCCCCCAGGGATCATTGGACCCAGTCCTGTTCAGTGGCTTTACTGATGATCTGAATGAGGGGATTGAGTCCACCATTATCAGATACACAGATGACACCAAGCTGAGTGCGAGTGTGGATCTACTGGAGGCTAGGAAGGCTCTGCTGAGGGACCCGGACAGGCTGGATCGATGGCCAAGGTCATTTGTATGAGGGTCAACAAGGCCAAGCGCTGGGTCCTGCACTTGGCCACGATAACCCCTGCAGAGCTGAGTGGCTGGAAAGTGGCACAGCAAGAAAGGCCCTGGGAGTGCTGATCAACAGCAGCTGAACATGAGCCCAGGTGGCCAAGAGTGCCGATGGCACCTGGCCTGTGTCAGGAGTAGTGTGTCCAGCAGAACCAGGAAGTGATTTTTCCCCTGTACTGGGCACTGCTGAGGCCCCAGTTCAAGTGCTTTGTCCAGTTCTGAACCCCTTGATTCAATTCAGGAAGGACATTTTGGTGCTGGAGCAGGTCCAGAGAAGGGAACAGAGCTGGGGAAGGGGTGGAGCAGCAGGAGTAGCTGAGGGAGCTGGGATGGCTCAGCCTGGAAAAAAGGAGGCTTAGAGGGGACCTTCTGACTCTGCACAACTCCCTGACAGGAGGATGGAGCTAAGTGGGGGTCAGGCACTGCTTCCAGGGAATAAGGGACAGGATGAGAGGACACTGCACCAGGAGAGGTTTAGGTTGCAGGACGGAATTTCTTCACAGAAGGGGAGATTAGGCACTGGAATGGGCTGCCCAGGAATGGGGTGGAGTCCCCCAACCCTGAAGGTATTTAAGGAATGATGGGACATGGCACTCTGTGCTCTGCTCTGGTTGACAAGGTGGTGATTGGTCACTGGGTGGACTCGATGGTCTTTTCCAACCTAAATGATTCCGATTCCTTGGGATTGCTGTGCTGGGTGTCCCTCCCAGCATGACATCCCAAAGGGGACAGCACTGGAAGGACTGTCTCCCTCGCCCAGATGTATCCAGTCTCCCAGCAGTGTGCTGTTCAGGGATTCCAACTGCCAGAGGCTGAGCTCAGCCCTTTGCTGTTTTCCTTCTCCATGTCACTGCCCACTCTCCTCTCAAAGCAACTTCCCAGCACTTCTGAAGCAGGAATGGCCTTAGATTAAAAATTTAACTCTGAATTACACTTGACAATCATGAGCCCTAAAAATTCCGTGCACTCGGAGCGTGTCCCAGGTGCTCTGCAGTGACTCAGGGCACACCTGTAACATCCTTGTGCTGACAGTCACAGCCAAATGAAAATCCAACAGAGGAACCAGAAGCGGCAAGAAATGCCTGCGAGGAAGAACCAGAGGAGGAAGTGCTAGACCTGGACGAGAGGTATTTTCCTACCTTGGGTGGTGGGATTTGGATGCACCCCCGATTCCAAGCAATCCTAACACACAGGAACTAACACAGATTTTTTTCCCTCCTGATACAGCAGTGAAGAAACAGGCTCTGAAGCACTTGCCCAGGGAGAATTTCCATACCGTGCCCTCCAGGAATACCCAATAAATAACATGGTGACAGGTAAATACCCCTGGAAAGGGCTGTGGATGGGGCAGGTGGAGCAGGGACTCAGTGAGCCCATTCTCCCTCTGCAGGCTATCCCTCTGCACGGGACATGAAGAAATATGAGGGGGAACTCCACGACTTCATCCCCGGCACCTCAGGCTACGCAGTGTACTGGGTTCAAAGCAAATGTAGCATTTACTGCGAGAAGACCAAAATGAAGAGGAAATTGTAAGGAACAGGTGGCTGGAGCAGCAACAACTTCAGTGTGAGAGCTGCTAGATGATTTATACATTATCCAACTGCAGCTCAGTGTTCAGTGTGTTATTTCATTACTGGCTAGTTATTGCAGTATTTGCTTCTTTAAGTAACTATTTAAACCCAATGTCACAACAAACAGAAACATGGACATTTCTCCCCAAAAACCCAGTATTTTCTTTTTAGTCTGAGGGGGGCAGTTTAAGCTGTGTTTATATAGTTTAAGCAAGTTTTCCTTGGAGGGACACACATAGGTCTCCTTACTTTCATATAATCAAGGAATTTTAAGACTTTTCCCTTTCATTTAAGCACTTGAAAGTGATCAAGAGGGTTATAAAAAGCAACTTTTATTGTGGCACAGCCTGACCCCCATGCTGTCCACTTGGAAGAAGCACAGGCAAACCCAGGACAGGCTCCCACAAGCTCCAAGGAGCCACCATGGTTGTCCTCTCCCACTGCCTCAAAGGCAGGAGAGCCTCTAAAATAACAGCTTTGGCCCTCACACCCCAAACTGCCACAAAAGAACCCAAAGAGATGCTGGTACACATGAAGGTGTTGAGTCTTCTGCATGCTCCAATGCAGCACTCCGAGAACCCACCCTCCCTCACCCCTTGGGTGTCCAAAGACCAGGCAGGCTGAGATGGTTTCCTCACGTTTATTGGAAAAGCGACACACAGGGACAGACTCAGAGCGCTCCTCGGGGCGTCTTGAAGTTCATTCCCACTGTGGGCTGTGTCACCTGCAGGTTGGACAGGCTGCCAAAGTCCTGGAAAACAGCGTGGGAACAACGGGATCAGTCACAGCACCCTGCCCACTGACAGTGGGGGCAAGTTCCTCTGGGAAGGTGTGGGAAGTGGGAAGGTGCTGTGGCAGCACAAAAGGTGGACGCAGTTCTCCTAAGAAGGGGAGGCCACCCTGCTCTGGAGGTTGACTCCTTGGTGAGGGAATCATCAGAATAGAGGGCAAGGAGCACAGCCACCGTGCTAGTGGCAAAGCCCCTGTGCCTCTGCCCTCCCAAAAGCCATATGGAAATGAATCCTCCCACAGCACCCAGGGCGGAGGGACCCCCTCCACACCATCCAGCCGCTCAGGGCAGCAGGAGCTGTGCCGGGGATACGGCGGCAGCTGGCAGGGAACAGCTGCGGCCACTCACCAGGAGCTTCAGCATTTCCTTGGTGTCCGGGTCCACTTCAATGATCTCCTGGTCAAGGGCAGAGACCTGGGGACGGAGGGGAGAGGAAAGGTATGACTGATAAAGCCCCACAGCTGTCAGGGTGTCCCCACAGCCACTCCGGTCTCATCCCACCACTGTGGGGAACAGTTCCAGCAGCAGAGCCGGGAGCATCCTGATGGAACACTGTGAGAGACCACTGGCAATAGAGGGAAGAGCCTGTTTTATGGCAATCTTTGGAAACTGAGGCCCAACCTGCTCCAGGCCAAGGCTGCTGAGGGGCTGGCGTGGGGCCCTCAACTGCACCAGTCCTGGCAGTCATCAGTGACACTCATAGCTGCCTTGAGACACAAATCCACCAGCAAAGGCTGTCCCACCTCCAGGACCTGTGCTTTCCTGCTCCCAGAGAAACTTCCTCCAGCCCTCTCCAGACCCCAAACCTCCACAGGTTTCCTTCCCCAAGAGCTACCTAACATCAGGATTTTTCTAAGAAACCACAAACAGTACAGGTCTGCGTGCTCACAGTCACTCCTTCCCTGCAATCACACCCGGAACCAGCACCGAAACCAGCAGCTCTGCCAGGAGCTGATGGGGAAGATCTGGGAAAGGGGCAACATGTGCTGTGCCTGACAGCTACAGGATTCAGGAGCAACGGGATCATATTCCTGGAACGAGGGAAGCACTCCTGGAGCACCTCACCCAGGTGACAGGTGAGATCTTGATCCCATCCAAACAGAGGCAATGGGGTTTCACCAAAACCCTCTCTCTAGGGACACTGGCTGCAAGGCAGGTTTTCAGCCACTCTGAAATATCCTCCTGCCTCACATCAAATTATTTTTTCCCCCCATTTTAAGTTAGGAAAATCAAACCACGAGAAGCCAGCTGCCCTTCCTGTCCCAGGTAGCAGTTTTGGAGGCATCCACCTCAGCCCCCTTGATCCAAACCCTCCTCAGCTCCTCCTGGCTGAGGGGCTGAGGGTTTATTTTAAAAAAATTGGGACCAATTATGGAGATATGGTGAGGCAGGACGGAGCGATGGGGAAGCTGGAGCCTCACCTCTGGGACATAATTGTCCCTCCTCTCCCTCTCCTCTTCCTGCAGTTTGATGGAGATGCCGCGGACGGGGCCCCTCTGGATTCGCTTCATCAAGTGGGTGACGTACCTGCAGGGACACGGGGGTGTCCAGAGCTTTCCCAGGGCTCACGTCACCCTTCCCCACACCCCACATCCTGGAACTGCAGCACGATGAGGACAGCTGCCACCACCTACCCCGGCTGTGTCCCACCACTGACACCAGCATCATCCCACCACCTCCAGGGAACATCAGAGACAAAATGTCCGACAGCAACAGGGTCTGGGGGGGACACAGACCCCTCCAAACACGGGAAAACTCTCGCACTCCTCTTCCTGCACTATCAATGACCCGGCCACGGGCGGGACCGTGATCACTTTCGAATGCAGGGCCCAGCAGGAACCCCCACGCCGCGCCCGAACCCCCCAGGACCTTCCAATGCCCAAACACCTCGGGACACCCCCAGCTGCCCAGAGCTCACCCGGGCCCCCACGGTGCCCAAACGCCCCGCGACCCTCCGGTGTCCAAAGCCCATCCAGGACCCTCCAGTGCCCAAAGCGCAGCCAGGACCCCCTCTCGTGCCCGAACCCCCCGGGGCCCTCAGTCCCTCACCCCGCGATCTTGTTGCGCAGCTTCTTGCTGGGGATGATGGCGATCTCCTCGCACACGCGCTTGTTGGTGTGGAAGTCATTCCCCAGGCGCGTGTAGTATTTCTCGATGATCACCCGCGCCGCTTTCTTCACCGTCTTCGTCCGGACGCGTCCCTACGCGGGGGCGGGCGGGAGAGCCGCCGGTCAGGCTCCGCCGAGCCCAGGCCCCACGCCCCGGTCCCGCCTTCCCCCAGCCATCCCTGCCCCCACCGCCCCCCCCAGCCGCCGGCCCCGCTCCCCCCCGGTCCCCACCGCCGCTCCCCGCCGCGGGGGCGCGGGCCCGCCCGCGGATGGCGGCGGATGGCGGGACCCGGACCCACCATGTCGGCGGCGGCCGCGGAAAGAGAGCGGAAGGTGGCGGGAGGCGGCGGAAGCCCGCGACGCCCACCGCGCCCCCTGGCGGCTCGGAGGGTTCAGCGGCGCTCGGTGGGTGGGGCCGAGCGGGGGCGGGGCTCGGGCGCTCCCGGGGCCGCATCCCGAGCGCTCCGCAGTGCCCGGGCCGGGCCGGGCCGGGCCGGGAGCCTGCGGGACCAGTGAGAGTCCCAGGCCCTGAGAGACGACACTGAGCACCCACAAACTCACACCACCCCTGGACGCAGCACCCAGCCCCAGAGGAGGAGGGGTGAGCACAACAAGGCTGCTGCAGAGTTACCACTGGGGGACGTGGGAGCAGCCCAAAGCCTTCCCTGCTCCGGGAGCATGGGGCACAATAGGTGTCCACTGTGGCAGCCTAAGTCCAACTGAGCTCTCCCCAGCGTCACAGAGAGGAGCCCTGGGATCCCTCTCCCCTCACAGCCCTGCAGGGTGTCGCCCCCTCCCCCACTGCCACAGAGGGAGAAAGCACAGCAACACAGGCCCCTTCACTCAACCTCATTAACTTCTTGTTGCAATTAGGGGAGCTCCAGCTGGAGCCTAGGGCCTCACAGGCACCTCGGGTAAGCGGGATCTAAAAAGGCATTGCCCAGCAGAGAGAGCTCCCTCCCAGTCGAGTCACCTACAGCATCCACACTTCATAGCTCCATCCATGCCTTCCCCCCACACCCTCCAGGAAGTGACACCAGAGCCCTCCGAGCTGTAGAGATCCCCCACGAAGCACACAAGGCCCAAGAAAGTTTTTTTTGCTGCAACGTGTTTATTATGTGCCAAAAACTACACCACAGCTTACTCCACGCGTCTGTAGGAGAGTGCAGTCTTGCCTGCATATACTACAATGAGGTAGAGACTTCACACACAGCTTCACAAAACCCCACAAAGAGCAGCTGGGATATGCAACAATGCAACATCAGCTCAGCAGGAAAGAAAAAAAAAATAATCATAGTAAAGAGGGAGAAATTATGACACTGGTTCTTTGGCACACAGCTTCCGATAGAGGGGAAAGTAACAAAATAATAATAATCGGCATAATTAAAGGTCTCAAATCCCAGCAGCAGCATTTCGGTCGACTGCACTGATACTCCAAACATCTCGGGAAGGAAAGGAAAATTACTTGTCCCCTCTAAGAGAAAGGGCTCCCAGGAACCTTCATCGTCCACCAAAACGCAGCCCTTTTTTAGCTTGTTACAAAAGAAAAGGTAAGTCCTGTGACTTTGTGTGATTAAAAACCTCTATCAACCCCCCATAAGTGCAACTTAAAAAAGTGCAACAAACTATTTAAAACTATATACAGCAGCTCAGAGATCCTCATCCCGTCCAGTTTCAAATCCAAAAACAAAAACAAAGCCCGGCCTGTCCCGTTGCAAACCCCTGGATTTACAACGTCCTGCCAGCAGCCCCCAGACACAAATTGCAATAATGTTAAAAGCTGCCAGGAAAGAAAAAAATCTCTCGTTTCAAACGACTTAAAAACTGTTTTTAAGAGTGTAAAAAGGAACTCGTAAAAACCCTCGAGCGTAAAATATGAAATATGATTTGGTTTAAATGAAGAGCAAAGTCTCCTTGTTGTTACAGTAAAAAACGCCAGCTGAACACCCAGGTCACACCATCCAGGTGGGGGTAAATGAATGGAAAGGCACTGTATGGCAACGGCAAAACAATGACCAATGAGACCTGCGCTCTCTCCACCAGTATTGCAAGGAATGTAAAAAAGCGCCTTTAAAAAATAAAAAAACCAGGGCGGAGGCGCCTGCGGCAACGCCTCCGCGACACGTGGCCCTTGGTTGGTTGGGTTTATTCATTTTCAATTTTTGCTTCTCGTCAGCAAACCAGGAACCAAAGTCTGGGAACTGCAGAATGGCTTGAGGGGCACTCCCCCCCTCAAAACACCCCCAAACAAACCCCAACAAAACTCACTGTGCATTAGTGCAGAAACAAAAAGACCAGCAAGTGCAAACATGAATGTAAGATTTTTTGTTTTTTCCCCGTCAGTCCTCAGGAAGAACGTTCCCAGCCGGGCCTGGCTCCGGCAGGCGCTGCTGCGCTCTCCTCGGGGCAGGTTCTCCCAGGACTCTGCCCGCGGCAGCCCCGCGGCCCCTTAGCTGGAGTCCCGGTTCTTCTGGTTGCGCATCAGCGGGCGGTGGTGGCGCAGGACCTCCATGGAGTGCTGCCAGTGCCAGCACGAGCGGCAGAAGTACTTGAAGCAGATCTGTGGGCAGAGCACAGGGCAACGCTGGGGTGGCTCCCGCAGCAAAGGGACACCGGCAGAGCCGCTGCTCCCCTCCCTGCCTGCAGCCCCCGCCAGCACAGCGCATCCATGGGCTGGAGAGAGGGAATGCCAGCGATGCTGTGCAGGGCCTCTTGGGCCCAGCTCCCGTCTTCTGAACAGGTTTCAAAGTCAGGGCCTGGGCACTGGGGCAGCAGCTGGGCTCTGCCAGTGCTCCCATCACTCCCACGGCATTCCTGCCTCCTGCTCATACCCCATCCCAACTCTGCAGGAAGTTGCCTGAGCCCAGCCAAGCTCCTTTGCCTGCAGTGAGGTGAGGTCAGCCGGAGTTCCTTGTGCCTCAGCCAGCCCCAGGGGAATGCACCCTGACCCCAGCTCATCATGGCTCATAGAGCAGCAACCTCCCCTCCCCTCAGGGCCACCAGTCCATCCCACACGAGGCCCCAGAGCTGGCACAGCACCAGTGAACTGCAGCACCCCTGGCTCAAGCCAGGTGGACATTGCCTGCCTGGGCCTCCTGGCAAGTACCTGAGCTGCCCTCCCCAGGAGGGCCACACGTTCTCCAAAACAAGGCCACCCTCCCAGCTGGGGCTCACCTTGCCCACTGGGGAAGAGTCAGTGAATATATCCCCAAAACCCAGCAGCAGGGCCTGCTCCTCCTCGAGGAAACCCCTGAGCACAGGCTGCAGGAGAACTGGCCATACCTGGTCTCTGCAGAAGAATGGGCCAGGCTGGGCATTGCACACTTGGCACATGGAGTCCTCCAGGTACGGGTCGATCTGAACCTGCAGGAGAACCGGGCAGTGAGCATGGAGCAGCACCAGGCTGACTGCCCTCTGCCTGGGTACCCCAAATCCATCCCCAGCAGCACCCCTGGGGCTGGCAGAGCAGCAGCCACACTTCCCTCTGCTGGAGCAGGAACACGGGGCAGGCTCCACGAGCACTGGTGCTCCCAGCAGTACCACCCCTCACACAGACCCCTGCCTGGGCTGCCCCACCAGCCCCACTCACCTTCTTGGTGAACTTGGTGGTTTTGATCTCCACGAACGCAGCGGTCACAGCCTTCAGGTAACTGCGCTGGTTGTTGAAGGTGACACGGCCCGACCCTGGAATGAGCCAGACCACAACTGTTAAGAGAGGAACACAGAGATGGAGAGGGAACTGCTGCCAGCACCACCCCTTCCCCAGTGCCACTCAGACAGGGAAGCAGCTTTGGCAGGAGATGGTATCCAGGGTCTGGGAGCTCTTCCTGCCTCCTTCTCCAGGCACCACATTCCCAGGAGCAGCAGGAGTGCTTCATGCTGCACCTGAAATACGCCGGTGCCGAGACAGCTCAGCAGCTTTTATTCCCAGCCTCCCCCTCACCCCAGAGCCTGGTGTTTTGCAGCCTCACTGCCAGTCAGCAGCATTCCTGCACCACTCGCTCCCAGCCAAGCTCCTGGACTGACACTGGCAGATCCCCACAGCTCAGCCACAGCACAAAGTGCCACACAAACCCCCATCCATTCTCCTCCTGAAAAGCATCGAACAGGACACAGGCAGGAGGGCCTGGATCCAATCTGGGGTTACAGGAGATGCCTCCATCAGCACAACCAAGCAGGGCACAGCTTAGTTACCAAAACTGAGCTCTGACTGCTGCAACTTTAGGACAGCTCCAAGGGTGGACGTGCCACTGAGCTGCTGGGAGATGGATCTTGCCTACTTGGAGCAAGCTGGGCTCCGCATGAACCACAGAGGGCTGGGAATCTCACAGGGCCAGCACAGGGAGGTTCTGGGACACCTCATCCACAGTCACACTGAGAATTTGCTTAGTCTCATACTCCCATTCCCACCCCTGTGAGACTGTCCCCCCTACAGCCACTTCAGGGGCTCTGCAGCACCGCAGACATATCCTAAACCTGAGCCTTGCCCAGAAAAGCCTGACTGCTGTCCAAGGACAGCGACAAGCAGAGACAGCTCTGCGCTACCAAGCTCTGACACTGTTACTGCCTGGCAACACCAGGAGATTCAGTGTCTCTCCAAGTTCGTGACTTGCTGCAGCCTGAACTTGGAAAGCTGCTCCTCAGGCAGAGGCTGTGGGGTTTTTCCAACAGACCAGCCACCTCAGTGCTGTCCCCTGGCCCATGAGGCCTCCAGGGAGGTACACACACCATGACACGCCATGTTTCAGCTCTGGTGACAAGAGCCCAAGAGTGAGAAGACCCACAGCTGTCTCTGCTCTGGGAACGGAAAAGCAGCTACAGCAGCATCCAACAACCACTAACAGCATTGAACAAGGACAGAGAAACCTTCAGCAATGCCTACAGGGATATTCAAAATTTCAGACTGCTCAGGAATCATCCTGGACCTTCCAATCCCAGGCACATCAGCTCTATCAGCCCTCCCCAGGGCCAGCAGATGAGAAGCACAGACTGCAGAAGAGGTTGGACAGCATCTGCCCCCCAGGCCTGGCACCTGGGCAGTCTTCCAACAGAAGGACAAGCCAAGGGCACACCGCAGCCTCCTCAGAGCGTGGTGGGGTGACCACCAATCCCGGTGGAATCATCACTTACCTATGGGATACTTGTGCTTGTCAGTGTCGATGCCAGCATAGACCACCCCTCCAAACAGGTCATACATGACGGCTGCCAGGGCCTCTGCGTTGAGCATCCCGTGCAGGGCCCCCACAAACACCGTCTTGCTGGGGTCCAGCCGCTGAGAGGGGCTGCGCACGAAGTTGCTGTCAGCCAGCACCCATGGGATCACCTGCACCTGCAACCAGGAGCACCCCCAGACCTCAGACTCTGCCCCGAGCCGCAAATGTCATTTGTTACCTACTACTGCTCAGAGTCCACACCCATCTAGAGCTCCAGGCACCTCCAGAGAGCCCACAAGGGGATAAAACCAACTCTGCTTCCAGCCAAACTGGAACCCAAGCCAGCAGTCCCTTGGGGGTGGCAGCCAGGGGACAATCCCCATCCCTCCACCTGCATTTAAGGCCCAGGCAGGTACCTCCCAGCACAGGAGCCTGATGTTGGAGGTGACCCCTGCAATAACCACCCACTCCCATCTGCGCTGCAGCTGATGGCAGGCTCTGGAGAGGAGAAGCTTCTGGCAGAACTAAATCACTGAGCACAGAAGCACTGCCAGTTGCCAGACACCGGGAGAGCTGTCTGGAGCACAGTTAGTTTGTGCCTGTCTAGATTAAGAGCTGCATCTCCCTCCTGTAACTCCCTGAACACAGGCAGTTGTCCCTAATCTGAGCTCCCCCTTTCCTGCAAGCCCCAGCATCCCCAGAGCACAGGTCAGCCAGCCAAGGCCATGCTGGAGAGCAGCCTGGAATCCAGAACACTGGCCTGCTGAGTGTGCAAGCCATTTGCTCTGCAAGCAGAGGAGGCCTGACAAAGCACCTGAGGGATCCCAGTCTGTCTCTGTGAGCAAAGGTGTGATGGAAGCAATACAGAGCAGTCAAATCCCTGTTTCCATGCTTTGTCCCAGCTAACTGAAGCCTGAAGGCAGGGTCTGCCACCAACCCAGGAGCTCCAGGTTGGTTTGACACAAGCTGTTATGAAGGACAAACACTGAGCTGACACATCCCTGTCACAGGCACAGAGCAGTCAAAGCCAGCCAGGAGCCGCCATGCCTTCGGCTGCTCTTCCAGCCCTGCTTTCCTTTCCTTCAGGGATCACCTCTGCATCTCCTGCTGCCATGTCAGGCTGCTCTCACAGCTCTGCTCACCTCTTTGCAGCGCATCCTGCGGCTGGACATCTTGAAGTAGTACTCACTGAGCCCGTCAGGGCTCAGCAGGTCCTGGGAGCACGCCTGGAGCAGGGCACGCACCGACTTCTCTGACTCAAACACCAGGTAGACGTATCCTTCAGAGGGGAAGGGAAAGAAGCAGCTGTTAGAGCTGTGGTGAAGGTGGAACAGAACCTCCCAGTTTGCAGACATCCTCAAAATCGTTCTTGGGTGCCACCTGAAGTATCTGTGTGGCAGCTCCTGCTGTTCCCAGCACACTCTTATGCATAAGCCAAACTGGGCAGAGCCCAAACCCAAGCACAGCACGAGGGGCAGGATGCCCAGGTCTGGGACCACAGTGTTACACAAACCACACCTGGACATGCCAGGTGGGCACCACCAGCCTGGCCGCAGTGAGGTCTGCAGGAAAATAGACCCTGCTTCATATTTAGGATGGCCTGGCTCAAATAACATCCAGGGTTTTAAAGTCCCTTCCATGGATGCCAGTATTCCACCTCACATTGCTCCAGTGACTGAATGAGGCCATCAGGCACTACAGGGCCTCCAAACCAGCCATCTCCTACCCTGTAACTAATTCCTGCTTACACAGTATGTCAGCCCAGCTGCACATGCTGGCAGTGGGACCAGCAGTGGCCGTGGAGTCACAGCCCTACACGGGGTTCCAGACACACCCAGAGAGGGTTCCCCCAGCCCACAGTTCTGTCCAACCCTGCTACAGATGGGTGGGGACGCTGGGTTTGGGGTGTCAGTGCTCTGCAGCCCAGGTGCAGACCCAAGTGAGGGCAGGACATTACCCCAGGTGCTCTGTACCATCCAGTCACCAGCATGCAGCTGTACCATCCCAGCATCCGTGCTGTAACATAGCATGGGAAAAATGTAACCCTACCGTGTCGCTATTACCTTTAGGCATATTACCTTTGGGAGGACAGCGTGGGTGTTTGCCATCCTTACCGGGCCACTCCACACTCAGGGAGCCAAAAACACGGAAAGTGTTGATCAGCCCAGCTAGAGACAGAAGGAGAGAGGTCAGTCTCCCCCACAAAAAGCTCCATCCTGCATCCTCCCAATGTCAACACCCAAGGCCTTGGCATGAGGCCTCACCTTCTGTAATGTCCCACGGGACTCCTCCCAGGAACACTTTGCAGGAGTAGACGGGGTTCTTGTAGTTTCGGGGAGGCAGCTGCCCGCTCCAGGTGCAGGTTGCTTCGTTCACAGCTTGGAGAAGACACCAGTACTACTCAGTACAGGAGCATTTCCTTCCCCCTCTCCCACAGGTCTCCCCACATTCCCCAGCTACAGGCTGAGCAGAGCAGCACAGCCACAGGCAGCTGCCCACACCCACCTGCTCTCTCAACAGGTAGAGCCAGAGCCAGGCTTGGGCCTGGAGCAAGCTCTGCTCTGCTGCAAACTCCATGCCCAGCCAGTGTCTGCACAGAGGCAACCTGCCCTCCCCCAGGTGTGGGACCATCCCCTGGACACTCCTCCCGACTCACCTGCCGCCTGCCGATGAAGCCGGGCTTCTCTTTCAATACTGAAGGGGTCTTCTGGAGAGTCCAGAAGATCCCAGGAAGGCCACGCAGATGCTCCAGGCCATCTTTTCGATGCACTGGCTGGGGAGGAAGTTACTGCAGCCAGGGCAGCTTGATCTTGATCCAGCTGGGATCCCACTCCCATCTTCAGGGGGTCTCTTGATACCCCACTGAGAGGCAAGAAGGGCAGAGGAGGGGAGATGCGAAGGCTTGACTGCAAGAGAAAGGCCACACTGAAATCCAGCTCTGAGTAAAGAGTATGTAATACCAGAGGTGAGGTACCGCTCTGGGACCCTGCCCTTGCCCCTTGGCAGGAGAGGGAGCTCTCAGGATCTCTTGAGACCCTCTGAGTCCTGGCCCATGCTCATGATCAGCAGCGGGGGATCACTAAGCAGGAGGCACTTCACAGACCACCAAGCCAACAGCTACCCCTGGCTGTGGAGCCTCAAGGGCAGTGTCACCCCTGGGCAGCACCAGCCATCCCAGAAGGAGCCTCAGGCTGTGGGCTCTGTGCTGTGCCCACAGTGAGCAGGGCTCCCTGGAAGTGCCCACGGGCTCTGCAGGCACCAGCTGGATCTCATCCTCACAGCCCAGCTCCAGGGAGCACAGGGCAGGAGGAGGGAAAGCTCGGATTAATGGAACAGCAGGGAGGTGAGACGCAGCACAGCTCGGTGCCAGCCGCCCACGCCGGGGCCGTGCTGCCAGTCCTGCCCTTCACAAACAAGGCCAGCACAGAGCCCTGTGCCGCCTGCCACCATCACTGCCCGGCTGCTGCAGCCACTCAGCACATCCTGGTTCTCCAGGGTGGATCACAGCAGAATCAACCCCACATCCAAGTCAGCTCTGTCCTTCACATCCAGCCCAACACAGGGGTCAAGGCCACCACAGCAGAGCCTGGAGCTTTATCCTCCTGTGCCAAGGTCAGGCCATGCAGCACCACCCTGGAACTGGCCAGAGCCAGGCTGTCCTGCTAGCACCCAGAGCTGCCACTTGCGCCCGCCACAGCCCCGGCAGAGCAGACTGGGGCAGCCAGACAGACACTCGCTCCCTGCCTTCCAAATTTAGCTGTGCTTTAGGGAACGGGAGCAGGCTAGACCCAGTTTGCTCTAGAAGAAACCACCCTGAGATGGAGAAGTGCAGTCAGCAAATGGGAAGGGACAGCAGCTCCTGTAAAGTCCAGGCTGGATCAGCCACCCTGCTGGGATCAGGGCACAGACACTCCCCTGCCACACACCAGCTCAAGCACTCGAGATCCCTCTGGGAGCTACTGTAACCCAGTAGGGCTGCAAGCACAGACCCAGAAGGCCAAAATATTAGCTTAGAAGAAAAATATATGAGGATACTGCTTGCTCGTGCTGAAGGACTGCACAAGCAGCCTTTCTCCCAAACCCCGGGGGCTGTGCCAGTGTGGGTACAACAGCTCCCCCAGCACTCCCTCCCATTCCTGAGCAGGCAGGGCTCTGGCTGGCAGCTCCACTCAGCTATTCCATGCTCCCCCAAAAACACGGCAAGACCCCAGAGGCAAACTTACAATCAAGTCTGAGAGGTGGTCAGAACCAGAGCTGAACCCACTGGTGTCCGAGTCCGAGGGGCTGCTGGAGCGGGAGTCCAGGAGGGAGCGGGAGTTCCTCAGCGATGGTGTGGAAAACTTTTCTGGCAGGTCTGAACCAATGGGGTCTAAAGGCAGAAAACCCAGCGGGGGCTTCCCCAGGACGTTCCCAAGAGGGTTACTCAGCATGCTGAGAACTGCAACAGAGAGAGTCTGTCAGTGCTGCAGCATAACACTGCTCCTTCCTCCTGTGGCCCAGGAGGCCACCAGGCTCCTGTCAGCCCATAAATGGCACGACTGGCAGGTGGCACCTCTGGTGTTTGCCATCAGTTGGGCCATGGTGCTGCAAAGAACCCGCAGCAGCCTGGTGTGGCTGACAAACATGAAGGGTTATGAGACAGACTGCCCAGGAGAACCCACTTCATCTGGGAGAAGTTCAGAGACCCTGCATCCCAGATTATGGGCCTCAGAGGTGCTCTGGGACAGGGCCCTCTGCCCAGTCCATGCCACTCCCTGTCACTTGTGCTGGAGCAAGCTGGGGCTCAGCAAGCTCCTCAGGGATGGAGGCACACAAGCGTGGCAGGCACACCTGGTCCACCAGCAGGAATTTTCAGGCTCAGGGACACTGCTCCCATCAGCCCTGCCAGGAGCTGGCTGTGGGCAGACAGGAAGGTGCCAGCCTGGGCTGCTGACAGAGAGGCTTCGCTGTCCCCAGTGCGTGCTCACAGCAAGCCTGTCTGGTCAGGCCTCTGCCCCAGAGCCTGCAGACAAGGATGTGCCAGACTGCTACCCTCACACTGCAGGTTTTCCTCCCACTGAGGAGAATCCAGGAAAATTCCTCCCTACAGAGCTACTTCTGAGCACAGGACCAGGCTACCCAAAGGTCAAAAAGTCACATCCCGGTCAGTGATGTGGGGGCAGCTGCCACCCAGAAGGAGAAGGAACGCAGGGCAGGGATCCCACAGGGGCACAACACAAGCCAGTCTATTCAAAAGGAGCAAGTCTCAGCAAGCTGAATGTGTACCCAAACCCAGTGAAAAGAGCAAAGCATTCAGAAATGGTTTTAATTATTCAGAGGCTGCAAAACAAGGCAGCTTGCCCTGAAGCTTTCAGATTTCAGCAAACCAAATTTGGGATCCACTTGAGATCCTCCAAGCCCCACCTGATACAGCAAGCTGAACCACAAGATTTCAACCCAGATTTTCAGCAGCTCCTGTGCCAATGAGGAGTAATAATCCAAACCACCACCCAAACCAGGAGAGTGACAACACCATCGTGCTCAAGAGCACCGCGGTCAGACACCAGGACGGTGCTGTCAGCACCAGGATGAGCTGCTGAGCACGACTGAGGCGAGATGCTGGGATGTACCCATCCCAAGCTGCATCATCCAATGGCACAGCTGCCATGAAGCTGGCATCTCCAGCCTCACACTTGGGGAAAAACCTCACCACACCAACAGAGACTTCACACAGGTACAGGTGGGTCCTTTACTTGAAGCATCTCCCTCAACTCAAGGCAGAGCCCTCAGCAAGAGTCACAACATCCTCCCAACACTTGCAGAGCCTTATCCCTCTGAGATTCCCCTATTTTGGCTACATCACAGGACTAGGAACTCACCTCTGACCGCACTGAGAAAGGGACCTCCTGCCCTTGGCTCTCCCCAACAGCAGCACCTGTGCTCACACCCAGCCCTGCAGCCACAGGAAAATACTGGCCAGCCCAGCAGTCCTTACCTGGGCAGAGCCCGGGCAGCAGCAGCCCCAGGACAGAGGGAATGTGGCACAGCTGGGGAGGAGATGTTCCCTCCTAGTCACAGCTCCGAGCAGGGCACAGCATCTCCCAGCCCCGGCAAGCTGCACTCTCTGCTCTGCCGACTTCTCTGAAGCCACGTGATGTGTTTAAAAATACAGCCGGCGTATTGTTCCGGGGAGACAGCTGAATCTGTCCGACAGCCTCCAAAATCTGATTAGTCACTAAACAGCACAAGAGGCAAAGCAAAGCAGCTGATCCCACAGCCCAAGCCTTGCTGCCAACAAATGCTCCTGCGCTGACACCCTCCTCCTCCTCCCCAGCCAGTGAGGACCGTGGGTTCGGAACGCCGGCAGCCCTGTGCTGATCCCAGCTGCACGGCATTCCAGAGACCTGCAGCAGCTACTGCCAGGCAGACTGCTACCAGACAATGCTGTCCTGCCCCTCATCTCCTGGTTAGCAGAGATGCGGGACCAGAACTCCATTTGGGATGCAGCAGCAAGCATTTGGGGCTCATCAGGAGCTCCCAGTGGCATTACAGGGCCCACAGGTGCTCTGCCCCATTTATGTCACCCTCATCTCTGCACCATGTACACATTTCTCCCAGGATTTCTCAGCTCTCACAGCAGCTACAAAACCAGTAAGGCCAGTACGAGCACATTCAAGTGTCAGGATTACCGGCCTTCAAACAGATCCACTGTCTGGGCATTTACCACCACACAGAGTCCTGCCAGCTCCAACTGCCCCAGTCCTAACCTCATGCCCTGGAAGCACTGACATCCTGCTGTTCACACAGATGGATTCCATCCACTCCAGCAGCTTTGACAGCTCTGTAGAGGCAGCAGGACACACTGAGCTTATGGGAGACCCCACATCATGCCAGTGGGCCTGACTCAGCATCACCCGGTACCCACAGCTGCTCGCAGGGACATTGGGAGGAAAAGCCACGAAACAAACTCCACATTTCCTCTTTTTTCCTTGCTCAGCGACCAGGCTGTGTGCCCTGACACCAGGTAGCCTAGGAAACACCAGCATGAGACACCCAGATCTCATTTCTCAGCACCACCCCAAAGGCATCCTGCTCTAACTCCCTGCTCCAACCCACCAAACCCCTCCTGGGGAATGGGGCACAAGGGCCCAACACAGGCTGCCCACCTAAAAAAAGCCCTTCAAGGCCTTGGGGCCACAGTTCTTCCTGAGAAGCTGGCCTTGTCTCCCCTCCCAAGCAGACAGCTCACATAAGGGAAAAATCATTCCCAACGCACATGCAAGATGCATCAGCAATTCCTGAAGTCAAGAGCATCCACGAAATTCCCAAAGTGAAAAAGCAAGTATCATGGAACTACTCAGGGTAAGGAAAGAGCACAAGTGCAAAGAAGTATGTTTCACACCTAGAGGGGAAATTTTAACTGAGGGGTCAACACGACTCCCGTTCACCACTCGCACACCAAGAGCTTCTGGAACTTTTCCTGCCTCCGCTCAGTGCGGCACAGGAAGCACACGGCAATGCTCCTCTGCAGGGGACAGCAGAACAGGAGCTTTTAATAGAAACTCAGCACTGACTTTTGACTCACTGCTGCAGCTCCAACGCCTGACGCGGAGCCAGCGCGCTCCGCTCCATCTCCGGGCACGGCAGCCCAGCACTGGCAGGTTTGAGCTCTGTGGAACAGCCGTGACACTGCATGGCACTGCCAGGTCCTGGCCAAGCAGGCCACTCCCTGGAACAGGAGCATTTTTTTCAAACAACTCCTCCTCGTTAGCTGAGCTTTCCCTAGTAACGGCTGTTTGGATACACCTTTATTCCTGCATCATCCCAGGGCCCCTAAAGGTGCCCAAGGGAGCATGCACAGGACTCATCATACCCGAGCCAGACATTTGACAGAAACAAGCAGCTACACTGAGCCTACAGAGGTGGTTTCAACTCTTGAGGTCAACTCTACCTACGGACCCCAAATTATCCTTTAAATCCTGTTACCAACCACTGAACTGCCACATTTATTGTGAGTTTACCCTGTCTCAAGCAGATCCCTCCACCAGCACAAGCTGCAATTCATAGCACACTTTGGGAAAGTGCCCCAACAGCAAGATGTCCAAACCAAGCACTGAGAACAGCTTTTACTATTCCATCCACTGGTCAAGACACTCAATTTAAGACTTCCAGCAGCTGCCCAGGACCTTGGAGCACACAGTTCTTCCCTGCACACTGTAACTTACAGCCATTTGATGTGTAGACCTTCCTGGTAGCTTTGCCCACACCCATTCTGTAAGAGATGAATGTAAATATGAACCCCAAGGATTGCTGGTGCTGGCAGCTCAGGGAAAGACAGGCTCTGGGAAAATAACCACTATGCTGATGACAAATGACACTTTATCGCCTTGGATAACACCTTAAGAGCAACAGCATCATTTTGGTTGGAAAAGATCTCCAGTATAGAGTTCATCCTTTGACCAATCACCACCTTGCCAGCTAGACCAGAGCACCAAATGCCACATCCAGATATTTCACATGGCACATCCACTGAGTTTACTCCTGATGGACAGAGCTGACCAGAACCTCAGCCACCTCCACACTGCCCTTTGAAAAAAAGGCTTCAGCTCAGCTCTGTGGGAGACCACCCAGCCAACAGCATGAGATCAGTGCTGATGCTCTTCACTCCCTGGTGCATCAGTTTAGTTAAATTATCCAGAAACTGAGTCCCACACAAAAATCGCTCTCACCCAGCAGCTGCCCAGGTCCTTCCGCTCAAGTTCCTTCTCCACATTCAGAACATCAGTGGGAGCTCCCCCATGGCTGAGAACAGCATTTGCCACAGGGCTGCACCCCTCGGAGCCTGGGGACACATGGAGAGGGGGCCAAGAACCCCTGTTGCAGGAGCAGCATGCCAGGCTGGTCCTTGAGCTGCCAGCCATGTCTGGCATCCATGGGTCCGTGCCCAGGCAGCTCGACACCGCGCGGGCCACAGCCCCAGGGCCAGGGGAGCACACACACCTTTGGAAGTTACCCTCTGGAGATGTACTCCAGCCTTTAGAAACTCACTGCAGGGCTGGAAAAAGCCTACTTTGAGGAGTTCAGGACTTGTCTGAGCAAGGCCATCAGAGGGTCACCTCTGCAGGCTGGCACCCCAGCAAGGTTGGGCAGAGGGACACTGCCGTCTCCAGAAGTTTATCTGCTTGGAGATTACTCGGCACAAGAAGGATGGCAAGCTGTTAAGGCCTCCCCTGCATCCACCAACTACTACATAGGCTGAAGTCCACCCTTCTGCTTGGATCTCCCCGCAGAGATCAACAGGAATGCTCTCACCAGGAGAAATAAGGTGGGAGAGCCAGGTTTCAGTGACACCTGCCATGCCCAGGGGCTGCAGCACCATCTACACATTTGGGGCAGGGCAGCAGAGGAGAGAAGCAGTGTGACTGAGGCCCTGGAGACTGAGTACAGTGCACTTTCTTTTGTCATGCATCAAATAAGCTTGTAAAGTTAAAAAAAAAAGCTAATGTCCTAAACAATAGCCTGCTGCAATTCCAGAAAAACAGCTCGCCTGCAGTTTTTACCACCCAGCCAAGCTCTGCTCTGGTGGGGTGGGAGCAAGCTGAATGTTTTAGTCAGCCAAAAAGCAGCACCTCCTACAGACACTGAGAAACTCCGTGGCAAGAGAAACATCTGCACGCCTGAAAAGCAAATGGGCACCTCAACCACCTCCTACAGCTGTAGCTCAGCAGCGACACAGGGCTGCCAGGGTGAGCTTACCCTCCTCACACACAAGCACCACACAGCTCAAAGCTCATGGCAGGGAAGGAGTGACCAACAGTCCAGCCCAATTCTGAATTTTAGCACTTCCCGCCTGCAGCTGTGGAACCTGGAGCTGCCTGCAAGGAGCCCACACAGGCACAGCACAGGAACACTGCCTGAACCACAGCCAGCAGCAGCTGCACTGGCAGATGTGGGGCTGGGGCACAGGGCAGGGACAGGCTTTGCTTGGCACAGGGAAGGCAGACACTGGATTCTCCCTATTTACCAAACTCTTACAGGGGCACCAAAAAAAACCAAGGAAAAGCTGCAACAAGAGCAGTGGCACAGGAATTTCTTCCTCTTAGGTGGAGCAGCCATGGGACAAGGCCCAGAGCTGAAGAAGAACTGTGCCCTTAGACCCATGGAGCTCACCTGAGCAGCACATTGGGTACCTCCAGAGGATCTAGCTAGCTCAAATCTCCCCAATTCCATTATATTCCCATTAGTCCACTGAAAAAAACTGTTACTGCTGTTATGAGAGGAGCCACACAAAGTCCAAGGCACGCAATCCTCTCCAGGCTGTATCACCACAGAAGCCCCAATCATCTTGAGCCAACTACCAGCTCTGGAGAAAAGCAGCTCCCAGAACTGCAGATGTAATCAAACCAGCAGCAAACACCATCTAAATAGGACCTACAGCACAGCCCACTTTTTTCTGAACTACAAAAGAGGCACCTCTGCCCTCACAGATTCTTCATTTGGGGCGAAGAAGAACTGAGGATATTCGGGCAGCTATTTCTGGTTTGCTAAGAAGGGGGCAGGGGAATAAAAAAAGGCAGCATGATCCCACAGCTGAACCACAGAATTAGAGTCAGGACACCTGAGGTCTATTCTTGGTTCTGGCACCAACATGGTAAGTCACTTGCCCTGAAAAATGGAAACAGCAGCATAACTGGGAACACGCAGAAGATTATTGCATTAACATCTGAGAGCACTGGTCCTCCGCCGGCACTGAGAGCAGGACCTGGCTGACAACAAGGCTCACAGCTTCCCGAGGCAGGGAATTTACTCCTGTGCGTTTCTAGGAAGGGAAAACAGCTGCCCAAGGTAAGTATAAAAATCAGAAAAGACAGCTAAAATGCAATTCAGGATTACAAGTGCCCAGGTAATTGCATTCGCTAAGCAGGCTGCCACAACCACAGTTGTCTTTAAAAAGATCAGAACACTGAAGTACAGCAGATTTTAACATGTATCAGTCCCAGGGAGATTTAAAAGCCAACATATTCGGGTCAAATTCTGCACAACAAGCTTCAGCTCTGCAAGCCTCAAGAACAAACACTTCTATATTTAAGTACCAAACTCCTCTCAATTATCTGCTGCAACATCTAGGGTGCAAACTCTGCTGTGTGTGTTACCTGACGTGATAACAAGGGTGAGTGACTCATCCTCAGCTGCATCACAGTTTGGGGGTGCCAAGGCCAGGATACCACCTTTAGAAGGGGGGCTCTCTAGAGGGGGGCAAGCTGTCAGCCAGACCCCTCTGCAGGCTGCAGTGAAGGAAGAACAACGGAAAAAAAAAGAGGCTTCAGTCCCAAACTCAATTTTCTTTGGGAAATGGCACACAAGCCTCACTGTGGCCTTCAACCAGCACAGAGCCACTGCTAGACCAGCACTCCCAAACCCCACCAGTGATGCCTGCAACACTCCCAGCTACCTTCCAGAGGTCTGCACCCCTTAGCATCACAGCCTGGGAGTTTGCCTCACCTTCCCTCCACACTCTCAGGGAGAAAACCAGGCAGAGGGGCAAGGAGGGAGCCAGCACATCCCCATGGCCATCTCAAATGCGTGGCAGCAGCTGCCGTGCCCAAGAGCAGCCTCTGCGCTGGCAGCAGCACAGACAGCACCTGTGATTCAGCTGGTTTGCCATCGCCTGAGGGACCAGGCACAGAGGGAGTGAGCTTGGAGATGTGGATCGAAGGTGCAACCCTGGCTGGAGATGCCCTGCCCAGTGCCCCAGCCCTACAGCAGCACCACTCAGCCTCTGTGCAGTGACAGCTCAAGGACCACAGCACCCCTCGGAAGGGGATCATTTCCGAGCCAGCTCAGGGGAGGTGCCCACTTAAAGGGGTGTTTTTGTGGGAACACCAAGGCAGAATTAGTTTCTGGAACCCCCTCGGGCTACATTATTTCCACCACCGTCCAGCAGCTTTCCTGTTCTGAGCGATGATAGGACTGGATACCCTCAAGAGGTCCCTTCCAACTGGAGTCACCCTAAAAACCCCAGCCTGCCAAGAGTACTGCAGAGGGCTCACAAGCCCTCTTACAGCAGCTCCACACACAGTCCCCAATGAAAGTCAGCTGGAGGGACTTCAGCTGTGCTAACAGGCCAGATGCTCTCCACTAGCTTCTTGGCCTGGCCCTGGTGACAGTGGAGTGACAGGTCACCCCACATGTCACATAGCATGGCCTGGTTATCACTGTGCCCAGGTACCACACAGCACCAGGGACAAACTCAGGCCCAAGGCAGCAGGAGATGCTGAATTCTGGGCCTATCCCACCAGAGCTGGGGAAGGGGAGCAGTGGGCACCCCCTCTGCTACAGGCACACTGGGACAGCAGGTCCAAAAGCTGTTCCCTACCCAGCTCCCTGTGCAAGCACTCAGGCCTGCATGTGCCGGGGAGTTTGCAGTGAAGGCACTGAGTCAAAGACACATTCAAGGCCTCTCCTAGAGAGGTCCCATGCTCCTGATGGAGCTGCAGCAGAACTTTTTGGGTCAGCTCTGCCCAGCAAAGAATCATCACATCCACTGCTTAGACACACAGCAGTGCAAGGGCTGGAGGAAAACCCCCTCATCTCTCATCTGACCGGTGCAATTTTGGGGATGAATCTTACCCCAGGCCAGGGCTTGCACACACTAAACCACCCTCCCTGCTGCTACCTCCAATATCAATCACAGGAAAGACTAAGCCACGAATTTCCTGGGGCAATTCAGACCCACCAAACAGCAGCTCCAATGCTCTCCCCTTGGCAGGGAACGTGCCTGTTGAGGCTCACTTCCTGAGTGAGCCAAGAGGAATGCTCTCCAAACCACCCCTGGACACTGCCACAGGGCTGCTCCAGAGGCCACAACCAAACACCCTCCCTGATAGAAGCCAAGGGGAAGGTTTTGGGTGGCACATGCCTGCTCCCACAAGCTGCCTCCAGCACAGCACTGGAGCTGCCCTGACCCACTTCAGTTCTGGCTGGATACAAGCAGAGATGCTGGTTGGGTTCCTGTTCCAGTTACTCCTCTATTTGCATCTTCTGTTTTACAGCATCAGCGCAGATAAAAATAAATCTGTTTTAGGAGAAGCTGCTCAAATGGAAGCTTTAGGAGTTGTATTAAGAGCAACTTCCATTAGAAAACAATTGCAAGCTCAGGTTTGATACTTTTTTTACTTATTTGATACATATTTTATTCTGTTAAGGATCAAACACCGCTGCCACATTGAGCAGTATGCAGCTGTTAAGTGCTTCCCTGCTTCCCACTCCCCAGCACGGCTGGCTGGAGCCAAGCACTGAGGAATCAGCCCACAGAGCATGAGCAGCTCTTATGGAAACACGTTGAAGGAACAAGTGCCCATTAAGTACCCACATCAAGTAAGTCCTTAGAAAAGCCCTACAAACACTAGGATAGCATGGGACAAGCTTTTAGTAAGGCTGTCTCAGGTACTCCTGGAATACTAGCACCAAGCAAGAGACCAGGAGAGTCAAACCAGCTCCCAGCTTTGTGCCCTTACACCATTATCACTCAACCTTCACACAGGAAGCACCACCACATCTGTGCTTCCATTACTACAGTCTGAACATCAGCAAGCTGCTCCCAAGGAACCAGGCTGCTGGGAAAGCCTGTCCTCCTTTAGGGAACAAAGGACACCAAGAACATGTAATTCAGGAACACCACCAAAACTCTGGATATACTTATTTTCCTGAACCAAGCACAGGTCCAAGGTCAGCAGGAGTGGCCCTTCCCTCCTCATCCCAGCAGCCACACCACCAGCAGCACAAAGGAACCTTTTACTGAGTTTTCTAGGCATACTTGAGCTTAGATGGGAGCAAGCCTCACTCAGGTGAAGTGCTCTCCCCCCCACACCCAAAACATCCCTCCCTTTCACTACAGAGCAGGAAAAACCATCCTTGGATACTCTGATGCCAACCTAGTGTTGTCCAGACATTGAGCTCTCCATCAGGATGAGCCTCTGAAATCTTCCTCTAACATAAGGAGAGGGATTTACACACAGCCAAGCAGGAATACACAGGAGCTGAGGGCACACCTAGGTCTTCTGAAGCCACTCGTCCAAAAGACAGCAGGAAAAGCAGGAGGGAGAGACCTGGACATGCACAAGAGAGAGCTCTATGGAACTTGGCATGGGTTAGCCAAGCAGCAAATTAAACAGATGGAAAACTGGGAACCCAAATCCTCTGCCCCAAGCTCTGCATCCAAGCACTCAGACCAGCAGCTCAAGGAAAGCCAGTGACCGCCATGCTGTATTTATTAACAGCCACCCCAGGCTGAGCAGCAACTCTCCCCTGGGGGGCTCAGGTGCCTTCCACCACACACAGCATTTGAGGACACTCCGTAAACAGCCTGACCTCAGGGAGTAACTTATGAATCCCTCCTGCTGTTATCAATAAGAAAGGCAAGGAGTCCATGACAACAACTGTTCTTCCTGTGCAACAGGTCTTTTCTTTCATCCTTCAGACAGGGTTTTGCCTTGAAGACTTCAGAGAGATTCGTGCTCCGAGGCCTCCGCTATCTGCCAGGCAACGCACAACAGACTGCCCGCAGCTCCAGCCTGGCAGATTTTAAGCAACTACAGATAAGTAAGCTTATCGCAAAAATGAGTTGCTGTGCTCTGGGAAGCAGAAGAGCCAAGGGCTGGGAAGATTCAGCAGTGTTTTCCTACCACAGGCCATTTCCCCAGAACCAGAGTGACAGGAGCTGCAACCTTGCGGGCTGGAGAATGAGACAGCAGCAGCAGCCACCCCGCAGAGGGCACAGATGAGGCTGGAGCTGCAGTCTCAAGAGCAAATCCAAGGAAAAGCTCAAATCTGTTGCTGAACCAGCAGCTTTAGGGTCACACAGCAAAGCAGAGAGGCAGATGCAGCAAGGTGCTCCACCAGACACCATCAGGAAGAGCTCACCTGCTGGGCTCACCCAGAGAGGCCAACATCCTCTCCAGAAGACCTGATCTTGCTAAAAACACACTCAGGTTAGCCTTGCAGACTTCATAACAGACCGCTTTTAGGATGATATCCCAGCGGGCAAGTCTGCTGTCCCACATAGGGACATCTTCCAATGTAGGGCAGGACAGACCAGCCAGACCAAGCAGCTGGCACACAGGCTGACAGCCAGGCAGGGAGACCCAAAATCTGCACATGGATCTGCTGTGCACTGCTGTTCTCCAGGCAAAAATTGGATCGAGACCCCATTTGCTTGCGCCCCTTGAGAAACAGAGCAGTGAAGGTAAAGGATACCATCAAGGACAGTCCCACCTCACTGGCTCTTAACACCTCCTTGCCTCTGAACTCTGAGATCTCTACACATGTGTAGAGACTGAAGACAGGGAAACACTGCCTCAAGGTATACAGCCAGGAATGGCAGGACTGGAAGTGTTCAAGGCCAGTTTCCCGCAGAAGTCCCTCCCCAGGCCACAGAGCAGGTTGCTGGGACTTGCTGAAGTATTTCCAGCCTGACAGATCTAGTGGCAGCAGAGGGTTTCAGACGCTTTGCCTGCTGTGAGACAGCAGTTCAATCCTACAGCCAGGAAGTGCCAGCAGCTCGAGCCTGCAGCAGCCACTGCCTCCAGAGAGCTTCTCCAGGCACCAGCAGCGCCTCTGCCACACTGCCTAGGGCTCAGCACATGCCCTCAGTGCATTGTAGGCCGGGTGCAGAAGGAAAACTCCTCACAAATAACCCTGTCTGGGTGCAAGGGTCTCAGTGGCCCTTCAGGAACGGGGGATGTAGGCAGGATTGGGGCATACAAACCAGCCCCACTGCTCTCCGACCTATAACCAGCGGGCATCTGCTCCTACTGCACCAAGCTGCGTGGTGGCAACGCCCTGGGAGCACAAGGTGACACCAGAAGGCTTTGCAGCCAAAGGTCCTTCCCAGGCTGAGGAAGCTCCGTGCTGGCAGGGACTACGCAGAGGAGAGGAGGTCCCAGCTCATCAGTACTCAAGCACAGCACTGCAGGGGACCACATCAGCAATATTTTTAGCCTGATTGTTAGCTTTTTTTGTTGCATTTCCACCCTTCCAGCCACCTCCCTGTGGGTCCGCACAGCTGAGTCACTGCTGGAACCTTCCAAACGCTTGGGTGCCAGCGGCACAACAGCTTCGCTTGGCAGTGCCAGCCCTCCCCCATGCCCAGCCACAGCCCAGCGCTGCTGCAGCCTCACCTGCCCACAGGACACCCCAATGGAGACCCCAGCCCTGTGGGCTGGGCCAGCTGCAGCCTCCTCAGCCTCAGCAGCATCCTCTCCATATCCTCCCTCTTTCCATCACAGCACAGACAGGCCACTTGGAAGGACCAGAATCTGTCAGCTCCTCAGACCCACACAGCTTTCAGACACAGGACAATTCTCTGCCACCCAGAGTGTTCCACAACCTTGCAGAGGATGCTCCTGAACTACAGGCTCTCTGTTCCCAAGGAGTTCCACTGCCACTTCGGGGCCCTGAGGAAAGGCTAAGGCACCACAGACATGGGAGGTGTGGGTGGCTGAAGCAACACAAAGCTGTGCATAGGATCAGCCTTTCACCTCCCCAGCCAGCACACACCATCCTCACAGCTCTCAGAGCAGGAGAGTAACAGCAGCCCAGACCATGGAGCACCCCTGGCCCAGCTGCTGCTCACCTGGGAAGGGAGTGTGGGAGCGAGAGGGAGAATATTGTCTCAGGATCACAACACCCCCAGCCACAGGGCACTGGACCCTCCACACAGCCACCGAAAGCCAGAGACTGCTCTGTACAAGCAGTACAGCTGCGCTTGGGCAGGTCCCACATCCCAGCCATCCTCTCTCTGTACACCAATGGGAATACCAGGAGTGAAAAGTGAGGAAACCAGCCTCTCCAGACAGCACTGGGTGCCATCTTCCACCAGCTGTTACCACACTTGTCACAACCACCTAGTGGGCACAGATCATCAGAGCCCAGGGCTGTGCCTGAGGCAAGATCCTTTCCACAGCTCTTCCCAGGCCTCTGTGGCAGGCAGGAGCTCCAGCACGATGCACTGCAGTCAGTGGGGGCACCTGACACCAGATACACCCTCTGTGAGCAGGGAGGTCACCAGAGCACCTTCAAATCTTCTCCAACTCAACCTCCCTCCTGAAACCAGCAGCCTTTCCACCCCCTTGGCAGTAAATTCCCACCACCAGCCCGGCCGTGCCAGCCCCACCACCCAACCTGCGAGGCACAGAGCCCGCCCCAGGCTCATGCCAGCACTGCTCGCCTGCCTGCCGGAGCGCTGCAGAGACATCCGTGCCTCTGCCAAGGCAGGCTGGCAGGAAGCCGACCAAGAGAGCTCTGGAGATGGCTACAGAGGAGCAGGTGGAGCTGGGACATCCGCACCGAGCGGCCGCCTCCATGTGCGACAGCCTCGTTCCGCAGCGCGCTGTGGGCCGAGCCCAGCGCCAGGGCTGCGAGCAGCAGGGTCACGCCAGGGGATGTCACCTGCTCCAAGTGTGCTCTTCATCCATTAAGGATCCTGTGACACGGGGACCAGCAGGGCCCCAGTCTGCCAACAGCCAGAAGGGGCTCAGAGCAGAGCTCTGAGGCACCTGGCCAGCCCACTGCACACTAGCAACTTGTTTCTCCTTCCTCCTTCAAAGTCTCAGCTGGCAATGAAAGTACAGGCAGGAGTGTGTGGTATTCCCTGGTTCATTAGGGGAAGCCCACAGGACCGTGTGGAGGTTTGCTCACTGGAGCAGAGCGAGGCTTAATAAAGCTACCGCAGCCGGGCTGCAGGCAGACCCCAAGTGCCCATGCCAGGGCCCACACGCCAAGTCTCATGGAAATTAGGTGCAGAAACTCAAGTGAGCTGTGCGGATCGAGCTGTTCAAACTCTGCTACCCCACTAGTGCTTTTTTTTTCTGCTGTTTTACAACTCACACAGCAACTCAGGGCTGTGTCCCAGCAGCTCTTCCTATGCTCAGGACAGCATCCCCTTGCCCCTCCAAACATCTACATGGGCAAACCCTGCTGCCCAGCCCCCCCTAGAAGCTATCTATATTCCTGTCAGCACCAACTCCATGCCTGGGGCCTCTGTGTCACCCAAGTCTGCGCAGCGATGCACTCTCCTTTTAACAAAGCAGCAGCATGCTGCTATAAAGGGATGAGTTTCTGTAGCAACCAGGCTGTACTTGTACAAACTCTGCCAAAGCACTAGATCTTTCCACGGACTGATACTTGAACGAACACACCACCATTTGTGGTTTTTACACACCTCAAAGGCTAGCAAGTGAACTCTCCCCTGTTTTACCCCTCTGCTCCAACACCAGGCTGAGAGGATGCTTTAAGTTTGTACATACAGCATCCCTCTCTCCTGTGATTTTACAGGGAAGGCTGGGTGTCTCAAACAGTTAACTGGACCCCACATCACTCCAGGGGAAGCACCCAGCACCCCAGGAATTCCCCAGCCAATCTCAGCTGCAAAAGCAGACTGGAGAGGATCGAGGGGGAAGGGCACACCAGCCAGCAGTGCATGGCTGCAAGCCCACACCCTGCCCATCACGTAGGTTTGTGCTGGACCAGAAGAGTTAAAACAAGAAGCCATTCCACTGCATCTCCTGCAGCCCACTGCCAGGCACAGCCCGCTATTTCTAGTTGAGCGTGGGAGTGGAGCAGGATCCCTCCAAGTCTCCCACCCAGCCAGCGAGCTGCCGGCTGAAGTTGTCGGGTGCTGGCTGTACCACACCCCACAGCAGAGTTGGGCGAGCACGGCTGCCAGGACTTTGGCAGTCGGGCATGGGGGGGCCCTCTGCAAGCACACCCTGCCCCCCACCTGCAGAGCTGCCTGCCACCAGGGATTTCCTCAGGCTGCCAGAGCGAAGTTCAGCCTCACTCCTACCCAGCGTGTTCAGCCTCCTGACACCACACCCCCCACCCACTCCCTCCAAACACAGCAAGAGGATTTCTCCTCTCCTGGTGAGGTTATTCCCCCAGCAGCATTACAGCTCCAAGCAAAACAACCCCAGGCACTTCTCATCTGCAGTGAGCTGACAGCAGAGCAGAGGGGGCTGTGGCAGAGGCAGCCACAGCCTCCCCAACTCAGCTGTCACATTACACAAGCACCGCAGGTCAAGAAGCCCCTGTTAGCCCCAACCAGCACCCTGTTACACAAGCACATCGCTCCCTGTTAGCTTGAAACCAGCCAAAAACATACACAGAATCCAACAACTGTTGCTGCGTGTGTCAGCAGACTCACCGGACTGTGTGCTGGTTTGTGCTGCAGCATCAGAGTCCTGGGTGCTCCAGGGTCTGTCCCACCCTGTCAGGTTGAGGGACTGCAGGCCAAGGCACAGATCGTTGGTGTCTGGGAGGCCACGGGAAGACTCTTGCGTGGATGTAGGGAAGAGCATCCTGCTTGCCACTGCTTCTTCAGAGTCCTGGATGTCTGCTCAGATGGAGAACAAACAGAAGCTTGAGAGTTCAGGGCTGCTTTTTTCTTTTTAAAGTGGGAGTTTTCCAAAGCTTTAAGCCCCGAGCCAGGTCTCACGCCGCTCTGAAGCCACAGCTCCTGCAACCAGCAGTTGCACCCCAAAAGGGAGGGCTACCATATGTCCAGAATCCAGCCCCCCACCCCCCTCGGCCCCTCCACCTTCCTATCCCGTCTGCATTACTGACTGGGTCAGCATGTGACTAGGCTGCTGATGCTTACTGTGCTGACAGTGACGTCACTCAGCCATGCAAGAGAACTGCATCAGCTCTTACAAAATAAAGGTAAGAAGAAAGGGTAAGATTTCCCCTGACAGACAAGACAGTAGCAGGAGGAAAGAGGAGCAGCTCCAGTAAATCAGGGGAGGCAGGCAGCACAAAGCAGGGCTCGTCAGCACAGCAGACACCAAGCTGGAGGCAGCAAACCCCCCAGCAACGACGAGAGCAGCAGCGACAGAGCACAGTTAGTTTTAGTGCTACCCAGCTCTCCTGTCCCCGCCTCCCTCCACCCACAAAACCCAAAAACACTTTAGTCCTGGCCAGCCTCCAGCTGCTGGCTCCGATTCAGAGCCGATGCAAAGCTTTGCAATTCTGCTGGCATAATCTGTTTGGTTGAGCCTGGCCACTGTGCCTCTCACTGACTCGGCATTGTTTACCCCTGAGTAACAAGGATAACCTTCAACCCCCACTACCCAGAGAGCAGCCCATTATCTCTGGTCCAGCCCGAGCAGGCACATCCCACTGGTACAGGAGGAACAGAACCGAGCAGACCCATTTCACATCAGGAATTTTTCATGGCCTGTTTACCTTCCGCCCGCCTGGTCCCCCCTTTCCCAGCCCTCCCCCTCCCTTGCAGGGTGTTCACAAGCCTACGGTACTGGAGACGCCGGATTCTCGGATTCTCGCCTTGGTTTAAGCCCGTGCCAACAGCCTAAGGAAACACAGCAGGTTCATAGTCTGAGAATTCCAGTTTAACGCAGGGATCTGGGGGCTGGTGAAACCACAAGATGCTCAGCTGTGCTACCCGAAATCTGAGTCAGAGGGCATTTATAAGCCAACTCCCAAGAAGCAGCAGCTGTCTCCTCCTCTTCCCCCTGCCCCCACAGCCTCCCACTGTGCCATCAGATGTACACCTTGCTCCACACACTGCTCCCAGCTCTTCCACGGGCACTGCAGTCGCTCCAGCCTGTCACGTTATCCCTCACGTGCAGCCCCAGCCATCGCAGGCAGCCCGACAGCGTTCCTGGCCTCCTTTTCCACATCCACATCCCGTGCCACTCGGATGCCCGTGAGCAAAGCCCAGGCAAAGGCTGGTGGCAGCTGGGTAACCTATGTGTGACACAGGCCACTGCTGCCACCAGAGGAGGGACCCTTGCCTTCAGCCCATGGCAATTTGGGAGCACCAGCATCCCCAGACCCCAGTGAGGGGACTGTGGCACCACAGGCAGGATCAGAGCAGCTAAAACATAACCTGCTGGCAACGCATCACCTTCCCCCCTCCCAGCTGCAGCCTCCTCCACAGCACTCCACCAGGATAGCATCCACCAGGGTGTTTCCTACTCCTAGTAGTACTAGTACAAGCTGTAGTGCCAATTTAGTCACATTACTACCAAGCACCTGTAACAGCATCTACTCCTCCAACAGCATCACGCTGCATCTCCAGCACGGTATTTCACCACATGAATTCTTCCCAGATAGTTTTCTGATTGCTTGTTTTGGACATCTCTAACATAGGGAGGAGAGGATCAAGGCACAGTGCTCAGCCAACTCAGTTCCCACAGCAACCATAACTTGTCCATATGAATATGTAACATTCCTGCCTTTATGAAAAGGCACAAGTGCTGTGCACAGATCCCTGGCAGCAGGAGACTCCCTTCCCTCTGGGGACCAGGGATCTTGCTAGGTCTCAAAAGAATTAATTCCCACCAAGCTTCATCTTCTGGGAAGCATGGACACAGAGTAGTGACACACAGCACAACTTGAATCCCAACAGCTTGGATGAAACCCATGACTGAAGAAATAAGGAAAACAAGTAACAAATTTATCTGCAGCAGGAAGCACTCACTCCGCAGCATCCAGCCACGTTTCCCCTCGCTATCCCCATTTTTCAGGAAATAAGCTGTTTTGTTTAATCGAACAAAATCAGATTCAAGTAAAAGATCCATGATTCCCTCTGATGACTTCAATCCACATTTAAAAACAAACTCCCTGCAATCCAGTTACAGCTCTAACTGCGGAAGCACAGAGCAGAATCCACTCAGATAACCAGCAGTTTTTAATTAGACCTTCTCCCATCAGAAGCCAACAGCCAGCCCAAGCTGCTTCCCCTTTAACACTCCAAGCCAGGCTAAAAGCTAGATACAGGTCATCCAGGCAAAACATCAACTTAAAAAAAACCTATGAACTTAAAAAGATCTCTGGACTAGTTATTTTTAAAAGTCAAAGAGTCTGGAGCTTTGTTACAAAGCAATCAATTGCTGCAGGCAGACAAAACTAATCAGATACCAGAGCAGGAAGAATTAAATCTCCAACAAAAATTTAGTCTAAAGAGTCACAACCTCAAGTTATTCATAACTAAATGTCTACCAAATACTAAATAACTTAACTTTGCAACCTGACACAGCCCAACCCAAATGCTTTACTGCAGATTTTTCCAAGCACCGAACACTAGCACAAGCCCTCCCAACCTGGATTTTTCCCTGGAGTTGCCACTGGAAGCCAATCATCCTGGCAGAGGAGCAGCGCTGCGCTCGTGCCCGAGCGTCTGGGAGAGACTGAGCTCCTGCCTCCCAAGCCGGTTGGGTTTGATTTCAACAGCATCATGAGAACAAAGTCCTTAATAAAACACTCCCTCGCTGGCCTTGGAGCAAGAGTCTCTCCTGGGTGACTCCCTCTTGCCTGTCCAGGAGATCCCTGGAGCCAGGCTGCACCACAGCACAGGCCGGACAGCTTTCCACACCACTGCCCACATGGAAAGCTGCATTTTCCAGACTTTAACTGTCACAGCCCAGGATTTAAGGCATTCCAAAGACTCTTAAAGGTAAGGATCCCCAGAGCTCAGCTCTCACCTGCAGGCAAGGACAGCTCCCACAGCCCCAGCCCCTGTCCCCACCCTCCCTCCTCACACCACTTTAGGCAGGTGAGTTTCCACACAGGAAGCTGGGCTGGGGAGCTCATCTGGTTAAAACCAAGCCACAGGGAGCTAGTTTTAAGCCTGGCTCACTCCCCTGATCTGGTATGCAGCATGGGTGCACCAACCAGGCACTTCAAACAAGAAAATATTAAGGAAATTACAGCCTAAGCCTGTGTGGGAAGGATCCACAAGGCCTGGCAACAGGAGCTGCGATCCACAGGCAGGTTGTGGGCTAAGGCAGCAGGAGGAGCAGGGAGCATGATTCAGTTCCCAGCCCATAGCAGCAGCATCTCTGTGCCATCAGTCTGTAAAGGTGGTACCTCAACCTAGCACAAATACGTTCAGACACTTGAGCCTTCCAGATCTGGGAAGGCCAGCTAACAATCCAGCAAATGGGGTTTTTCTTCCTCCGGGTTTTCTCAGAATGGTTAAGCAAACATGAACCCGAGTCAGATCCCACTCCTACCACCTCCACAGCCAGGAGAGCTCTCCCTTTGCTCCCACATGCTGGTTTCCACCAGAGCCTGAATACAGATGAAGCCCCTCCACGAATGAGGGCCCCAAGTTTTGAGGGCAAGGGACGGATAAATCCAGCTCAGCTGTAAGTTCCATTCACTGGCAAAACCAGATTCACCCCATGGAGTAGAGCTCTCACCAAGGCTGAACTTCCAAACTAAATCTGGAGAAGCCAGAGGCAGGGGGAAAAGCCTTCAGATCACAAATAGGAAGGCAGCTGCCAGGAGCAGCACTGCTTGCCTTTCACACCTCTCTACACCTCCAATTGTAAAGGCTGGGAATTGCATCCCTGAAAATTAAGCCTCTCAAGTGCCTTTTGCACACCAGACAAACAAATACCAAAGTGAAAGCTTTCAGATGAGCCAACTGTATTCCCAAAGTGCAGTGGAGATCATCAGGGACTTAGAAAAGCACTTGTTAGGCATAAACCTACTAGTTACAAGAGGTTTTTCTGAAACACAACTAAGCACCTCCCTTGTAATCTGAAAAGTTCCTGAAGTGGAGACACTGCTGCATGACCTGTTTCACAGCCAGATGAAAGAATCTGCCTTATTCCATAACCACAAACACTTGAGCAGCTGGCAAACAGCTACTTCAGAAACCAAGGAAGAGGCACTGCAACAGTCTTGCTGCTCTACCTCCTTCTTCCAAGAGTAACAGAGACTGTCACAGAATTACAGCACCAAAACCTGAGTGACAGAGCTCAGTACACATCAGAAAACTGCTGCATATTCAGAACACCAGTCTGTGACCACTGCAGAGTACAACAGCTCTAGGCCAAGTCCCTGCTCTGCAGAACACTGACCTGCATTTCTGATACAAAACCCAATTACTAGAGCCACTTTCCAGTACAGAGAAGCATCATGCTTATGTAGGCAAAGACCTGGTAATGTGACACTTTAAATCCAAAGGCGAAGAGCAAGGGCAGTAAGTGTGCTCCTCTTCTGGGGCACAGGTGTGGAATTCCCCTATTCTGGATGTGTACCTGGCATCCAGCACTTCTTTAGGGCAGGCAGAATGCTTCTGCCAGCTTCAGGCTAGCTCCTGCTGATGGTCTCTGCCTCAGGACCTCCAGGTAAGCAGAGCTACCTTTTGGGTCTCTGCATCCTACATTTTGTTCCCTGATCCAAGACCATGCACATCAGGTCAGCTGCATCCAGCGCTGTCTGGAATATTTCCTTGGGGCTGCAAGCCAGGGAAGAGCAGAGGAATTTACATTACAGTATCAAGACACTTTTTGGACGGCTAAACAAGTGATAGGTCATTAACTGACTGCAGTTAAGAGCAAACAGGAAGCTGATTTAGTCATCAGCTAGTCTGGGTTTGCATTTGTCCTTCAGTTTTCCTTAAATAAGGCAGCCACAGAGTCATTAAAGCCTGATGGGCCACAACTAACAGCCTTTACACTGAACTTGGCACCTGAAGCCTCTCCCATCCAAAGGAAGTCATTTAAGCATCTCCCATTTCTTCACACAACAGACTGTCAAGTTGGAGCAAAATAATGGCTGCTTTGTCGCAGTTAAATGATCAGAGCTTAATGAAAGATCAGTGTTGCTCGGACATTTGGGGTACCTACATGTCTTTCAAGTTTCTTTTAAGCACGCACTGCCTTCAGCTGAAACCAGCAACAGGCATGCAAGAGCTCCAGTGGGAGCTTTACTCCCAGTTACACTTAAGCTGGAAGTTGTGCCTACAGAAAGAACAGGGTAATTTCAAAAGCTGCTATAGGTAACAGCACCTTCCACCCAACAAGGCCCAGCTTTAAAGCCTGGTAAACAAACCAACAGCCAGTTAAAACTGGCCTTGCTCACGTTCTTACTCGGAGGGGTGATGAACATACAGAACAGCTTTAAAACCACATTCCTTGCAAAGCAGCTGCTCAAGGACAGGGAGCTGCTCCAGCAGCACTGGCAGGAGATGTTGATTCTTGCCTCTGTCAAGGCCATGCTGTCTCCCTCATCTCCAGCACCACAGTAAAAGCCACTAAAGGTTAAGGCCTGCACTGAGGAGGTTCTGCCTTTCTCCAGAGAGGACTGAGGCAGTCTGACAGGCAGCTGTTGTGAAGCACCATCACCCTGTCCCAGAAGCAACCAGACAGGTTCTACAATGACAGCTCTCCTCACACTGCGGCACTGTACCCCACAGTTTGGGAGAACATCCTGAGCCTGGTGCTTGGGGAGCAGCTACCCACAAACCTCAGGTGGTCAGCCTGGGCATCCCAACACAGCTGGCTTCGACAAGTCAACCAAGTTCACCAAGGATTATCATCAGCTGCAAACTGATCTCGACAGAGATCCAACTTCAGGTGTGACAAGCTGAACCTGCAGCAGCAGTCCCAGCTCTGCCCAGAAGGGGATAACGCTCTGACTGCGTGGATCCAGGAGTGCTGAATCAGCCTGTCCCTCTCACATTGCTCAGGCTGCTGCTGGACTGATCCCAGCACGGCCTCACTCTGAGCCCAGTAAAGTGTCTCCACACGTGCTTCCCCAATAGCATTAGTGAAAGGTCACGAACTTCTGCCATCCCTTCTCCACCACGTGTAATCCTCTTAGTGCTCAAAGGGGCTTCTTCAACCCAAGTCCAAGCCAGGATAAATCTAGTTTGACCTGAAGATGACAACTGAAAAGCTTGAGGGACCATGACTAGATTAAGATCCAAGCATTTACTGCTAGAAAAAAGGCTCTTCCCCAAGCTCTGCCATTAAAGAAGTTGTAAAAAGACAGTCCTTTCACCTGTTATAGCTACTACACATTCATGGTTGATCTCCAGGTTCAGTAAGCCTGCCCAAGCAAGGAGTTCCATGATAATCCAGTCTAACTACAGTACACCAGTTGTTCCTGAACAAAGTAAAAGCACCACAGGCTCAGGAATTGTTCAGAAGCGACTTGGAGCAATGACAAGACACCACATGAGCTCAAGGGTCTCTGCTCCATTGGTCACCTACCCAGAAGTTCACTCAAGGGCAAGGCAAACAGCTCCAACAACCTGTTCCAGGCTTAACCACCTGCCCAGGTACCTGCACTATATTCTGAATTTTAGCAAACAGCTGCTCAGCCTTACAGCCATCAGGTGTGAATTTCTGCACAACCCAGGCCAGGGTCCAGGTGCCAAAGTACCTCCCCCATTTATAAATCATAGATACCCCAGGACCCACATCCTTGCTGACAGTGCCAAGTTTTTCATGGAGAAGACTCTCATTAGCAACCTATCAAACATTATGAGCAGCTCCTGCACTTTTCAGCTCCAAAGACAGGACAAAGCTTGCAGAGCTGCCGCATTCAGGCCCTCCTTACCTACCCAGAGGTCCCAGCTCCCACATTAAGGAAATGAGGCTGGGAGTGCAAGGAGACCAATAACTCTGAGCTGCCGACACATTGGCAGATGCTGACTCATCCACAAATTTACAGCTGAAAACTGCTGGCCCAGGTTGTTCTCTTATCAGTACCTTCACATTTCCATTAGCCCAAACACTGAGGGCACCCAAGGCAGCCCTCTTCCAGCCTGGCTCAGTATCTTTTGGGAAGTGAGGAATTCTTTCCTCACACCATCATAAGCATTTGTGTCACAGTACAAGGGATTTGATACAAGCTAAAGCCCTCCTGTCTGGGTAACTACTGCTGAGCAGGGCCCCCACCCCTCACTGGTGAGGCTGGCCTCAGCTGCCACAGCAGGAAGAAAGCTTCTTAGGGTGTCCCCAAAGCACAACCTTGGCTTCCCCGCAGCAAAAATAACATTTGCTAGAAGAAGGCACCCTTTTTGACATCCAAGTCCCAGTGTACTTGCCCTGTGAGAGGTCTTTCACAAGACTTACTGAGCACCTGAAACAAGCAGTTTAACACCACTGGGAAACTCAAGACTTTCCAGACAAGACATCACCTCTAAGCATCTCCAGCAAAACCCTCTGGTCCAGATGCCCCCAGGAAAAACCAGAGTAAATTATGGAACAAGCAGAGATTTGCAAGCACTAAGAAGTCAGTAAGAAGTCCTATTTCAGTGCCAGGCAAACACCCCCATCCCTCAGAGAAGAGTTTTCAAAATCAAGCACAGCACTGAAAGTCAAAATTGCTGTGCCAGCTGCTAAGCCCAGACCTAAAACCAGAATTAACCTACAACTTCACAGGATCAATCTGCTCTAACAGGCAGAGACAGCTCCTTTATAAACCAGGTTAACTTTGGCAAGCTGAAACTTAATTAGGAAATACCATGAACATGTTCTAAGATTCTATGCAATATTCCCATTCCAAATGGAGCAGGAACAGCTATAGCTAAGATTTCAACAGGGAAGCCAGAAACAACTCTTTCATGAGCCCACTGCAAGGAGATAAAGGAAAATATTTCTGTTTATTTCGCCTTTATGCTTCCAGTGCATCCAGATCAGATGCAACCCTGGCTACCACTATGCCAGGGGACAAAAAAAACAGCCAAACCAACTCAGTCCAACAGCAAATGTCTAAAATGCACCACTAACCTGAATTGGTTACTATTCACTACACCATTTCTCAGGAGTAGCCAGCATAGCTGCCAATGCCACTTTACCAGGCAGGTTTCAAGCAATGCTGGCGATGGATCCAGGCCTCGAAGCAAACAATTCACTTCCTCTGCTATTTCTGCAGCGCCAGCACAGGATCACATGGCCAGATCAGCCCCAGTCCACACTGCTAAGTCCTCAAATACCCAGGAGATTAAGCTGCACTGGAAGTCATCTGGTAGCAGTCATTTCACTAGCCCAGAACAAAGTTGCACTGCACAGGCATCAAACAGACCCACAGGGTGCCCAGACACTTAGTTGGAGCTTTTTTTTCCACACCCATTTGATTAAAACTGGTTACCCATGAGGCTAAGGCAATCCTGTCTCCACTTGACTTCAGAGAAAGCTGCTCTGCCCAGGGCACCCTGCAAGGTCACCAGCTGGGGAGGATCAGCCCTATACTTCCCACTTCATTTTACGACATATCCAGAGGGGCCAGTTTGTTTCCCATAATGGCCGAAGTGTTTATTGGCCCTATAATTCAGGGGCTGGAGAGGCAAGAGCAATCCCTTTCAAGTGCCCAAATCCTTGGCACAAGCACTGCTGCTCAGAGGTGTGCTGGCAAAAGGAGTATCAGGCACAGGTACATTTAGTGGCAGAGCTGGGATGCTGCAAAAGGACAAAAGCATGTCCTTGACTTGGATAAAAATAAGACCAGACCAAACACTCTCTGCTTTGGCACAGAACTTCTGTCTTGAGGCAGCAGAATATGCCCACTCCCCTCAGCCTGGAGGAAACAGAAGCTCACAGCACTGATTTCATCACGCCAAGCTTGCTTTGCAGGAAAGTCTGCACCCACCTGTGCTCTTACATGCAGGTTAACTGACCTGTGGCAATCACGGTTTTTCAAAATTCTGTTGCAATTTCAATGTATGCAGCAACTCAGCCTCGCTAACCCTGAGAGCAGATGAATCCCCACCTCCAGGAGAGGCAGACTACAGGAGTCTGCTGGAGGTATTCACACCAGGAGTTGGCAGATCAGGCAGGGAGCACTCACACCCTGCCCACAGTGACCCACAGCACCACAGGGAGGCAAGCAAGCCTTCCCAGGCATCTCCACACTGCCAGGGAATACATGGATTATCCACTTCAGGCACACAAGCAAAGCCCTCCCAGTACCAAACATGCTGACACCCACACCACTGAGGATTGCCACCATCACCTGTTCAGCAGGCCCCACCAAGTGCCTCCCCACTCCAGCAGCCCCCCTCCATTACCTGGCAGGGTGTCACATTTGCTTTTTGTGACAGGCGTGGTGCAGACCCCACTGAAATCCAGAGAGTTGTCCAACATGGCATTTATCCGGCGGAATATATCCGCATTGCTGCAGGTGGAAAGTGCAGGGGCATTCGGGCTATCCCAGCAGTCTTTTATGCTCCTCACAGGATCTTCTTTCTGGTAAAAAAGAACCAGTATTTGTGTCAAATAGGCAAGTACTCAGCACTGAGCTTTCAACACGCTGTGGAACGCCTGGACTGCCTCCAATACTCACATTAGCTAGGTCTTAGCAACACTCAAGCCCAATTCTTGGCATTAAAGAAGCAGTTAAGCAAACGGGTCAGCAATCTGTCGGCACAGCACACCAGAGCAGACTGCCCACCACACAGTTCCATGGACTTTAGACTGACAGCCACACCAAACCAGCTGGGTTATGAACACAGCTCCCTGCTGCTTTTCTCCAGCACATCACAACACTAGCACAGATCTGATTAATGGGGCACACACCTTCTCCCCCAAAATCAGTCTCCCGACACCAAGGGATAAGTGGGATGTTCACGGTCCAGGCTGACAAAAGGAACCACAGCAGCTCCTCTTATGCACGGCAGAGGAGTGCAAGACTCACCTCACTACCCATCTTGGGGTTCTGAACAGTATCTTGGAATGATCCAAGTCAGCAGCAATCACTTCAGGCTTGCAGAAAAAACCCCAAACAACACTGCTTCCCAGCTAATCAAGCAGCCCCAAATCCTGAGGAAAGGCAGAAGATAAAATCCTCATCTTCCCTTCAGGCAGCAGCTCCTGACCACAAAGGTGGTTACCCCAAACCAGCTCTGCTTCAGCACAACCCTCCACGGGCACGGATCCACCAGCATCAAGGTTTTGGGACCATCCTTAATAAGCATTACCTCTTGTAAAGCTTCTGCCTGGGAAAGATCAAACCCCTCCTGCACCCTGGTGCCGGTCCAGAGAACCGGGAAGAACAGCTGCTTTCCCAGCTCTGCTCACAAGCCACTGACATGCAGGCTCGTTCGGGAGCAGCTGCACCACACTCAAGCCTCGGCCAGTTTAGAAGCCGCTAAGCTTCATCTCGACCAACGTTTTGGGGCCGAGGACAGGTCTGCCCGCCACCCAAAAGCCACTGCAAAATTCTGCTCCCGAGCATGCTGAGCAATCGGTATCGCCGGCAATTAAAACCCGCATTAAAGAGAGGAGCAGGGAGGCACAACCCCGCCAGTCCTGGCCTCCGGAGCAGAATACTGGCCATTAAGCAAATCAAGTTAAATCCAAATCCAAAGAACTGAATAGCATCAAGTCTGGCAAACGAGCCCCTGCGCTTCCAACACACCGAAGCTCTAAGTTGGGCTATTTGTACTTGTCGAGAAGACATTTAATACAGGCACCTCTTGGATGTGCTTCTGCAAGTTTCAGGCCGCACTTACCCTCCAGTCCTGCTTCACTTGCAAACAGGTCTGAAGCGCCGCGCTGGTTTTACTTTCAAATGACCCCTCGCTGATCTTTCAAGGAGGCTGGTCTAAACTGAACTTCACGTGGAGACGGGAGTATTAGCCCAGCCCATGTCTGGCACTTACGTTCCACCCCCCCACCTCGTCATTAGACGCGCACGACTTGATCGTTTTCCCCAACTCGCCACCACTTAGCTAAAAAAGCAAAGGAAACTCAGTCCTGGAAGCAGCAGGAATAAGCTACCGAGCGGTCAACTCGCACGGTGCCTTCAGGCGGGACCTGAGCAATTACCGGCGAACTCCAGCCCATTTAGGGCTATTAGCACCTCTTCAGCGCTGAGGGCTGGCATCTTGGGCTATTGAAATGCTCAGACCTGTGCTTTTCACGCCGTGAAAAGCCAGTGTCCATAAAGGAGACAGAGGAGTCCTGCAACTTTATTCGAATAAAGGGAGAGAGTGCACTGGGGCACACGCCCGTGGGGTTTTCTCTCTCCAGGTCTCGCAGGGCGCAGCCTCCTCTTAGCCTAAACTCCCGGCCGCACGTTGCCCTCTTCCTTTCCCCATCGGCTGAGGTACTAGGAAGGTACAGCCTTCCCGAGCTGCCTACCGCATATCCCCCCCCCCTCCCCACCTTAGCCATGTCATTTTCTCCTCAAATCTCAGAAACTCAGGCTTCTGCAGACCCTTTGTCTGTTTCAGGAGTCAAACTGTCTGGGTTCTGTAACAAACCTGCGGCTTGAAGTTGGTAGAGGGATTAAGAGCCATTTCAAAGACCTTAACACCCGTACCCTCAGCCATGGAATTG
>NW_024581063.1:798988-849574 GCF_017639235.1 Corvus kubaryi | reverse complement strand
GAGCCATTTCAAAGACCTTAACACCCGTACCCTCAGCCATGGAATTGCTTGTAAAGACATGAGCAGATATCTTTCCTATCAAGGGGAATGGGGTTCCCCAAGAGCAGCCTCAGTGCTGGCAGCCCCCACACAAGCGCTGTGATGCTCACTGAGCCCCCTGTGAGAGGATGGGATCTCCAAGGGCTTAAATCAGTCCCTCTTATGGGAATGCAATGGTGGCACTGCCTGGCTGGAGCCCCTCTGAGGACGTCTTAGTGCCAGCAGCTCTCTATGCATGGGCTGTGGCGCTCACTGTGCTGCTTCTGAGGGGGTGAGACCCCCAAAGGTCTCTTAAATGAACCCCCCCATGAGGGCAATATGTTGGTGGCAGTGCCTCAGCACCAGCATCTCTCCATACACAGGTTGTGGCACTCGCTGAGCCCCCTCTGAGGGGATGGGACACCCCACAGCTAAAGATGGGGTTCTCCAAGGGCATCCTCAGTGCTGGCAGCTCCTACACATGGGCTGTGGCACTCACTGTAACCCCTGTGAAGGGATGGGACCCCCAAGGGGTTAAACGAGCCCCTCTAAAGGGAGTGGAGTGATGGCATGGTGGTGCCTGCATGGAGCCCTCTGAGGGACACCTCAGGGCCAGTGGCTCTTCACTCACTGGCTGTGGCGCTCACTGAGCACCCCATGGGGGAATGAGTCCCCCGGAGGGGTTAAATCAGTCCCCGTAAGGGGAATGGGGTGGTGGTGGCACTGCAGTGTCCATCTGGAGCCTTCACAGGGACACCTCAGCGCTGTCAGCTCCCACACACAGACGGGGATGCTCGCTAAGCCCACTCTGAGGGGAATGGGATTCCCAAGGGCTAAAATCGTGACCCCTAAGGACTTAAATCAGCTCCTCTGAAGTACTGGAATGGTGGCAGTGCTGCGGCTCTCAGCTTCAGCACCCCCAGGGCCACCTCAATGCCAGCCACTTGCCACACACAGGCTGGGCGCTCAGTGAGCCCGCTCTGAGGGGAATGGGACCCAAAGGGGTTAGAATGGGTTCTCCGAGGGAAATGGGGTGGTGGCAGTGCTGTGGTGCCTGGCTTTAGCCCTTCCAGAGCCCCCTTGGCTCCAGCAGCTCTCCATACACAGGCTCAGCACGCTCAGGGCTCCCCAGGGGGGAATGAGACCCCCAAGGGCTTAATTCAGTCCCCCTAAGGGGAATGGGGTGGTGGCACTGGGATACCTGGCTGCAGCCTCCCTCGTAGGGACACCTCAGTGCTGGCAGCTCCCACACACAGGCTGTGTGCTCCCTGAGCCCCCATGAGGGAATGGGACTCCCAGGGGCTTAAAGTGGGGTCCCCAAGGGCAGCCTCAGTGTGCTGGCATCTCTCCACACACAGGCTATGATGCTCGCTGAGCCCATGAAGGGATGGGACCCCAAGGGTTAAATCAGCCTCCCTAAGGGAAATAGCTTGGTGGCATCACTGTGGCTCCCAGCTGCATCCTCCCCCCTCAAGTGCTAGACAGCTTAGGCTCCAGTCCCTGTCCTTGTAGGAATGGGCTTTTCCCTGTGGATCTTGACACCCAGTGGTTGGTGCTGCTGCTCCAGCCAGGGATTCCTCACCCGTCAGAAAACATAAAGGTGGTTTTTCCATCTCTTACCCAGAAAAAGCAGAAAGCCCCTCACCCTTTTTGTGGCAGCGGAGGCGGTTCGGGGTTCAGACCTTCCTGCACGTCCTTTGCTCATCCTCTGCCTCTGGTGCCAGGCCTGGCTCTGCGCTGGGCTGCAGCTTTGGATGGAGAGAGCCAGCGCTCTCTGAAATCCCACCCTGGGAGGGTGCTGGGAGGAGAGATCTTAATAAAGAGTCAGATTTCCTTCCTTTTTTTCTGTAATCCCGGTTTGGAGATGAAAAGCCTCCCAGAGCTGGCCCCAGGAATCCCTCCAGTGACACTGCAGAACAGACCCAGCCCTGACGTAGCAGGTATTTCTGCGGTTGAAGCATGAGCAATTCTGCCTTGAATAAATAGCTGGAACCCTCCCAGGACTCCTCAGATCTCTGGTCCAACTGAGCACCTCCTGCCCCAAGGGCTTCACCCCGACGCCATGTGCCTGGTTTTCTCCAGCAGCCACCCACCCCTGGGAGACTCTGCATGTTTCCAGTCACCTAAGGGATGGCTGGTCCCCTGATGTCCCCCGTGGCTTCTCTGGGGAGGCTGGCAGAGCCCGGCATGGGGGGAATCTGGGGTCGATGAGCACACAGAGCAGAAGAGGGAAAGGGAGCAGGTTGGAGAAGAGCTTTATTGGGAGATCCTGGACATAATAAATAAGGGTTACATTGGGAGATGATGGTGAGGGACTGGGGGCACATTGTGCTCCATGGGGGCTGGAACCGCTTCTGCCCTTCCGAGTAGGACATCTCCCTGCATCCCATCTGCCGCATTCTGCTCCATCCACTCAGCAGCAAAGCCGGCCCGGGGGTCGCTGCCTGCCGCCCGTTTTGGGATCGGGTCAGGGAATAACCTGGCAGAAACGGGGGCAGGGAGTGTTTTGGGGAGTGGCATGGGGCAGAAGGGGTGGGAGGGCAGGGCCGTGGGTGCAGAAGGGCCCGGCTGTCACTGTGCCAGGGCCTGGATGATGTCCTTCACCAGCATGGTGCCGATGACCATCTTCTCGCTGTTGATGGTCAGCTGGGCCGTGGAGCCCTCCCGCCGCTCCAGGGTGATGAGCACCAGGCTCCCGCTTGTCACCGTCTTGGCCGCGAACCTGTTGGGTGGTGAACACAGGGCTTCAAGGTAAGCTGTCCCCTGTCACCCTCTGGTCCCATGGGATGCTCCGGTGGGGACAAGCAGGTGCCTGCCACCCACGGCCACTGTCACACTGTCACGTTTGGGTTCATGCAGGCTCCTTGTCCTAAAGGAAGCCCTGAGTGTCCCCACTGTGATTTGGGTGGGAACTGATCCAGGTGTGGGGGTCCAGCTACCTGTACTCGTTGCTGGCACCACAGGGCACGCGGCCCACATTGGCAGCTGAGGTCACTTGCTGGACAATGGTGTGGTCACTCCGGCATTTCTCAGGCAGCGTCAGCTTCTCTGTGATCTCGCTCATGCCCATCAGCTTCCCTAGAGCAGATAACAGAAGCACCTGCCTGTCTCTGGCCACACACCCTACTGGGCCCTGCTTTGACATGCCCAAAGCAAGCCCCTCCAGCTCCCTGCGTTCCCTATGACATCCTGAGCTGGCTGCTCTGCTTGCTCTTGGTTCAGGAGTCAGTGGATTTGGGAAAATCCTTCATGACCCTTCCTGGGCTCATCCCCATGTCTCTGCCTGGTGGCAGCAGCTACGTCCCTGGGGATGGGCTCCTCTGGACAGTGGCAGCAATGGGGCCAGGTGCTGCAGGGCACCGTGCACCCCCCCCAACACAGCCCCCATCTGTGTGGGCAGGGTGGGGATGTGCTGATCCAGGAGCACAGGGACACAGGGCGTCACTCACCGGACACAGTTCTGGGAGCGCCAGGGGTGGAACGAGCCCTTCACGCTTTGGGGGGACCCAACAAGGCCACCCCGGCACCAGTGTGCTCACCCCAACCCGCAGGCTGGGGGTGCAGGAGGGAGTGAGGGGAGCAGAGCTAGTCTAGGGGCCGGCCGAGCGGCCACTTACCCTCACCCGGCCGTGCCAGGTGCTCTAGGGCCACAGCGAGGGCGGCAGAGGGGACAAAATTGGGAGTGAGTGTCAGTGGTGGCTGCCCGTGCAGCGCCCTGTCCCCATCGCTGACCCCACTCACCCTGCTCCTTCTTGAACTCGTTCTCACTCATGAAGACGGGGGCCATGAGCTCCCCCACAGGCGGCTGGATGGAGACGTAGAACTGGCGTGTGTGAGTGCTGGGGAGACAGGCGGGTGAGAGGGGCACGCGCTCAGAATATGTCCTCTCTCCACGTCCTGCTTCCCATCTCTGCCCTGGGCAGGGGTGGCCAGGGGAAACTGTGACACAAAAGGGCTCAGGAATGGGGGGAACCTGTCAGGCTGGACCTGAAGCTGCTGCTGCCTCCTTGTCCCCTGCAGGAATCCCTGTGCATTTCTTGCTGTCCCCCAACCACCCCACATCCATCCAAGTGTCTCCTCTCCCCTGGAGGGACCCTGGTGCCTGTCCTGCTGTCCTTCATCCCCTGGGATACCCCATGCCCTGTTTCTGCTGTCCCCTGTCCCCTGCTACTTGGAGGGATGTTGGTACCTATCCCACTTTCCCCATCTCTGGAGCACCTGACGCCCTGATCCCTGGGGACACCCATCCTGCCCTGCCCGGTGCCAGATGCTCACCACAGCTGGAAGTTTGCTGCCTGGGTGGAGTCACAGAAGTCGATGCCCATCACCACGCTGGCTGTGTCCCCTGGTGCCAGGCGCTCTGGAACCACAGAGCTGCCATTATATCCCACGTTCCCACCCAACCCCTGTCCCCATTCTCCCACAGCGGTACGGCCATGCCGTGCCATGCCGTGCCATGCCATACCGATCTCAGGGAACTCCTGTATCCGCATGCCAGAGAGGGGCTTGGGTTCGTTGACTCGCAGGTTCTTCACCTCGGTGTCAGTGTTGTTGGAGATCTGGATCTGGACGGCCACCATGTGGGGGTCTCCCGGGAAGGGCCGGCGGCTGAAGCAGTACTCAACTGCGAGCCCCTCGCCTGCCATGCGGTGCAGCAGCTCGTAGGTCTTCACCGCACTGAACGCCGGGCTCAGCAGCTGCACCGGGGGACAGCAGGGGCTGCTAAGCGCTCCCTGCAACCCCTGTAGGTGGCAGGGGGCCCAGGAGACCCCCACAGGTGACAGAGGGCCTGGGACCCCCCCAGGGAGGGCATGAGGGACACTTACGGTGGGCGTCAGGGAGGTGTCGGTGAGAGTGAGGCCCTCCAGGTCGGTCACCAGGCTGGTGGAAACGATGCTGCTGGAGGGGATGGGCTGGGGAGGAGGGGGTGTGACTGCAGGGTGGGGAGGGGGGAGGAAAGGGTTAACAGAGCTCACAGTCCCATGGGGACAGACCTGGTGGCATAGCCCCATGGGGACACCCACAGGGACAGTTCTAATGGCTCAGCTCCATGGGGACAATGGCATCGGGACAGCCCTGGTGGCACAGCTCCATGGGAACAACCACATGGGGACAGCCATGTGGGGACAGCCCTGGTGGCATTGTCCCATGGGGACAGCCTCATGGGGACAGCCATGTGGGGACAGCCCTGGTGGCATAGTGCCATGGGCACAACTCCATGGGGACAGCCTCATGGGGACAGCCATGTGGGGACAGCCCTGGTGGCATAGTGCCATGGGGAGAGCCACACAAGGACAGCCCACTGGCAGAACTCCATTGGTCTAGACACAACCCTGTAGGCTGTCCTTGTGCACAGCCACATGGGGACAATCCCATGGGCACAGCCTGTCCCACAGCCATCCTCTGGGGACAAGGGCCCCTCACCACACCTGTCCTTGTCCCAACTCTGCAGCTCCCAAAGGACCCATGGAGTCCTGATCACATTGGGGTGCGTGCTCATGCCTCAGTTTCCCCAGCAGCACCACCACAGCCATTTGCATGTTCCGGGCAGCCACTCACAGTCATCCAGGTCAAGCAGGGAGATCTCCTTGGGGCCGGCCTTGCTGCTGGGGGGCTGCAGGAGGGCAGAGGTGGGGGGTTCAATAGGGGGTCCAGGTATCCCTGTGCTGCCCCCCATCCCAGCCCATCCCAGCCCTCACCGCCTTCCTCCGCTTGGCCTCTGCCTCAGAGCCCGAGTCGGAGCCGGAGGAGCTGCTCTCGGAGGTGCTGGCCTCCTCTGATGAGGTTTCGGCACGGCCCTTCCTCCCCTGAGAGGCCTTCTTCTTCTTGGCCTTCTTTGCCCCTTCCTCCTCCTCCTCTTCCTCGCTGGGGCTGCGGGGAGAGCCCAGCTCAGGGGGCTGGGGTGGGGGTTTCACTGGGAGCACCCCCCCGCCTTCCCAGGGGGTACCTGCCCGCGCTCCCTGAGACTGCTTTATGGGAACGTTCCTTGTCCTTCCTCTTCGGCCTCTTCTCCTCTTCCTCCTCCTTGTCCTCTGACTGCTCCCCGCTATCTTCCTCCTCCTCTTCTTCCTCCTCCTCCTCGCTGCCAGAGCTGGAGCTGCCAGAGCTGCTGCTGCCACTCTCTTCACTGCTGGACTCAGGCTCTGTGGGGGCACAGCTCAGCCCTGCTGCTGTGCCCCCCCACATTCCCCCATCTCCCACTTCATCCCACTACATCCTCCATCCTCCACTGCATCCCCACACCTGCTGCTGCCTCTCCACTGCATCCCTGCATAGTCCCACTGCATTCCACTGCATCCCCACTGCCCACCACTGCATCCCTCCACATCTCCTGCCATGTCCCTCCCGTGATGGGGTGTCCCCACTCTCATGTCCCCTGTCCAATGCCCCACCATTGTGGCACCTGCCTGATGGCCACAGTGACCACTGCCCAATGTCTCATGCCATCAGGTCCTCACCACTGTCTGCCGACTCTGTGGGCCCTGACTCGCCCTCTGAGTCAGAGTAGAAAGGCTTCTCCACCTTCTCCTTCCTCTTCTCCCGGCTGGTGCACTTGGTCCACTCAGGAACCTGCTGGCACAGGGTTGATGGAGCAGAGCCATCACCCATGACTGGGGGATCCAAACAGCCACCCTTGTCCCCCCATCCCCAAGCGGATGTGTGAGCACTAGGGAGGGAACGGGGGCAGGTGAGCAGTACCTGGGCACCTTCTGGGGCTCTTCCAAGAACTTGAGACAGTGTCCCCACCTTGGCCCCTCCTCCCCCATGCACCCAGGGTGCTCCACGCACCTCCACGTTCCTCACGGAGGGATCAGGGGCCTCGTCCGGCCAGTCGGGCAGCTCCTGGTAGCCCACAGCCTTAGCATTGAGTAGATGGGACAGGGAGCCCAGTTGGAAATGGTCCCGATCTACAATGAGGTGAGAGGAGGCAGCAGCTCAGGGACAGCTATGCAGCATTGTGGTGACAGCTGGCCCCGTGTCCCAATGCCCCGTGACCAGGGATGGGTACCTTTGAAGGAGGACTCCAAGATGGGAGCTGGTTTTTGGGCCAGGAAAAGCTTCTTGGCATACTTATTGAGGGCCCCGCTCTTCTCGGTGGGCACGATGAGCTGGCGGATGAAGCGAGCCCGGTCGCGGATGTCGTAATTCTGATCATACTTGGCCAAGTTGAGGACGTACTGGGTCAGCAGCTTGCTCTGTGGCAGAGAACATGCTCAGGGCTGGCCTCTCCCTCCCTGACAGGGAAACTGAGGCACACCATAGGATCACACCCCTGGTACCTGCTTGGAGTTGGTCAGGTAGAGCTTAGCTGCCAGATTGATGACCTGCAGCTTGACAATGTCCTCCTCGTTGGTGAAGGACTTGGCCATCTTGCGCAGCACATCAGGCGCGATCTTGGGCACGTGCTCGCAGTACTCACCGATGAGCCACAAGATGCTGGCCCGCGCCATTGGCACCTGTGAAATGCCCTCGGACATGTGGCACTGCTGCCATTCCCTGCTCCTGTGGGTCAGCAACACCCCAACCCACCTGGATGTTGTCCGTGAGCTTGGCCATGTGCTTGATGATCTCACTGTGCTGGGCGGGCTGCATCTGCAGCAGCTTTTTGATGACCACCACGGATTCAGCCACCACCAGCTCTGCGGGCAGACACCCGGCCTCAGCGAGGCCCTGCCCTGAGAGCAACGGAGCTCCTGTTTCACCCCTGCTGTGTGCACTTACCATCCCTGTTGGAGAGGAGCTGGACCAGGCCATTGAGGCAGGTGTCCCGCACCTTCCCGATGTTGGTAGCACAGCGCCCGATGGCTTGGATGGTGGCCGCCACAAAGTCCTTGTCCATGCTGCGGATGTAGGTCTGCACAGGCATGGAGGGCACACATGACATGTCACCCATGTGCCAGTGACGGGCATCCCCCCTGGTGGTTGTCACACATTGGGGCCCTTTGGAACCACTGATGGGGTTGGCATGGCCTCAGCCCACTCCTCCTGGAGGGGCTCTCCTCTGCCCCCTCCATGGTGGTGGTTTGGCACCAAGAGCCATGCCAGGGTGGCAGCCTCAGTATGGCGGTGGCATACCTGGAACTCCCGCAGGATGGTGGAGATGTTGGTCTCATTGGCCAGGTTGGTGAGGACCTCCAGCTGTGGGAAAGAGGACGAGATCGGCAGCATAGGGGCATGGTGACAGGGCACAGGGGCCTGGCTGTTCTCCTGCCCCCAGGGCATAAGGACACCTGACCCAAGGAAAAGGCTTCATGAAGCCCCAAAGCCACCCCTGACAGGTTCTGCCGGGTGTTTCCAGCTCACCTTGAGGATCTTGATCTGCGTGGGGTCCGTGGAGCGGATGTAGAAACTCTTCAGATAGGGCTCAAACATCCCCTGCATGCACAGCCAGAGACATTAGTGCCATCTCTGTCCCCCCACCTTGCCAAGGCCACCTCCAAGCTCTGGTGACCTTGCTGGCTAATCGTCATCTCGCTCCAGAGTCAACAGCGTCAGCTCCTCCCACACCAAGTCTGAGACTCACCCGCCGCTTGATGGACATGGTGGCCACATTCTGCAGCACAACATACTGCACCTCGCTGTGGGGACAAAGAGGGGACCACCATCAGTGGGACAGGACCAGACACCCTCAGCAAGTCCCTGTGAATACGGGCCAGGATCCACCACCAGGCTGGTACTACCAAGATGTTGTCACCCCATGTCTGGACTGGGCCAGCCCAAAAAGGCCTCCAACCTGATGTCCCTCCAGGGATGGGCTTTTTGGGGGTCTCTCACAGGGTCTTAGAGCTCCCCATGTGTTTCAACAACTAGGGTGGAGGGGTAGGAGACCACCACAACCCCAGTGTCACAGACCTGTGACTCCGCAGAAGCCGTACCAGCGCCTTGGCAATGACTCCAACCTCTGCCTTGGGTGCCAGGTGGAAGTAGAGCTGTGCCACAGCCATCACCACCTATGGACACAAACCCAAATGTCACCTGGTGGGAATGGGGGACACCCTGAGGAATGGCCGTGTCCCCCAGTCCCACCCTCAGCACCTGGAGGTAGCCTGACCCTGCGGACACCCATCCCTGGGTGTCCCTCAAGCGCCCCAGTGAGTCCTTGGCCGTGGGAACATCATAAGCCCAGGCTGATTGACACCACCGGTGCCCTGGGGGACAAACAGGGTGGGAGTGAGGGTCTCACCGCGGCATTGCGGCTCTGCAGCAGGGGCTTGGTGTTGCGCAGGAGCAGGCGGTGGTCGGGGTCCATGACATAGGGCTTGCGCTTGGCCAACGAGGCTGCCTCTGCCTTGGCGTCCTTGGTGTCCTCCTCCTCTGAGCCATAGAAAGCCTTCTCAGTGTTCTCCTCCAGCAAGGACTCCTGCTGGCAGGTAGGACTCTTTGCATCCCCAAGAGCAGTCCCCCTTCACCCCACCTCCCTCGGGGCTCCCAGGACACCCCAAGGCTCTCAGGGCATCCTGTACTCCGAACTCACGTTCTGGTTGGGACTGAGGAACTGGGTGCGGGCATAGCGGGTCAGCATGTTGATGATGACCACCTGCCCCCACTCCTCCACATCGATGAGCAGGTTGCAGAGCTTGCGGTAGTTCTTGTGGATGAGGTCTATGCGCTCTGGGCACACCTCCTCGAATGCCATTACCACGCTGCCAGCCACCAGCTGTGGAGGGAAAGCCTGGGGTGACTCACTGGAGTGGTGGCATCGTCAACAAGATGCTGGTTTGGAGGGGATGGTGGCATCTCCGTGAGGGTGCTGGTTTAGTGGGAAACCCTTCCTTGTAGGGATGCCAGCTCAATGGAGTTGGTGGATTCCCCATGAGGATGTTGGCCTGTTAGGGACAGCAGCACTCCCACAAGGATGCCAGCTCTCCAGGGATGGCTTCATCCTCACAAGGACACTAATTTGGTGGGAACATCTGCATTCCTGTGAGGATGCTGGATCAGTGGGGACAGTGGCATCCCCATGAGGATGCCAGCCCTTTGGGGATCCCCAAGATGACACCAGTTTGGTGGGAACATCTCCATCCCCATGAGGACACCAGGCCAGTGATGTTCCCAGATTTAGAGGTGGGGGAGACACAGCAGCCTGCTCACCGTGGTCTTGTCCGCCAGCAGCTTCTCGATCACTTCAATGAGCTGGTCCTTCTGGTCTGAGTCGAGGCTGTGAGGGAGGAGCAGGGCAGGTGATGCTGGACCAAACTCCTCCCCATCCCTGCCTGTACCAAGCAGCCAAGACCCTTATACCCTACATTTAGCAGCTGACCCCTCCATTACCTGTACAGCTTGGGGATGGCATGGGCGGCCGTCTTGCGCACGTACGGAGACATGTCCGAGGCAGCCTCCTTGATGGCCAACATCATGATGGGCACGATGATGGGCACACGGATGCTGGACAGGACCCGCAGGGCGCTGGCGCGGATCAGCTGGTTGGGGTCCTGTGGGGGACATATGGGGAGCTGCAGTGCATCTGGGGAGGGCTCAGTGCTCCCCCAGACCTCCCCTGGGTCCCCAAACCAGCTCACCTTGAGTCCTCGCTGGAAGGTGGAGATGGAGAGCAGGGCCAGATCCTGCTGCTCCTCTGCATAGCGCACCAGGTACACGTACACCAGCTTTTTCACCTGCAGGGTGAAGGTGCCACCTCAGAGCCCCCCAAAACCCAGGCAATCCCCAAAACTCTCCTACAGGGAAAGTCCCAGACCCTGGGATGCTGCCAGGGCCACCCAAGATCTTCCTCACCTCAATGTTCTTGCAGGCAACGTTTTTCACCACAGCTGGGAAGAGATCAGAGGCGTTTTTACCCCGGGCAATCATCTAGGGGGAAAAGAAGTGGTGTGACACTGGGCAGCTGGCATGGCAGGGGCCGGTACAACGTGACACAGCTCGGCACCAGCAGTGGTCCCCACCAGTGACAGCAACACCCACCGCCACAATCCTCTTCATGGCCTCCAGCTTGAGTGAATCCTTGTTGCTGTCAAGCATCTCCTTGAGGTCATCATGCCTGAACCACACCAAGGGGAAAAAAATTCCCATTTTCACATTTTTACCTGGTTTTAGTCCTTTTTTTCTGCTCCCAGCCTGCCATCAGGCCGGCAATCCAACCCTTTGCCATGAAATATTTATGGGGACAGGAGTTGGGTTACAGCCAGGTGAAAGAGGAACCAGAGGGACTGGCATGGTGCTGGCACCCAGCGCCATCCCCATCCCAGGCACTGGGACGAGAACCCCGTCCCATCCTGGCTGTGGTTGTCACCCTACATTGTCACTAAATCACAGGTGCCCATCACCAGCTTCATCCTGGCTTGGGTGGGTGTCCCTTGTCCCCTCATGGACATAGTGGCATGGATGTGCCAGCACACCCTGACGAAAAGCCCTTTCCCTGTCCCCTCCCAGGACTGGGAAAATGCCACCAGCCTTTTGTAAAGTTGTCACCACTGTCCTCTTTTCTCAGGGACACTGGTCCCCCCCAAACTGGGGGCACCTGCAAGGCTGTGTCTACCTGCAGCAGCTGAGGGTGACACCCATGGGATGATGCTTGGCCAGAGCCACCATCACCAGAGGGTCCGGGGGGGCTCCTCAGGGGAGTCTTACCGCGGTGGTGGCCCGGTGCCAGTGTCCACTGCGGGCTCGGTGCCGGCGAGTGGCCGCAGCTCATCAGCTCGCAGGGCGCTGTAGCAGGTGGGTTGTCCAGCCTCGGTGGCCAGCACCGGGCTTGTCACCTCCTCAGCCACATCACCACCCTCTGGTGTTTTCGGCCAGCCAGCTGGCCCCACTGGTAGCTGCTGCAGCAGCTTCTGCACTGGCGGCAAGGACATCATGGCTTTGGCTGGGGGTAGTGGCCCTGGGGATGGTGACAGGGCTGTGGCCCCGCTCCTCTGCACAGCCGGCTGAAACCTGATGCTGTGGTTGGGGTTGGGTTGCAGCCTCGATCAGGACGCCCTTCCCAGTGGATGAGGCCAACTTGTGATGTCACATCCGAAGTGACATCTGACCTGCAGCTGGGACTTGGGAACACTGCAGGGAGCTCCTTCCCCAGTGCTGAGTGGCTCAGTCCTGGGCAGGGAACGCACATCATGGTGGGACACCCACCTAGGTGGTAGGGTGGCATGATGGGGCACCTGTGGGTGTCCCACCTGGGTGGTGGGGTCACACTTGGTGCATTTGTCTTGCCCCGTGTGCCATGGATGCCATGGATGGCTCGCAGGAGTGGTGGCAGACCTGGTGTGGCTCTGGTGAAGGGCAGCATGCAGATTATAGGGACCCTGTGGGTGTGGGGGACACTGCCAGGAGGTCAGGAGTAAGAGGACACTGCTGTGAGGGTGGTGACACTGCCAGAGTGGGAGACACTGATGGCAGATCACTGAGGTAGCCTGGACAGACTGAGGGACACAGCCAGGGTGTCAGGGCTGGGGGAGGCTGCCAGAGTGGGGGACACTGCCCGTGGAGGTCAGGGAACACTGGCAGATGTGGGGAGCAGGGGAGCACTTCCAGGCCAGAAGACATTGCCAAGGAGGGGTCAGAGAGGGGGAGACTTGACCAAACTGGGGGACACTGCCAGGAGCTCATGGAAGGGGCACACACTCTGAGATCAGGACACTGCCAGTGGGTCATGGATGGAGGGCACTGCCAGACTGGAGGACAGTGCCAGTGGATCAGGGTTGGGGGAAACTGTCATATTGGGGGACACAGCCAGGGGTAGGGAGTGTGACACTGCCAGACAGGGCAAAGGACACTGCCCAGGGGTCAGGAAAGGAGGGGACACTATGAGATGGGGATACTGCTAGCAGGTCATGGGTGGAGGGCACATCCAGAGTGGGGGACAGTGCCAGGGGCTCAGGACTGGGTGGACACTGTCGTGCTGGGGGACATTGCCAGGGTATCAGAGAGAAGGGGACACTGCCAGGAGTTCAGGGAAGGGGGGACCCAGTGAGATGGGGACACTGCCAGCACGTCACAAATCAGGGACACATCCACAATGGGGGACACTCTTTAGCATTAGGGAGGAATAGAGGGAGAGGGGACACTCCCAGACTGGGGACACTGCCAAGAGGTCAGGATGGGGTACGCATTCAAAGTGGGGGACACTGCCAGGGAATCAGGACTGGAGGGACACTGTCATAACGGGGGATAATACCACAGGGCCAGGGATGGAGGGGACACTGCTGGACGGGGGGACATGGCCAGGGGGAGAGAGAGTGACACTGTCAGACAGTGATTTCCTGCTGGGGCATCAGAGGGGGGGACACTGCCAGACTGGGGGACACTGACACGGTAGGGAGGGCAATGAGACATTCCTGCAGCTCCAGGAGCACACATCCCCCCCATCCCTCTTCACCCCTGCCCCCCCAGCAGCCTCTCCCACGCAGGGGTGACATTCCTCAACGCCCCCCCCCCCCCCCCCGTTTGGAACCTCGATGCGGTGGGGGGGTGTCAGCTCAGGAGAGCCACAGGAGCCAGCAGATCCCGTTGGGGGGAACACCGTGCCCGGGATGCCCCAGCCTGAGGGCGGGAGGTTCAAAGGGGGTCCCCGCACGTCTCCCTCAACCACACCAGCTCCAAAATCCCGCGGTGTTCCCACAAAACCCTCTCCGGCCTTTGCAACCCGCAATGACGGTGGCGGCGACGTGACCGCATCCCCTGTCCCCATCCCTGACCCCATCCCCGTCCTTATCCCTATCCACATCCCCATCACCATCCTCATCCTCATCCTCGTCCCCATCCCTGACCCCATCCCCGTCCTTATCCCTATCCACATCCCCATCACCATCCTCATCCTCATCCTCATCCCCATCCCCGTCCCCGTCCCCACGCCGGGGCCGCTCCAGCCGCTGCTCCGGTACCACGTCCCCGCCGAGAACGGCGGCGAAGGCCTGCGGTGGCGGCCACACGGGCAGGCTCGTCCTTGTCCCCTGTGCCCGCATTGTCCCCACCTCTTGTAGTCGGAGGAGAAGATGCCGCCGCTGGCGGGGTCGTGGCCGTACTCGGGCTCGCCCAGGCTGGAGGAGCCGCCCTTCTCCTCGCCGTAGGCCGGGCTGGCGGCCATGGCGGCGGGAGGGATGCGGGATGCGGGATGCGGGGGGGACGCGGGAACTGATGTCAGCGCGGGCGGGGACGGGCCCGGCCCCGGGCCGGGGGCAGCGCCCGCCTGGATCGACCCCCGCCGACATCGGGAGCGGGAGCGCGGGGGGCTCTGCGCCCCCAGAGGGTCCCTGCCCCGCAGCCCCCCAGCCCCGCAGCCCCGCTCCTGCTCACGTTTGGGAGCGGGACACGGGTGATTTTAGGAGGAGCAGTGTGGGGACATGGCTGTGATATAGTGGCTGTCACTGAGCTCACAGCCGCACACATCGCACCAGTCCAGAATCATGAAAATCTACAATTACACTAATAGGCATTATTGTGTGTGATTATAATCAGACATATTTAAAATAGATTACATTATACTGAACAATGTTATACGTTCGGGTGTTATAATATGTATTATTTTATCATACTATATTACGTTACATTATTATTTTATACGTTATTGTTTTATACATAGCACTGTGTGCAGTACACATAATATACGCTTAATATATTATATATCATATATAATTTATGTATTCTATTGCATGCTGCATACTGTATACCATATATTGCATGTTATTTACTACATTACATTATAATATATTACAGATTGCATTAATTTTGCAATACTATATATTTGCCATATTCAATCATACTGTTTTATAGTTAACCCATAAACCATTCTACAGTTTATATACGATGTAATATATGCAATATGTTATATATGCTATATGTTATAGATGCAATGTTATACTATGTTATATTATATTGCAGATTAGATTAATTGTATTATATAGTATATAATGTAGTATATATTACATATTGTGTATTGTATATTATCTACTGTATTATAAAATTCAATATTTTATTATCTATATTCCACACAATAGTATATGTGCTGTATGATATCTGAATTATTATGTATTATATATTAGCTATCATATTAATTTATACTATTCTTATAGATATTGTTATAGATATCTTAGTTTATATTATATATTGTTATCAATAACGGTAGGTATTACCATATACTAGATATATTATCATATATTAACTATACTACAGATGTTAATAAATACAAATGTAAATATTAGATATTACTACAGATATGACTATACATATGGTGGTGTTTCATAGATATTTTTATATAACATATTACTATAAATTATAGCTATTACAGATATCATTATTGATATTATTATAGTTGAGATTTTGTTTGCATTTCTTTGATTTTTCCCAGGTGCTTTACACTATTGGCAGATATTCCTGCTATTATTTCTCCAGGCAGCTGACCAACCCCGGAGCTGGTGTGGATGGGGCGGCACTCACCCCATCCCACAGCAGTGAGGCAGCAAGGGAAAATGGCCGTGGTTCAAGTAGCAGAATTGAGTAAAGCATCTAATTAATGGACAGCAATTAATCTCCAGCACAGAGAAAGGGGACACACCCACTCCAGCCCTCCCAGGGACCTCAACCCTGCTTGGGTCTCAGAACTTCCCTGGGGGCCCTGCTGCTCTCCTGGAGACACCAATCCTCAGGAGACGCAGAGAAGAGCCAGACTCCACCTTCTTTCCCCCCCATAAACACTGATAAAATCCCACTGGACATTCCCTTCTCCCTGCTGAACTGCCCCAGCTCTTTCAGCTTCCCTTCCTATGGGAAATGCTCCAGACCCTTGGTGGCCCTTTGTGGTGTCTCTCCAGTATGTCCCCGTCTCTCATACTGGAGAGGCCAGCACAGGACCCAGCCCTCCAGGGGTGCCAGGATCACCATGGGTTGGTGACTCACTCCCCCCTCACTGCAGCCACACTCTACCCCATCAACAGGACCAAAAATGAAGATGTTGACCAGGACTGGACACAGAGTTGACCCCTGGGGTTCACGACCAACCTCCAGCCAAACCTGATCCAGCCTTTCGGCCCAGAAGCCCACAGAATACTCATTTTTATGCTCAAAATTAAATGCCAGCAATGAAAGAGGCAGATGTTGTCTCAGGAGGCCATGGAGAGCAAAGAGCAGCCTCTCCCCTCAAGGTGTGTCAAGGTGGGACATCACTTGACAGCAGCTTCTGGGAAAAGTGAGAAAACAACAAATCAAACAGGGCTGGCACAGGGTTTCCATGCATCTGTTTATTGCCACATTGGTGAAGTTCTGGTCCCCAGGGAAGGATGCTCCAGCCCCACACGTTCCCCAGGAGCTCTGTCACCTCCATCACTGCAGTGCTGGAGACACCTGGGAAAAAAGGTTTGGTGACACTTGGCTGGAGCAGGTGCCAGGGTGTCCCAGCGTGGTGGCACCTGATCTGATCTGGTGGTAGCACCCACCATGGCACCAGCAAGGTGGCCCAGCCCCAGGAGGGCGAGGGCGAAGTGGATGCAGTTGCAGGTGATGGTATCGTACTCCACCGGCTGGTCCATGGCCGCCTGGATCCGCCGCTGTAGGGCAGCCACATCCAGCTCTCTCCTCCTCCGGAGCACCTTGGCCGGGCCCCGTGTCCGCAGGAGGTGGCTCTTGCCATGCTTGGCCACGATGCCTGATGGCGATGTCCCTGAGCTGCCTGCGGGCAAAGTGGGCTCTGTACCCCATGTCCCTTCCGTGGGGATGTCCCCATGCCGTGACACCTCCTGGGGCTCACCTTCCAGGTGGATGATCTCCCCGTCACCGCAGTAGATGCCAGCGTGGGCGCCCCACCAGCCAGGGCCCCCGGAGGCCAGCGGGAAGAGGAAGAGGTCCCCGGGCTGGGGCTCAGCCACCCCGTTGGGGACCATGTCAAAGTGTTGTCCCAGCAGCCCCTCGCAGAGGAAGAACCCTGCTGTGGTCACTGCCCCAGTCACTGCCTGGGGACCCAGCCGTGTTTCAGGGCCACCGGTGCCCTGGGGACACCAGCTGCATCACTGTCCTGCTGGCTCATCCCACATCCTTGGTGGCTTAAGCACAGCTTGGGTCTCGGGTCTCCATGGATGGAAACCCCCTGGGAAGGGACTGCCTCCTCTAAGTGCTGAAGCACCCATGGGTGCCGAGGAGAAGGCAGGGTGTGCAGGAATCGACCCAGTTGTGCCGGGGGTGAGACGGGCAGTGCAGGGCACAGGGGCAATGCCAGCACTTACCTGCCTGGAGCTGCTCACCTGGGGGGACAAACACCTTGCGTCAGCCCCGCTGGCACCAGTGTCACAGCTCAGCCCAGGCCTGGGCTGCTGCCACCCCCTGCCCAAGCACATGGCTGGGGTTCCCATGCCAGCACCCCCAAACCTGCCTCACCCAGGAGCCCAGCCAGTGCCAGGACTGGAGGAACAGCCAGTCCGGGGCTTGCAGGGTCTGAAGGAGGGAGCTCACCTGTGGGGAGAGGGTGCAGGGCAAGACAGGGACCTGTCCCCTGCTGACACCCTTCCCCTGCCAGCACCCATCTCTGCCAGCACCCAGCCCAGCTCAGCCCAGCCTCCCAGGCCACACATCCCCTCCCCCCAACCCAGACCCAGCACCAGGCAGGACCCAGCTGTGGGGTCCAGGGACACTGGGTGCTATGGCAGAGGGGTGGGATCACCTGGATGCAGGTGTCCTCCCTGCCAGCTCCCCCTTTACCTGGGCGAGGAGATTCATCTGCAAGGAGAAAACACGATGTCCCGAGAGCTGGGGACAGGTACCCCGTACCTCAGGGACTCCTCTGTCCCCGCAGTTGTCACCCTGCTGAAACCCAAGCTGCGGCCTTGGTGCTCGTTCTGTGCCCTGCTGCCTCACCTTGGGGTCACCTCCAAGGTCCCCTCACTCCACCGTGTTTCCCAAGCTGCCGCTGCTCCAAAAGTGGCTGCAGGACAGGACCTCAGCCCGCCCCGGGAGCACCGCGGTGGCTCTTGGCACTCGAACGTGGCCCCACCGGTGCCTGGGAATGTGCCCGGACCGGCTGCACCATGGCGCTGTGCCCATCCTGTAGGGCCAGTCCCAGGGGGACAAACCCAACCTGGTGTGACATTTCATCCACAAACCTCGTGGGTGACCCCAAAGGAGTCATGAAACAGCCCCGTGGCCACAATGCCCTGGTAACCAGTGACCACCAGGCTGGTGACAAATCACTTCTCGGTGCCAAAACCCTCTGGCCCTGGGAGGCCAATCAGCCTGTACCCGGCCCCGTGTCCTAGAGGTGGCCGCCAGCCTATCTCCAGCCCTGTGGCCCCAGAGTGGTGCATGCCCGGGGTCAGCTCTGGAGTCACATTAAACTTTAATCCTGCTGCTGGGGGTCAGTGAAGGCTTTGGCAGGGCTCAGGTGGGTCACTGTCACCCTCTGTCATCGGGCAACCTCCAAAGAATCATTTATCAAGGAGCCTCCAATAAACAAGAGCTAATTACAGGTGAAACCTGAGCCTGGCCTGGACCTGGCTCAGTGCAGGCAGCCACATTAACCCTTCCCAGCCACCTCCAGTCCCACACCACCCTCCAGGAACTTCATGTCGCCTTCTTGTTGGTCTTGTCTCCTTCTGGTCTCCACCATCCTCTCCTGGTCTCTGTTGTCTTGTCCACATGTACCCATCACACCCTTCTCATTCCCATCCTCCCCTCCCAGTCCCCATCATCCCATCTCAACCCTTACTATCCCCGGTGATCTCCATCCACCCCTATTGCATCCCACTGCCCCCTCATGATCTCCTTCACAGCTTCCTGGTCCCCATCATCCTCACATGGTCCCTATTGTCATGTCCTGGTCTCCATCATCCCTTCCCCATCACTGCTGTCACCTCCTGCTCGCCACATTTGTCATTGTCTCTGGGTCACCATCAAAACATCCAGGTTCCCATTGTCCCCTCTGATCCTCATTATCGCCTCCCAGTCCTCATCACCTCCTCCTTGTTCCCATCACCCCCTCCTGATCCTTGTTGTCACCTCTTGGTCCCCATCATCTTCCCTCCCCCCCATCAGCTCCTCTTGGTCTCCATCATCCCCTTCTGGTCCTCACTGTCTCCCCTTGGTCCCCAATATCTTCTCTTGATTCCCATCAATGTCCCCATTGTCTCCTCCTTGTCCTCACTGTCCTGTCCCATTCCCCACCACTCCATGCCGTCACCAACAGGAGCGGGACTGCCAGGACAGTGGTGCTTCCCTGGGTCACTCACTGTCCCCAGCCAAGCTGTCCCTGGCCAGGGTGCATCCACCAGCTCCCCACAGCGAGTGGGATTAGGGTGGCTGGAGCCTTGGGGCTGCTCCTGACCGCAGGTCTCAAGCCCATCGCCAGCATCTTTGGGTAATTAGTAAATTAGTAATTAAACGCTCTCTGCCTGCTGGGGCGAAGGGGGGCAGATCCCAAGGTTTTAGGCTGGGTAATCCCGTGGCATCTGCCCCAGCATCTGTCACCGAGCCGAGTCACGACCCTGCCTCGGGCTTTAACATTTGCTCCTTCACCCCCACCCACCACCCACAGCCCCTCGGCCGTGGCGTCAGGCCTGCTCGTGCTGCACCCAAAAAGGGCTGGGTTGGGCTCCCAAGAGTGCCCAGTTGGTTGCTCATGGAGCCCTCATCCCCGGGAAGAGGACAGGGTGCTGCTCCATGGGGAGCCCACCATGGGGACAGCACCCAGCTGGGTGTAATGGAGAAACAGGGTGGGAAACCATATTTTTGTAATTATTGGCTTTCCTGGGGGTGCTGATCATTGGCTGGCAGCAGATGGTTGGCCCAGCTAATCCCCCTCCCAAATCCCTGCTCCGGAGCTGGCTTTTACCCGACGGCGAGGAGGGACGGGCAAATTAGCCGACTCAGCTGTATCGCCACGCTGGCCGCTCCCCGCTGACCCTGGCACTGGCCGCCCCTGTCCCCATGGGTGGGCCGGCACACCGGGATGCAGCTGTTCCCGGCACCCCTGGATCGGGCACTGGGGGGTGTTTCACCCCTGGGTGAGAGGTGTGGAGGCACCCAAGGGCCGGGCAGGGAGGTGACAGCTTGCTCCCGCCGCATTAGCCCAGCGTCATAATTCTGCTGCGGGAGGAGGCGGCCACTGCCGCAGATGGCGGCGGTCAGAGATCTGGGTCAGGACAGGGGCTGTGGGTGGGACAGGCACCCTGGGGAAGCAGGGGGTCCCAGGGTGGGAGGGGGCATGGAGCCGTGGTGCAGGCAGGGATGAAGCCATGGTGCAGGCAGGGATGGGCCGTGGTAAAGGAAGGGATGGAGCCATGGTGCAGGCAGGGATGGGCCATGGTGAAGGCAGGGATGGAGCCATGGTGCAGGCAGGGATGGGCCATGGTGAAGGCAGGGATGGAGCCATGGTGAAGGCAGGGACGGGGCCATGGTGCAGGCAGGGATGGGCCGTGGTGAAGGCAGGGATGGGTCATGGTGAAGGCAGGGATGGGTCATGGTGAAGGCAAGAAAGATGGTGGAGCCGTGTAGAGTCAGGAAGGGTGATGGAATGTTGCTGCACGTGGGAACATGGAGCTATGGTGCAGGCAAGGCTGGTGGAGTCACAGTGCAGACAGTGAAGAGGGAGAAATGCTTCAGGCAAAAGGGATGGAAGGAGGTTGTAGGCAGGGGGATGCAGGAATGCTGCAGGCAGGGGGGATGCAGGAATGCTGCAGGCAGCGAGGATGGAGCCACACAGAAGTCAGGGATGCTGGAGGGGTGACCCCCAGCCCCTGGATCCACTGGAGCCAGCCCTCAGCAGGGACTTGCTGCCAGTGCCTGTCCCCCGGGACACCTTCAGGGCATCAACACCCCTGAGCCCTGTCTGGAAGGGGCACAGCAGGCCGGGAACCCCTGTCCTCAGCCTGGCCCATCGCTGGGGACAGCCCGGGCCCGTGACAGTGGCCACCCGCCACCCCCCTGAGCGGGGTGGGGGGGGTTTAGCGGCTAAAGCCCACAAATCCCAAATTGTGCTGCCCTGTCACCGCGAGGGTTTAGCCGTGGTTGCGTAACCCGGGGGCCACCTGGCCCCCACCCTCTGCGGTGTCAGCAGCCCCAACATCCATGGGGGCCCCCGACCCCAGGAGGGGATGCTGAAGCACAGTGGGGCCCCTACCGAGCATCCCCCCCTCCCCTCGCCATCAGGGCCGGTAATTAATTACTTGGGGGCAGGGAAATTACCCCCCTTAATTACCACTTTTCGTTATTCCCCTCTAACCGCCTTAGTGAAGGGCTTATGCGCTTACAGGACCTGGTGGGTCCCAAGGGGAAGACGACACATATGGGGGGTCCCCAGCCCGAGCCCCACCTGCCACCTCTGCAGAATCTCGGCCTGGCAGTGCGGGGCTGGGGGTGCTGGCAGGGTGACACCTCCACGGTGGCCCGCGGCGGCGCGCGGGGGGGTGGCTTGGGTGTCGCGGGGTTTAGGGTTACAGGGCTGGGGCTCAGCACCTTTTTAATTCTTCATCGCGTGGCTGATTGATCCCCCCCGCCCCGCGCAGACACTAAAGATTAAGAGGGTGACAAAGAGGCGGCTGCTTACACAGCGCCCGCCGCTAAGCCGCCTTGAAGAGAGCAAGGCAAGAGCCCCGCTGGCCGCAGAGCTGCCGGAGCACCCAGCGCCTGGCCAGACCCTCCGCGGGGATCCAGAGGGACAGGACAGGGACAGGTCGGGAACGCCGGGTGAGGGATGGCTGCGTCCCCGGCGGGGTCGGTGGTGAGCGCCGGGCTGGATGAGAGCCCCACGGGTAAGAGGTGGTTCTGCTGGAGTGGGTGCGACACGGCGGGACACGGGTTTTTCTCTGGGATGGCCAGGCTCCCGCTGTGGTCATTCCCCAAGATGCCTGGGGGGTCCTCTTCGTGGTTCTCCTCTGGGATACTTGGAATCCCCATCATGGTCAATCACCGAGATACTTGGGGTCCTCCGTGGCAGTTTTTCTCTGAGATGCCTGAGATCATCATGGCCTTCTTCTGGATGCCTTTGGTCCCCATCGTGGGCCTTCTCTGAGATATCTGGGTGTCCCTATTATGGTTCATCTCCAAGACACCCAGTGTCCCCATCATAATTGTTTGGGTTGTTTGGGCTCTCCATTGCCAACCTTCTCCAGAATGGCTGGGCTTCTCCTCATGGTCCTTATCCTGCGTGCCCAGGGTCCCCATCATGGTCTGCTGGGATGCCTGGGGTCTTCAGCTGTCATCCTTCTCCAAGATGCTGAGTCCCCATCACGGTCCTTCCCTAGGCCAGGATGCCTGCAGTGCCCGACCCTCTCCATGGTGTCCATGGTCCTCATCTCTTTTCCTTCTCCAGGACCCCTGAGGTCCCCAGCTATGCCCCTTCTCCAGGACTCCTGGGGTCCCCAGTCATAACCCTCTCCTGCATGCCCTTGGTCCCTGGCCCTCCACCAGGGTTCCCACAGTTCCCTGCTGTGACCCTTGTCTGGGGTGCCCCATGTCCCCAGAGCTGTCCCTTCTCCATCCTTGATTGCAGCCCTTCTCTGGGATGCTCAGTCCCCCTCCTGGGACGCCTGGTGTCCCTATCCCTAAGAACACCGTTTCATCCTTTTTTATTTTGCAAAATTCCTGTGAGAGTTCATCCTGCATCACTCTGTGTGCTGGGGTGTGGGAAAAAGGTGAACCCCGTGTGGAGTCCCTGAGGTGTCCCCATTCACGTCCCCGGGCTGAACCGGCAGAGACAGGAGCCACCCCATCTCCAGGATGCTGGGAGGCAGCAGGGACTGGTGGGAAGGACGAGGGACATCGGGATGCCCAGAGGAGCCCCAGATACGACGGCTCCACTCCCGCAGGGCTGAGCCCGGCCCCCGGGAAGGCGCTGAGCCCGGTGCTGCTGTGCAAGGTGTGCGGGGACACGAGCAGCGGGAAGCACTACGGCATCTACGCCTGCAACGGCTGCAGCGGCTTCTTCAAGCGCAGTGTCCGCAGGAAGCTCATCTACAGGTGGGAACAGGCGTGGGGGTCCCCACAGGGCAGGGAATGGGGGGACGGGCAGCCAGAGGGGCAGTGACCCTGCAGATGGGCATCCAGGGGGGTAAGAACCAGGGTCCCATGGACAGACAGCATGGAGGAAAGAACAGCCCGCAGGGCAGGGACCCCAGGAATGGCCACCCAGGGAGTTAGAGGATGGACACAGTGGGGCGGGAGTGGGGGGAACAGGGACCTAGCAAGGTAGGGACACCCAGCAGAGCAAGGACCTCATGGGATGGGGCACCCAACAGGGAAGGGATGGACACCCTGTGGGATAGGGATCTTGGACACCCAGCAGGACAGGGAGTTTGGCGACAGGCACCCAGTGGGGTGGGGTCCCCTGGGATGGACACTCAGCAAGCCAGACACCTCAGGGCATGGGCAATGGGGGACTTAAAGCCATGCAGGGGACAGGCACGCAGGCGGAGAGGCACCTGTGGAGAGGGTGTCCAGAGCTCCCTGATGGGGCCGAAACACCCACCCAGGCAGAGCATTCACTGGGACAGGGCACCCTTAGAGTGGGGACAGGGCACCTGCTGGGAACAGCGTGCCCACAGCGGTGGGGCACTTGTTGGGTGGAGGGAACGCATGGCGGGGAGATATGGCACCCATGGGGGCAGGACCCTCCTCGGGGACAGGGGCCACCCCAGGGGCTGCAGCCAGGTGCCACCTCTCCCCATAGGTGCCAGGCAGGGACGGGGCTGTGCCCAGTGGACAAGGCTCACCGCAACCAGTGCCAGGCCTGCCGGCTCAAGAAGTGCCTGCAGGCCGGCATGAACAAGGATGGTGAGATGGGGGGGACACACAGTGACGAGAGGCAGGGGGTGACAGCGGCGTGGCCGCTGCTGATGCCACCTTGTCCTCCCAGCTGTGCAGAACGAGCGCCAGCCCCGCAGCACGGCCCAGGTCCGGCTGGACAGCATCGAGCTGGATGCTGAGCTGCCCCCTGAGCACGTGGCCACCACACGTGAGGTCCCGCCATCACCCTGTCCGGCTCCTCGTGGTCCCAGTGCTACTGTTGCTGTCACCCCGGGTCCCCGAGCGCCCACACCACCCACCAACCATCGCTTCATGGCCAGCCTGATGACGGCCGAGACCTGCGCCAAGCTGGAGCCCGAGGACGGTGGGTGGCTGCCAGTGGAGAGGGGGGTGGGCGGGTGGTCGATGTCCCCGTGGTGTGACAACCAGTGTCCTCTTCCTGCAGCTGATGAGACGGTGGATGTGACGGGCAGCGAGCCGGAGCGGGCGACCGGCGAGTATCAGGTGGCTCCGTACCCGGCAGCCAGCCCCGAAAACATCTACGAGACCTCAGCACGTCTCCTCTTCATGGCTGTGAAGTGGGCCAAGAACCTGCCCGTCTTCTCCAACCTGCCCTTCCGCGACCAGGTGGGGCTGGGAATTTCTGTGAGGAATTGGGGATCTGCCTATGTGGCAACAGGAACCCCAAAAAGAGTAGCAGCCAGTCAGGATGGCTGGAGCATCTCCACAACATTCTTAGGGTTCCCTCACAGATGCTCTTCAGCCCAACCAGCTGTGGTGGCTGCAGGTCCTGGAGGCTTTGGGGTTGACAGGGACTTTGGGGTCCCCCTGCTCTCCCCAGGTGATCCTGTTGGAGGAAGCATGGAGCGAGCTGTTCCTGCTCTGTGCCATCCAGTGGTCCATGCCCCTGGAGAGCTGCCCGCTGCTGGCTGTCCCCGAGCCGGCCCCTGGGAAGCTGCTGCCGGCCGCCCTGGACGTGCGGGCGCTGCAGGAGACCCTTGGCCGCTTCAAGGCATTGGCTGTCGACCCCACGGAATTTGCCTGCATGAAGGCCGTGGTGCTCTTCAAACCAGGTGAGGCCACCCCCAGCACCCACCACTGGCCATCCCTGTGCCCCTCCCCAGCCTGTCACCCCCTTGTGCCTGCAGAGACCCGTGGCCTGAAGGACCCTGAGCAGGTGGAGAACCTGCAGGACCAGTCGCAGGTGATGCTGGGCCAGCACAACCGTTCCCACTACCCTGGGCAACCCGTCAGGTACCGCTGTCCCCACGTCCTCATGGGTGACACCAGGGTGGGACACCCACCCATGGCCACGGCTCTGTCCCCCAGGTTCGGGAAGCTGCTGCTGCTCCTCCCGGCGCTGCGCTTCATCTCCTCGGAGCGCGTGGAGCTGCTCTTCTTCCGCCGCACCATCGGCAACACCCCCATGGAGAAGCTGCTGTGTGACATGTTCAAGAACTGAACCCCCTTCCTGCTGTCACCCGGCGTGTTTGTCACCCTGCGCTGGCACCCTGTCACCCCCACCTTGGGTCTCCTCACCCTGGGGTGTGAAGGTGCCCGTGGTCCCATCTCCGGGGCGATGTCCAGGACTGTGGAATGCTGCTGGCAGCTGGGAGGTGGAGCCAGCTTCCCTGGGGGTGGAAGGGGGATGTTCCCAAGTGAGTGCCCAGTGCAGTGGCAGCACCTCGTTGGGGCCGGTCTTGATGGTGTCCCAAACGCTGGAGGAACCCAGGCAAAGGCACCTTGGCACCATGAGGACCCGCTGCCACCCAGGAGCCACCAGCCTGGGGGACACTTACCCAGGGATGACGCCAACCTGGGGAGTGACATCAGCCAGGGATGACACTGGCCAAGGGTGGTGCTACCTGGGGGTGACACCAGCCCAGGAGTGACACTGGCCAAGGGTGGTGCCACCTGGGGGTGACACCAGCCCAGCACATCCTCGGCTTGATCCCAGCCCGGGGTGACACCGCCCAGGGGTGAGCCCAGCCCGGGGTGACACTGGCTGGGGGTGCTGCTGTCCCAGGGCCAGACCCTTGTCCCGCGTCCTGGGGTCTCCCACTCGTGTCCCCCTTTCATACTCGGAATAAAGAGGGTTTTGCAGCCCGAGTCCCTGTGCTGATGACTTGGGTCCCCTTGGATGGGGGACTGGGGGGGACCAGCTGAATGTTAATAACCTGAATAGGAATAAATAGAAATCAATAACCTGAATATAAATACCTTGAAAATAAATTATCTGAGTGGAAATAAACTAAATAGAAGTAAAATTAGTATAAATAATCTGAATTAAATAATCAATATAAGTAAGATTAACAGAAAAATATGAATAAAAATAAAATGAAAATAACTGGAAATTATCTGAATATAAAAAAGATAAGTATAAGTAATATGTCTGGAAATAATCCGTTGGAAATAATGAAATAATTTGAATAGAAATATAATGCAACTAAATAAACTGAAATAGTCTGAATAGAAATTAATTGAAAATAAACTATCTTAATATAAGTGAGATGAATATGAATAATCTGACTGGATAAAATGGGAATTAAATAACACAAATAGAAATAAAATGAAATTAAATAATCTGAATAGAAAGAAAATAAAACTAAAAAATCTGAAATAATCTGAATAGAAATAAATTGAAAATAAACAAACTGCATATAAATAGGAGAAACATAATGAATCTCATTGGAAATAATCTGAATTAAATTGTGTGGACAGAAATAAAATGAAATAATCTGAATAGAAATAAACTGAAAATAAATTGTCTGAATGTAAACAGTCTACCTAAAAGTAATCGGAAATAATCTGAATAGAAATAAATTGAAAACAAATTATCTAAATAGAATGAAATAGAAATTATCTGATTAAAATAATTTGTATGTAAATATTCGGCATATACATAAATAAAAATAATGTGAATATCAAGTAAGAGAAACAGAAGTTCTCTGACCATAAATAATGAGAATGTGAATAACCAGCACTGAACAGGCTGAAGGGAAGTGATCCCGAGCCCCGGCTCCCCCTCCCAGCTCCTCCATCCGCACGGGGATGGGGAAAATCCACAACTCCATAACCCCATGGAACAAATGGGGGAAACAAACAACCCCCAGACCCCTGGGGCGTGGGCAGCAGGAACAGTGTCCCACTGGGAATTCTCGGCCTTTGCAGATTGACACTTTTATTTGTCCGTTTGTGTCGGTTTGTACACGATTCCGAGCGCGGGCGACGCGGGATAATATATCCTCTTACATACAGACTTTGTTTAATTTACACGCAGCGACTTTATAAATTACTTAGAAAACTTTCCATGAAAAATAACAACAATTCCCCTCGCAGCCCTCCAGTAGTCAGTACATTCAGCCCTCCGGAAAACCCTCTGGGACCCCAAATCCTGCCAGGGAAGGGCTGGGAAGGAGCGGGGAGATGCCGGAGGAAGGGGACCCTGGAACAGCCCATTATCCCTCCAGTCCTGCTCAGCTCCTGCCAGAACTGGATTTTATATATATATATATATATATATATATATATATGTATATATTTCTTTTACATGTGTTTTTCTTTATACATACAACCACAAGTATATTATATATATAAAGAAATATATTTTCAATATATTCTATATATATTCCATACACTTATCTATATCAAGAAGTCTATTTTCTTTATATATTTTCCCTACATTCCATACATTTTTATATATATGAAGAAATAGAGAGAAAATAGATTTCTTTATATATACTATATATTTCCTTTATATATTTCTTTACAGAGAAATACTCTTCATATAAAGAAATATATAAATATATGTAAAGAAACATACATAAACATACATATTAAACATATATTAAATATATGCTTAAATCATATAACATTAAATATGTTTCTACATAGAGAAGAAATACATTAAAATATATATAAAGTAATAAATATTCTATATATAGTACATATTTCCTTTATATATATATATATACTTCCTTATATATAGAAATATGTAAAATATATACATAAGGAAATATATAATTAATTTCCTTTCTATACTTCTTTATATATAAATATATAAACATATATACATAAAGAAATACGCATTCTTTATATATAGAATACCTTATATATTTATATATAAATATGTACTATATATGTAATAGAAAATACATAAATGTATTTAGCCTTTATATTCTTTTATGTATTTTTTAATTGTATGGAGAATATTTATTTGTTTGTGTGTATATTTTCTTTATATATAGAATATATATATTATTATATATGTTCTTCATATATATAAATATCACTTAAATATATTTTCCTTATAAAGAAATTAAATATATATAAGGAAAATAAATATATTCCAAAAGAAATTAGGTACATATATATACATACATATATATATATATATATTTATATCAGTATGTTTGCCTGAGGCAGATCTGACATCCCTGCTCTCATCCCGCTGGGATGAGGAACCTGAGGATGAGGCTGGACCCTTCACTCGTCCCCAGGATCTCCTCCCCCATAGCCATTTTAAGGGCAGTTCTGGGGTTTTTAGTTCAAGTGGCTCAAAATGCTGGTTTGGCACCAAGCACTCGGCTGCTCCCAACAATCCCAGTTCCCAGAGAATTTGGGGTGGCTCCCCAGGAGTTTCCACTGTTGTGGTCACACTCCGCCTTCCCTGTGCATCCGGGTCGGTCCCCAAAGCCCTGGTTGTCCCTCTGGGGCTGGGAAAATCCCAGCTCCCCCCCGGATGGGGGTGACTGACTCAGTCTGGCTCCACTCCCGGGATGCAGAGCCGAGGCCGATGCTGTTCCCACTCTCCCTGCGGCATCTGTAGCTTCCCCCGTAGGAAAAAAAATTAAAGATAACATGAAAAAAAAGTGTCAAATTTCAAATAGCAAATAAAAAATAACCCAAATAAATAAACCATCCCTGGAATGGGCAGGGGGAGAGGGGACCGAGGGGCAGCTCGGCCAAACCCAGGCATGCTGGGAAAAGACAGAATACTCAGGAAAACTCAATTTTTTGCTATTTTCCCCATTTTTGATGGCACTTCAGGAAAGGATGAGCCCCAGCCCACCTGGAAGGACAGATTCAGCCTTTATAAATCTAATTAGTGAGCCAGGGCTCCTAATTTTGCCTTTCCAGAGGTGTTCCGGCACCCGGAGCTTCTCCAGGTGCCACTGAGGATGATGATGAGACGATTGGGGAGGGATTATGAGCTGAGTCATTAACTAGCATCGTTAATTAGTCCTATGATGGGCTATAATGGGCTAATCACACCTCCAGGGATTTCTTGCTGAAAATAAAACTCCGTGTTTTATTGAGCGATGGCCGGTGACACCAGTGGTGACAGCAAGGATGGCTCAGCCTATTGCTCCCCTCCTCTCTGGCCCAAAAATAATAATAATAATAATTAAAAAAAAAAATTCTGTCTGGGAAAAAACGTTAAAAAAAAATAATAAAAATATATATATTTACATGTAACTCCAGGAACCGGTATATAAACAAATATCGCTTCAAGTAGTCCTCGATTATTATTAATTATTATTATTTTTTAATACTGATGGTCTCAAAAAAAAAAAAGAAAAAAAGAAAAAGAAGAGGAAAGGTGGTTAGGTCTCATTAAAAAATAAAAAACCAAAGGGAAAAGGTTATTTTTGGCAGGTTTTAACACTTTTCCATGCGCTCAGCGTTGGCGTGGATGAGGCGGTTAAAGCGCGGAGGGCTTGGCTGCAGTGGAGCCAGCTCGGGGTGCTCCCATGGGAGTTCCAGGCTTGGTTTGCTCCTACCGACGGCGATTCGGCACAAGGATCTGGCGGCGGATGCTCCGAGACGTGGGATGCTCTGAGGGGAAGGGCCAGGAGCCGGCCAGGGCCTCCCATCCCGGTCCACCCCCTGGCCACCTGAAGGTCTCAACCCCCCCAAACCATTAAGGCCACCATTAAAACCGTCCCCTCTCGGCCTTTTTAATTAAGAATTCATCCCCCTGGCATTAATGAGGAAACCATCAGAGCACTGCTGATGGGGAGGATGCCCCGGCACGAATGCAGCCCTGGGGTGGAGCATCTCAGACCATGAACTCGTTGCTCCCCAGGAGGACAAGGGGTTGGGCGGCAGCGCAATCGGCCTCGGGGTTCCTCTTGCGTCCCCCTCCAGGCCCCCCATCCGGGGGCTCTTTGGTTTTTGGGGGGGAAGTTTTCACACTCTTCAGTTTCTGTTTGCCTTTCTCCGGGTTGAAGGTCCCGCGTGTGGTGAACTGCGGCCGGTCCTCGGGACAACGGAGCGGCCCCGCCAGGCCCTCAGCGCTCGCCCGGGTTTCGGGGGCCTCGCCGTGTCCCCCCGCTCGGTAGAAAGGAGATTTGGAGTACATCTGGAAGCGCTTCCGGGGCAGGTGGGGCAAGCAGGAGGTGGATGACTGGGAGGAGGAGGAGGAGGAGGAGACGGGGGTGTCGGACGGCTCCGCCGGGTCCAGCCGCATCCTGGGGTGCCGTCGCAGCCGGCTCGGCCCCTCGGCCTTGGCAGGGCGCAGGGAGGTAAGTGCTACACTTCTCTCTGCAGGGGCAGAAGGACCACGGATGGTCAACACCCGGACACCACCCAGTACCCAACCACTCCCTCCCTGGGGACACGTGCCATTGAAGCCAGGACAACGTTCCCAGCATCTCGGTGGGGGCAGCGTCACCCCAGATGATGCGGCAGCACTGGAAGAATGTTCACCTCCCCACCAACCCTGGCTGCTCCCATCCATCCCCCCAGGGCCATGTGCTTGAACCCTTAACCCCCCTCTCTGCACCCATTTAAACCGTTGACTTTCAATAAACTTGAAAATCCCAAATAATAATAATCCTTCCCAAAGTGACAGAAAAACATGGTGCCCCCAAGTTTGGGGGGGGACTGCCCATGGCAGGGAGATGGACTTCATGACCTTTGAAAGTCCCTTCCAACCCAAACCACTGCATCATAAACCCAAGAACACCTGGGTTTACCCGAGCGATCGGAGATGGCTCCTTCGGAGTCAAAGTTCAAATTTTCTGAGCTGTCGGCGGTGCCGATGGAGGCTTCGGACTCGAGGGTTTCATCGTCGGAGGCGCGGGGCTCCAGTGTCAGCATCTCGAATGTCAGCTCCTCCCTGCAAAGCCAACGCAGCCCCATTGACCCAACAGGACCAAAAAGGTGGAGAGGAGAAAGGGATGCACATGCACCAAGAGATCATGGAGGGATGGAGCCCTCCAGTTATCAACCACATGATGTCAAACAACATCCACAGGTTCGGGACGTGGCTCGAACCCTCGGCCAGACTCACTTTTCCTTCTGCAGGCTCTCGATCTGCTCGGTCAGCACCTTCTCCTCCTGCTGCATGGCCACCTGCTGCTGCTCTGTCACCTCCATCTCCATGGCCTCCTCGCTGCTCATGGTCTCCTCGGGGACGTCCGTCACTGAGGGCAAGCGCCCGGTGACAGGGGACGCGGGGCTGGGATAGGCGCCGCGCCGCACGCGTCCTTTGCCCTGAAGAGAGACAATGGTGTCACCACCACCAGCCGAGGTGATGTGGCAAACACTCAGGTGCCAACCACACTGCTCTCCCAAGGAGTGAAGAAGAAGGGCCCAGACACTGGTCCTCAGTGTGCTGCTGCCGGATGCACCCCAGACCCTCCAAAACCTCTCTTCAGGCTGGGAGAAGTACCAGAAGGACTCAACACATTGGAGGGGCCGGGGATAGAGGTGGTGAGGAAGGCAGCAGGGAGGATGATGCTGGTGGACCAAGTGCAGCTTGGACTCCAAGCAAGCCCAGCTAGCAGCAGGATGGGTTCTCACAAAGCCCACAGCCTGTGTGATGGGAAGCTTGACAGTGGCTTTAGGTGGGAGCATCACAAAGGCTTTGATTTCAGGGCACCTGGCTCCCGCTTTATCCTTGGATCAAGTCTTACATCCTTCCCCTATCCACCTTTGGTATTACCTGAGCATCACAAGGGTCTCACTGACCCCTTCAGCAAACAGGAACTCCCACCTAATCATGTTGTCCATGCCCTGATCTCACGTACAGGAGATCCAGAAACCAGGACCACCTCCAGTGGTCCGTTGCAAGACAACCAATGTGGATCTTTGTGCCCACAGCTGAACTGGCTCTGATTTAATGCAGCTCTGAAGAACCACCTCATTTTTTAAATACTGAAACTGGCAACGAAAAAGGACTCAAACAAGAGTGGTACAGATGGAGAGACATATATGCAGCTGTTTTGATCTTCTGAGGACCAGCTCTACAGATCTGCTCCACAGAGCAGAAGGATTCTTGGAGATGAGGGACATGGCAGAGATTAAACAGCTTTTACCTTAACATTATCATGACCAGACATCTCATCTTCTACATTCCAGAACTGATGTGACCAGGACTAAGAGAGGCCCATCACTTGCTGCCCTCCCCTGACAACCATCATCCAGGAAGAATCTGTGTCTCCCTGGGGTGGAAGAGCTTGTTGCAGCTCAACTTTCCTCCCCGTATTTAAGCCCTGCATCCCCAGGTCTTCCTGACAACCCATGTGCCCAGAGCAGGTTTTCAGGATAAAGGATCCTCCCTTTTTCCCTTTAAAAGCTGGATTTCCTCCATTTTAGCCCTTTCATCTTTTAACACCACATCTCAGAGATCTTTGTCAGCAAAGCCGTTCCTGCGCCCTGGTGTTCTTCTGATGACACCTTTCACGTGGGCTCCTGAGCTGAAGCACAGCTCCCTGAATCCTATTAGCCAAAAGCCCCAAGATCCCAAAGATCCCACTGGCTTGTGGAATTAAGCCCCAGAGAAATGCACCAGGGGAGCAGAGCTCGAATTTTACTCTTCTCCACCTCCTGACACTCATGGATGTGGAAGAATGGGGGGAACTTGAGGGAACTTTCATCATGGGCTGCACCTACTAGGAAAGGAAACAGCCCTATGAGCATTCCCAAAATCCTGCAGGTGCTTTTCTTGCCTGTCACAGTCTCACAGAACTCAAACTCAAGCTGGGATGGAGCTGGGGAATACAGGGCTTGCTGGACTACTCCTCATTCAAACCTGGGTGTCCTGACCTTGTGTTCAGGGTGGTAGTACTCCTCCTCCAAGAAGGTGGAGGAGACCTTTGGATGCCTCATGGTCTCCAAGGCATCCAAGCTGAGGTTTTTATCCACCATCTTCAGAAACAGCAGTGCTGTGAAAGGAACTTGATGCTGAAACGCATCCTGAACGAGGAGGAATTGAGGTGAGAAGGGAAGGGATGAATCAAGCAAAGTAAGAAAGAGGGAAGCACAGGATGGAAAAAGAAAATAAAATAGAAAATAAAGTAAGTAGGAAGGGAAAAGGGGTGGGAAGCGGATTTCTGAGGAGCTGCGTGCAGGGATGGCCGAGCGCCAGCCCCAAACTCCTGTGCCCGGGGGACCTGTGGGAGGAACGGCGGCTCCGAGGAGCGGCGGGACCGGACGGGTCACGGACAATGGCCGGTGGGACAGAGCTGGAATGAGCGACGGTGACACACAGCGAGGGTGGCGGCAGCTGCCGCTGATACATACCGGGATTGAACTGCGGGTTATGCTCATAAATCTAACTGCAATTAGTACGGGCTTCTGGATTAGAGAGGAGATGAAAAGGAAAGCAGAAGGTTAAAGTGCACATGCCGCCGCCCCTCCAAAAACCCGCTTTGCTCAGTTTGAGGTTTTTTCAGTTCACTGAGATGAGTGGGGCAGCTCTGCAGCACCAGCTCCACAATCTTGGGCAGCCCCTGCTTGGATTTCATCCCCAAAAAGCAGAAGCAATGTGTCCCTGAGGATCACTGGGGACAGGTCCAAGCAGAGGGCCTGCTCAGCTCCTCAGCCAAAGCCTGTGCCAATGGTGCCGCGCCGAGTCCGTCCCTCTCCCGCAGCCCAACAAGCCAAGCACAAGTGCATCCGCAGCCTGCCGGCCCCCCGCAAGTGTAGAAGCTCAATGAGATGGGTTTGAGGCTCCCAAAAAGGCAGTGCGGGAGCAGGGAGAGCCTTTGGGTTTAGATAATGTGACTGAGCACAAAAAATGATGGTCCAGGTCACCCATGGGGTGATGTTGAGCTGGTCAATGAAAGGCTTGACTCAACTCAGGACCAAACAAGCTCAAATGAAGGTGGAAATGCTGATCAGGAACGTCTGAGCAGGAGTGACAACATTTCCGTGCACAGTTCCCACCTCCTCGTGCTTTGGTGTGACTCCCTGTGAAGGTGAGGGGCCACCATGGGGCTGAGGGTCCCTGTCCTGGTGGAGATGGTGTGTGAGTTTGCGAGGGGTTTGGGAGGCTGGGATAAGCAGGAGAAGATAAGGTAGGGTGGCTTCAGGGGCAAGGAGAGGACAGGAGGGGACAGAGAGGGCTTCGGCATCTCACCATAGATCTGCGGATCAAGGAGAGGCGGCTCTTGGCTTTGTTCTCTGCAAACTCCAGGCTGTTGATGTCCTTGAGACGAGCCTTGTACTTGTTCATCTGCTCGATGACAATTAATTCCACACAACTAAGGGAGAAAAAACCCAAAAGAAGGCAAAATGGGAGGAGGAAGACATTTGATCTGAGCTGCTCTGTCTTGTCTCGGCTTGTCCTTCAACAGGATTTCCTGGTAGCTTCTCCCTTAGTTACAGCACATCCTCTCATTTTATTACAAGGAAAGGATTATTTTGAAGATCTGCCCTGATGGAAGAGCATGGAGAAGAAAAGCTCCAGCTGGAAGCCAGAGGGTGGTGAGAATTCTCCTAGGAAGAGTGATCATGGGCTATGGATGGATTGAGGAACAGCCTAGAGGTATTAAAGATCGCCAAGGACCCAACCTGGAAAAGGGAGTAGTGGAATACAAACCTGGAGAAGGCAGGCCGATTCCAACTCACTTGCAAGCAGTAACTCTGCAGCAGCTTGTGTAACTGAGCCAACTGTGTAATGTTGTCAGGAAGGTATTTGGGGAAAAAAATAGTCCTTTCCTTGTAATCAAACGAGAGGATGTGCAGGAGCTGAAGTGTGGGGGAGAAGCTACAATGAAATCCTGTTAAAGGACAGGTGTTCCTGCCAGCTGGGTCTCCAAACATGTTCTGGTCTTCAACAATTGTAATACTTACTGGAGGTAAAACTGTCTCCTTCAGAAGCCCAGCCCTTCACTGGAGGATTTTCATTATAGTAATTGACTCCAGTATCTATTTTTAAATCTATTTGGTATGAGCCAAACTGAATCTGGTCAAGTGCTTCACGTTTTCACTGTAAAACCTCTGCAATTATGGCAAACACCATAAATAAATCTAAATATATTAGTATTGCTGCAGACCAAGCAACTCACTTCAATAAAAAAGCCAAAATTAGGTAAGAATCAAGATTTGCTTGCCAAGAATGAACTACATTAACTATAACGCCATGTCAGCACAAGCTCCACCTTTTCCTGCTGAGATGTGCCAGGCAGGAGCAGAAGCTTATCCACTCTTGGGGATCCTCCATCACTTAAAAATCCTTGTTAAACAACTTCTCGGGGATTGAGAGAATTGGAAATACCTTCATGCAGATGCATTTATTCGCATTTAGATGCTACGTGTTTATTACTTCATGCCAAAGCTCTCAATTTTTGAGCCATCTGACCATCCTAGGTGGTGCGGTGGTGGAGCTGGCTGACCCAGCCCCAGGCTCTTACGTGGTGGTTTTGCTGATGTCCTGAACGCTCTGCAGTGGGTCTGTTGTGTCGGGGCAGCGGAGGATGCAGGGAGCAAACACGATGGCCAAGGCGTTGGCTGACATGCGGTTGGTCTCCTCTTGGAGGGCAATCCTGAAAAAACAGGGATTAAGTGAGAAGTCAGAGGTGGAGGCACCTCCACTGCACCTCTTGCACATGGTCATGGATGAAGAGAGGAGATGATATTTCTATGGTGCAACCTTGCTTTGAGGGAGAAAGCCAAACCTCAAGACATCTCAGATATTCCCAGGCAACAACCATCCCTTTCCACCCAAAAACATGTCCCTGCAGTGGTGGGCAGCACCACAGAGCTGTAGGAACCACAAGTGACCAGAACACTGCAGAGGTCACTCATCAACACAACATCCCTTGGAGGAACAGCTCCACAGCCACCTCCTGGAAGACACAGCGCATTCAAAAGCTCTTCCCTGTCCCCTGCCACCTGCCTCTGGCCTCAGCTATTCCACTGGGAAGGATGCCTGACCATCCTGCCTTTGCCTAGAGCTGCCCAGGCCCAGCATACCTGACCAGGTGGAAGATGAGGCGCTCCAGGGTGCTGAGGTGGGTGCGGGAGAGCTGGTCGATGACTGAGTACACCCCACGCACCGTCTCCTTCCTCTCCTGGAGGCCTGTGGAGAAACCACCGGCGTTTAGGGGCAGCTTCTACTTCTTCGTCCTATTTTACTTCTTAATTTTCCTACTTAAAAGATACAATGCTGGGGCTGAAATTAGCTGAACCGTGATGCAAAAGCCACCAAATCGAGACCAAATTGCCTGAGGTTTTGCATAAAAACCCCTTTATAGCCAAAAAATCAGACTTTGAAACCAGGTAAATACAATTTGGCAAAACCAGCTGGTTTGGGCCCAAAGAGTGAATCAAAAGTTTGGCACTAAAAGTGGCCACCATTTCCCTCCACCAAGGGAATGGGATAGTGAGGGAGGCTCCTCACCCATCACCCGCAGGAACTCCTCGTAGAGCTCAAAGGTCATGAGGGGGTTGGGCAGATCTCGGAGCCACTGCTTGAACACGCTGGCAATGACGTGGATGTTGTAGTCGTCTAAATTCACGTTATTGATGTCTGGGTTTGGCACCAGATGAAGCAAGAAGGAAAAGAACAAGAGACAATGATCAATATGAAGCCCAAGGCTGGACAAGGTGACCTTTAAAGGTCCCTTCCAACCCAAACTGTTCTATGATAAAGTACTCTAAAATAAAAAATGTTTACGTGCATTTAATGGCAACAAATCCAGCACTCGATTTCAGCTCCACATGGTAAAATTAGAGAAAAATGCATTTTCCAGGGTAAATAACTTCAGGTGGGACCAGGATTTCTCTTCTCGCTGATTGCTAGGGTGTCAGTAAGGCAGCATTTTCCCTCAAATAGAATGACTTTTTTTCATGGATTGCTCCCAAAAACCCCATGAGTTGGTGACCTGAGCTATGGCTGCTGATGTGAAATCATCCCTTGCACGTCCCAGCATCAGGAATGCTGAACCATCCCACCCTCCTCCCATCCAACTTTGCCGCTGCGGAGATTTTCCTCCCCATGTGGGATTTTATCCCGCCTCCTCTTACCTGTATCGAGGCCTTGCCGCAGCTCCTTGATCTTGTTGGTGGATCCTGATTTCCTGTAGATGCCCTCCGTGTACAGCCCGTGCATTTCGATGTAGTTGATGAGCTTCTCCACCAGCAGCGGCACCGCCCGCTCCTCGCTGGTCAGCCGCGACAGCTCCACGCCGAACTGCCGCGGGGAGAGCTCGGGGTCGTGCTGCACAGGAAAAGGGAAAAAGGGATTAAAATTTCTCTGGGAAGCAATGCTGGTGCAGCTTTGGATCCGATTATTCAGAGTCCTTCAGCTGATCTAGGAGATGTGTGAGTCTAATGAAGAAGGACAGGACAGGACACAGGTCTTGCAGTGCTAACCTGGTCTCCGGACATGCACCCGAAGGCAAAAAAGTCTGGATTTTCTTTCTTTAACCACCCCACTGTAGTTATATTCCCAGCCTGGCAGAGCCAATGCAGCTGGGCATGGTCCTCCTCTACATCCTGCCTCTCTGGCACCATCTCCAGGGATGATTTCACCCCCCAAAGATGCACAAAGCAGAACAGGCAAATCTGAATCTTGGGTGTTTAGATCAATTTGAAGCATTGACAGTTACAAAAAACCAGTGAACAAAAAAGATGCCAAAAAAAAGAACATGAGAAGACCCATCTACACCTGTCAGGAAGGAACCTTTTGCCAGCTGCAAGCACTCACTGGAGAGTTGATATCTGGCAAATTGAAATGTGGAGAAAGTCCTGCGCAGGAGATTCCGGATGGGAAAAAGTCAAAGAATCCAATAAAATATTGACATAAATTCTAAGCCCTAGCCAAAGGAAGCTGAGATGCAACTCCACCTTCAGCAAGGCAGTGGCTCCCCTTACAATTCCTCCTGCATTTTTCTTTTTCCCACTCAATGTCGTCTTTCATTGATCCTGCAAACCTTAGGAGCAGATGTGCAGAAGGTCCCCATGCTGTTTCTTTCTCATGACTGATGGTTTGTAGCTCCCTATCACTGAGAACAACCCTGAAACCACAAATTCACCAAGCACAGAGAAACTGGAGCCTTCCTAGAGAACTTCTAACTGCCCAGTGCAAAGCTACCCATGAAGACACAGTGAACTTGCTTCCTTGGGTGCAGCACAAAAACTTCTTTGTGCAGAGAAATCACAACAAAGAAGTTGGCTCCAAGAATGTCTGAAAAAATTAATCAGAGATCTCAATGAACCTCCCAGATTTTAGAGCACAAACTCTTACAAGGTGCTCCCAGCTCTTGCAGAATTAGTGCCAGAAGGGGAAAGAGTGCAGCAAAAATCCTATATATATTCAAAATACAAATGGACTCATGCAGCTTTCTGGGGGCTGTGTATTATGGAGGTTGTTCTCCCCTGAACAGCCTCCCAGGAAGCTGATAAAACTTTCCACTCATTATTATCCTGACTCTATTTCCTTCTTTTGGGCACAAAATAAGCTATTTTAAAAAAACCCCACCAAATCTTGATGAGTCATTGTTAGCCAGGATGACCTGCTGCACTCATTCCCTGTTCCCCACAACCTTAAATCCAGTAAACAATATTTAATTCCCCGCTAAAGAGGGCAGTGAACATCCTCCACCTGCCCTTCTTCGCACAGCTGTGGCAAGCAGGGACCGTGGGCGTGAGAAATAACCTGTATTTCCAAGAATAACCCCACATTTCCAAATCCTTAAAAGCTACAAAGTGAGGGAAATTCCTATTATTCCGTGTGGTTACAAGTCAGGGAATGACACTGCAATATCTGCTGCATGACTGGGCAGATCTACAGTGACTCATCGCTGCGTAATTCCCAAAATACCTACAAAACTCCAGCTGGAGAGACCTCTGGGGATCTCTGGTCCAAGCTCCTGCTCAAAGGAGGGTTATTGCCAGCATTCTATCAAGTTTTGCACCTCCAACAATTTTTATACAAACTTGGGATCACTGTCTCAAGATATTTAATGAAAGCAAAGCAATGAGAGACATTTACCTTTTTGGAGCACTTGGTTGTGGTTTTAAGACAGCACTTCTTGTGACAAGCATATTTACATACTGCAATGGAGAAAAGGAGTGTTTAATTATCCCAAAGGTCACATTGCTGGAGAAATAGGAATTCATATGAATTGAGCAGCTCTCCTCAGAACTACCAGGTCAAAAGCATGTTGGATTTACAGTTTCCAGGGGCCAAGTCTGTATTAGATCCACTTAAACAAAAACAATGAAGCCTTCAAAATTAAAGGTGCCATATTTAAGTCCATGAAACATTAAACCCTCCCCCTCCGACAGATCAACTCAGACTATAATCCATGAGTGACTCCGAGCTATCAGACACAGATACCCTCAGAGATTGGAAATGGCACCTCATTTGTATTCTTCCTGCACTGGGCCTCAAATGCTCCAGGGCTGATGCTGCCAACCTAATCACAAAAATGGAGGAGGGATGACGGAAAAGGCTGATCCATCTCTTGGGCTTTTCCAAAAAGAGACGGATCAACCTTTTCCACCATCCCTCTTCCATTTTCCTGATCTCCCCAAAAATTTACATGCCTGAAAGTCAAAAAGGCGAAGCCAAATGAGTTTGTCAAGGTCAGGATCCCCACAGGCATCCTCAGGGCACATTTCCATACCTGACTTTACTGTCCTTCCTACCATGACACTTCAGTGTGTCTGACATTATGGGATGGCCACATAACCTGATGGGATAGGATGTGTAACACAAAGCTCTACCTGTGCCAGGAAGGACTGCTGGGGTGGACTTACTAGTCAACTGCAGAAACCTTAAGAACTAAGTTCCTAAAGCTCTTCAGGTGTTACAAAAATCAAAATTACTTGAGCGTGGGGTTGGAGGAAACAGCAGCGAACACTTCAAAATCCCCAAACTCATCACTGTGATAGAAGCACAAGAAAAGGACCAAAGAAAGGGTGCTTACATTTACAAACAGAAGCCCTGTCCATGATCCAGATCAAGGAGGAACAATATTCACAATACGTGGGGATGCTGTATTGGGTCGCCTTGAAAATGTGACCATTGTGCTCTTCCACCTGGAGGATAAAGGTTGGGTGGTGAGAAAAGGGAGCTGGTGCTCAGCCTGCCGCAAAATGGGAAGATGAACACAGTCAGCTGTCCAACTTCAGCTCTTACTTGCTTTTATTTGGTATTTTTGTTTCCTTTTCAGCCCAACAACCCCACAGACAACCCAAACCAACATCCATCTTACAGGGGAACCGAACCATCATGGAAACAGGTTGGAAACTCTTTGACTGAGCTTGGCAGGTCAACTTCTTCATGTTAAGAAGGTTTCCTATGCATCTGTGGCCCCTTTTTTTTGGCTCTGCACCTACACCCTCCCTAGTACCATCATATCCCTTAGGAAAACAGGAGATGTAATGTCCTACATGTCTGATCCCAGAGATGTAAAACACACACTATAAATTTATGCAGAAACCCGGAGCAAGACTTTGTTTTGCTTTCAGCCCTTCTCTAACAACCCTTGACATTACATTTATGTTTTGGCTGATGAGGGATGTGTTTTCAGAGCCAACCCAAGTGATCCTTGATCAAGCAAAGCAGATCCATCTTGAATGTCTTTCTAACATGTCCTTTCAGGGCTGACATTCAGATCTCAGCCCAGGACATGTCACAAGCTGGTCTATTGTCATTCTGGCCCCAAGGACATTGATTTTTTAATGTGCAGGCTTAACTCACCACATCTGTTTCCTTTTTCCTTCTCTTTTTTCGTTCTGTTTTTGGCACCTGGTGACGAAAGAGATTTAAGTCAATTTTTGGGCAATTTTGCCAGGTAAAGAGTACAGAGGGTTCATATCTAACATTGTCCAGTGCCTTCCAGCACCATTCTCCGGTGCACCTGAAGCCCCAGGAGAGTCACTCTAAATAACTCTCCTATGGATCACACCATTTTTGGAATTTCCCTGGATAGCTCTTTCCATCTTCATCTTGGAGCTGGGAGTAGCTGCTGCTCCAGCTCTGACCCCACCAGCAGCGACCCACGGGGAACATGATGCTCAGCCTGCTCTGAGGAAAACCTGCCTGCAGAGGAGGCTGGACAGGACTCGGAGCAGAAGAGCCAGGAGATGGGATATTTGCACAATAGACACCATCTCCCAAGCCCAGCCTCAGATCCCGTGGTCAGCCTTGCAGACAATATGGAGCAGGAAGTGAGATCAGGTCTGGGACACGGTGCAGGCTCTTACTGCTCTAAGAACCGTACCTAGACCTGAGCCACTGCCCCTTCTCCTGCAACCCAACCCATGGTGATGTGTGTGGTCACTTGGGAAGTGATCAGGAGATGTGAGAGGGTGTATCTCTTTCACTGTCCCTCAAAGTTTGAACAAACCCCCCAGAACTAAAGAAGAAGAACCAGGAGCTGCCTTTCCAACCGTCCACAGCTGGTTGCAGCTTTGACCTGGAGATAACATTTAATCCTTGGCGTTGGCCAAGCCCCGCTCAGCCCAGATGTGATCTGGGCTTGGCTGAGCCCAGTGACACACAACCAGTGAGCCACACCTTGCCTTGTCCAGCTCAGCTTAAAGCAGAGAAGACAACAGAGGGTCCCAGGTGTCTACAGAGGCACAACCCCACAGAAAGACAGTTCCCAAGCCTTCAAGGGAGTTTAAGAAAAGTGCCAAGTACCTTCCCTGCGGTGTAGTCCAGGGGTTTGTACTCTATCATATATTCATCCAGGAAGACTTTGAAGGTATTGACCCAGACTTTAACCGGAGACTCACTCCAGTCCCTCTGCTCAAGCCTCATGGTCTTCTCCAGAATCTGCTCGAATAAGGCGTAGAGATCCTTGTAGCGGATGCTTTTCCCATCGTCCATCTTTTAAGGAAACAGAAGCAAAAAGAAAAGTGATTTTTATACAGCCCAGCTGTTTCTGGAGACTTTTTCTTCTCCAGACAATTATTTCAGCTTCACCAGCTTCCAGCTGCTTGGGGAAAGTCCAAGTATGATAAAGAGAAGAAAAAAGGATCAGACATCTCCATCACTCGCAAAGGTAACACAAAGGTTTCCAGGCACTTTGGGGGGCAAATTGGAGTTTATTGACTTTCTGTCATCTCCACTTTGGCTGGGAGCAAAGCTGTAATGAGGATCAGGAATCTACACCCAATGGCTCATGAGGAAGAGTTAGTCCAAATTTAGATCATGGGACTGAATGCAAAGGAAGCATATCCATCCTTTGGGATGAGCAGACCAGCAATGGAGGGCTTGGCAACACCTGTACCACCAGGACAATCAGAATATCCCTTTTCTCCTGGAAATGGAAGTCCCACCCATCATCTGTTTGCTTACCGCCAACGCCGAGGAGTAAAAACTGAAGATGTTTTGTCGGAATTCCTTCAGTGCTTTCTTGAACACGACATCCACCAGCGTGTCCTTCTTGCTATCCTCATTGTCCAGTTCATTCATCTGGGAAAACAAGGAGGTTTTGGCACCCACGGCCCTTTTGCTGCAGCAGAGCTGGCGTGAGATGAAGCAGCACTAAGAAGCAGCTGCTCCACCATGATCACCAGCTGGTTTCTACTGCATGAAAACCAGAAACTACTCCCAGACCTGCCCTGGCACCCTTAGATGAATTATTAGCATGACTACAGTTGCCCACAGGACCATTTTGACTTCACTGCCTCCATCTGCTCCTGGATCTCTGTGCTGATTTATGGAGCAGTGAAGGCAGCAGTTACCTTTTTCAGGAGAAACTCATCCATGCTCTTCAGGTCGCTGGCGCTGGTTATGATCTGCAGGGAGTCGTTCTGCCACTGCACGGGCTCCAGAGCCACGTTGCTGATCTTGACGCTGCGCTTGCGCTTCACTTTGGGAGAGGGTTCCTTGTTCTCCTTGAACTCCCGCCGGTAGATGCCCGACAGCTCAGGACTCCGTGGGGGCGTCAGGTGATGAGGACCCAACTCTGCTGGTGATAAATGAGAAGAGGGAAAGAGATTGATGAGCAGATGAAAAATAATTGCGACACTGAAACAGGGAGATGGGCATCGGAATAAAGCTGTGGAGGAGAAAAGCACAGTGTAGAACTCACAGGAAGATTAAATGTCATTTCTGCTTTGGTTATTTCCTCCCTCAAGAGAGGAAACATCTGTCCATGTCCAGATGGTGGCTGGAAGGATTAGTGACATGGAATTCCTTGAGATCCACTATGGATCCCACCCTCTAACCTGCTTGCCATCGCTCTGGGTTGACACCATCCATGAATTAAGAGACATGAACCAGCATGGACACATCCCCATTTCCCAACCCAGTTTCTCTCTCCTTACAACTGGTCCCGTGTCCCCCCACCACGTACCTTCACCAAGCTGCAAGCCAGGAATGGCCTCCCTGCCAGGGGCTTCCTGCTCCGCGTACAGCTCCAGCAGCTCAGACTGGGTAGCGAGCTTCTCCCGGGGGGTCTTCTTCTCCCCCTGCTTTCCCTTCACCCAGAACCTCATCTTGGCTCTTTGAGGCCTGGAAATAAATCATGGAAAGAGGAACTGCCTTCACTAGGAAATGTCCTTCTACCCAAAACTACCCCAATCTCCTGGACCTTCCTGGTGCTTGAGGAGATGAATCCACGCAATTTCTACCAGGGAAACATGGCTACTCGACCTCAGCAAAGGCGAGAAACTTCAGTTTCGTGGATGGGATTGGGTGGTTTGGGACAGGACGTGTGGCCCATGTCACCAAAACTTAATTGTGCCATGAGCCAGACATCTCATTTAAATAGTCATGTAGGAAAGGTGGGAAGGGTAACTCGTGCTGGCCTTGGCAGCTCCAAAGGAGCCTGGGTGGCTCAACAGGTGATGGAGAGCAAGAGGGACACGGGAGGGACATGTCTGCCATCTCCAGCCGTGATTCCTACCTCCCATCTGGAGTCAGACTCTTCTGCGTGGCTGCCAGCTTCCCAATCTCCCCCTGGGACATGGTTTTGTGCAGTTTGGCCTGGCCTTCCCCGGAGGTGAATCGCTGCACGGTCTGTAACGATTCCAAGCACGGAGCATTTAAAAACAAGACAGCTCTTGGGATATCAGGTGATTTTTTTTCCCTATCAAAAATCAGCTATTTCATCTCCTACATCTTTATTTCTACTTGCCTACAAGTGAAAACCTACAGTCCTGGTGAGCCCCTAGAGAAATATTTTAATGACTCCTAATAAAGAGAGGCATTTCCCCTGCCAACTCTCCAACCAGGTACAACTTTCTTTTTCCTTGAGCAGTCGGTGATGAAAATCAGTTTGCACCAAGCCACGGGTCCTTATTGCTCAGCCTGCACAGCTCTTCCACCATCTTCACCCAGACACTCCAGCTCTCTACCCAGAGTGTCCTGCTAGCCACAAAGAAGTGATTCCCCAAGGGAACCTTCAACCACCTGGATCTGTCCCAGCAGAGGTTCCAACTCTTGTCGAGCACTTTACAGAAAAAAAGACCAAAGTCTTTGTGCCAAGGACACACCAAAATGAACCCTTTAATGAAGAAATTTTTCAGCTTTAATAGAAAATATCTCCATCTTTGCCACCATTTAATGTGCCCTTGGATAATTTTTAAGGGTGGGATGAATTTACAATAATTCAGCCTAACAGGATCCCATGAAGTAGCCCAGAAGCAGAATTGCCATATTTAAAAAATATAAAAATTTTTGTTCTATTTTCTGATTGCAGCTGTGATTTGGGAGCTGATGGTCAAATACCTCCTGTAGCTTTCCTATCACCTCAATGTCTCAACTGAATGCTCTATGTTTTAAAGCACTTATTTTACTTCTATTAAAAAGATTTTAAATAAAATTTTATAAAAAATAGGCAGGGGGAGGGGGGCACATTTGCCATATTTACTCATTTTCCATGTTTTATTTCTCCCCCTGACTAACCTCTCTTCCAACCAGGAGATGGCAGCATGTAAGGCAAAATTACCACTGGGAAAGTCAGGAACTGCCTAAACCATGAAAGAGATTTTGTTCCTGTCATTCTTACATTTAGGTGATGATCACACAGAAATTGTGGGTGGACACTAGGAAAAAAGCAATTCAAAACCTGTAAAAGTGACTCCATCCGGCCCAAACCTACTACTTGTTTTAAAAATGATCTGTTAAATATTTGCCCCTACAACATGGTTTTGTTCTTGGGTAATTTCAACTTTTTGAGTTTCCAGCTTTAATAAACAAAGACTAAAAGGCATTTTTTGCATGAGATCCTTCTGCCTGAGGTTCTCTGCCAGGAAACTCTGAAGGGAAAGGACAGGAAACCTTCTCAGATGTCAAAATGAGCATCTGCACCAGAAAATCCCCTCCTAGGGAACACAACAAAGCACCAAGAGGGCAAATGGCAATAACTGGGGCTCTGAAGTTGTCTCCTGGATGAGGAAGGGACCAAGTATTTTTCCTCTGACAGAGCAACCTGTGTTTCACCCACCCACCCATAAGGTAACTATGGCCAAGGGGCTCGTCCCAGCAGGCAGCAGTGCTGTGTGCTGCATGGAAAAACTTCCTGAAGCTCAGTGAATGCTGCATGGAAGAACTTCCTCAAGCTCCCTCTGAATGACTTAGGACAAGAGATCCTTTCACTGCTGGCTCTTCAGCTGTGCTTGGGATCAGCTAGTGGCAAGTACTTGGACTCATCTTCGTCAGTTCATGGCTTTAGTGTGGAGGGTGGAGCAAAACGACTGGTTCATTATGCAGGTCCCTCTCTCTAAGGATGTTTGCAGAGGGTATTTCTGGTGTGGTTCCTCTAGCCACGGCTTTCCACTTATGCAGCTGCTGCAGGAAAGCTCTCCAGGTGTAGGTGCCAAACAAAAGTGGTGTTAACATGTGCTGACCACAGCCAGGAGCTGCTCCTCCCACTTGTGTCTCACTGCAAGGTAGGTTAATTCTTGGCTATTCACCAGCCAAAAAACTTGAATCTTGGTCTTGTCAGAAGGCCCTTAATCCTTAAAGAACCTCGGAGTCAACTGTACCTGCAGCAGCTACCTCATGTACTGGTGCCCCATGGGCTGCAGATGCTCTGGGTGTTCGATGCTCTGGGATACCCTGGACATGGGTTGGGAGCACTGGATTCCAGTGGGCCTCTACTCACCAGGTGGGGAACACAATCAGTGACTTGATGGCCAAGAAAAGAACGGGCAAACCAGGCGGTGCAGCTGGTGACCCATCACATGCTCAGCTCCATGGGGCTGCACGTGATCTCTCACTCATCCATCCAGCAGCCTGGGCTGCTGAGCAGGACATGGGAAGAGGCTGTTTTGGAAGGTTGTAGCTGGAGGCAGGAGCTGCATGAAGGAGCTATTCACTGGCACAGGACCCAGCCTGCACATGGTGGCTGCTGGACTTGCCTTCATGTGACCATCACAAGGCACAACCAATGTGTCTGCACAGACATCAACCTCCTGTGTTTGTACCCAAACCACCCCCACAGGCACCAGTCCAGCTTTATCACAGGCTGCTCCACCATCTGCAACACCCAACTGGGCTTTGCTAATAAATACGGATAAACAGTCCTGAAATCTTGCTACTTGTGATGATCCTGACCCAAAAAAGCCCCAAGCCAAAGGGCTGATCCCAAACCTGCAATACAGAATACAGATGGAAACACTGGACACATTGTCAGGACACACAGATGGAGGGTAGCGCGCAGCACACGATGTCAGGGGTAGCATTGGCCTAGAAAGCAGAACTTAACCACATGAGGGGTGAAAGTCCTGAGCACCAGTTAGAACCAGTGCTGGAGAGCAGAGGAGAAGAGGGACACAGCAGAGACAAGAGAGAGGTGGCACCTACTGCTACTCGCATGCACTGAGAGCTGTTAAACCAGGTGAGCAGAGTCCCAAAGAGCACTTCCAAGGAGTGCAGTGACCCAGGATGCTCCCAAGGATGGAGCTTGCCAAGCACCAGCACAGCACTTTTCACACCCCAGAGGGAATGATTTCTACAGCTACAATTCCCCTTTGCATGTGGGCAGCCTCCAGGAGCACAGCAAAGCACTCCAGGTATGGCACAGGGTGCCATGGTTTGGTGGTGAGCAAGGCGGTGCTGGCTTTGTGGTTCGACTCAACAATCTTAGGGATCTTTTCTAACCTAAATGTTCCTATGATTCTGTGTAAAAAAGTCCATTTTACTACATAAAATTCTCCCTTTCCCAATCCACAAGCGGGGATTTGCACAAAGCTGCAGTCAGGTTATCTCAGTCCATAGAGATGAGTATTCCTGTCTCAACCCCCCCAGCAAATTTATCAAGACCAGGCCTAAAAATTTATGGAATTTGTAAATCTCTGCCCTCTTTCAGTGAGGAAATTATTCTGGGAAAAATTATCCTTTATAATAAGAGCTGCTTAAAGAAAAGTCATGAAAAGCCCTCCTTGACCACCTGCTTTTCTAGGAAAAGCAGCTTTCAGGATTGCATGGGATGTTTGCTGGACCCACAGCAATGCTGTGGCACAAAATAAATCACTGGCTTTGGGTTTCATGCTTTTCTTTGGTTTTATACTCAGCTCCACATCCTGTACTGCAGCTGGAGGAGAGGAACATGGCAGCCCTACCCAACGCTCCACCCAAACTCGCCCAGCAGGAGATGATTCTTGTTTAACCACACTTCTACAGGAACATCTCCACACTCCTCAGGAAAAAAATTATGAGCGGGTTGGAATCTGTTGGCCTCTTCCTCTCGGTTTGTGATTTTCCAAAAGCAGCTTATGTGGCTGGGAGATTAAGCCTGAGATGCAAAAGCTCCACCGCGCTGGCTCATGTCGGACCTGCCAAGGGACACTCGTCACTGTGCTTGGAAAAACCACTCAGGTTGGTTGTCTTTGTTTTAAACCCACCATTTCACCCTCACTATGTTTTTATTGCCCAATTTCCATGGTTTTGCTTTCTCTGAGCTGCTGTCTGCCAGCATCACTCTGATAACTGAGGACCGAATGATCATCGGATATTGTGGCTAAGGATAAAAAATCAGAAGTAAATGAAGGTGCACGATTTATATCATTTTGTGGTCTGTTGCTTTTTGGACATATTTACTTTCGTTTTTGTTACAGATGTGTGTAGACCATTTTTAGATCAAAAGGTTCCAAGGGGAGGATTGAGGTTAAAGCCCCCAAAACAGGTAGTTGTGCAATACAAGTCGTAATGCTCCAGGAAACTGTGGGAACTGTGGTGGACATCTATCAACCCAGGAGCAAGAAACAGAGTTTGGATGGAGCTCTGAGCACCCTGGTCTAGTGGAAGGTGTCTCTGCCCATGGTAGGGGCTTGGAATTAGATGAGATTTAAAGTCCCTTCCAATCCAAACCATTCTGTGATTCTGTGATTCCATGGTGTTGCCTCTGTTTATGCTGTGTTTGCCAAGTTTACCCATCTACAGCATCCTTGGGAGTGGGAAAAGAAGCGGTGGAGGGATCAGTGCAGCTAAGGTTAGCAAAGAAAGGCTCCCGCAGCTCCGCTCGCTCCCTCAGTTTCATTTCCCCGCCACGTTGGACACAATTACCATTTCGGAGTCACTGTAACAGGCCTGCCCCAGGCGGGCTGCAGGCACCGCCTCGGCGTGAGGAGGGTGCTCAGAGGAGAGAAGGAACTCAAAACTGCCATCGTAATCCTCTTCCTCCGTATCCCCCTCCCCATCAGCAAAAGTACCTCTAGTCAAGAAATCGGAGCGCGTCCGCGCCATGCGGGCTTTCTTTTTATGGCTCGGTCTGGGCACCTGCTTGACCAAAGGATAAAACAAAACAAAACGAAAAGAAGGGTTTTAAAGTAAAAAGGAGACTCTAGCCACGTAGCCTTAAGACATCTCTGAGTGACGCCGCACCCCACGGAGGGGATGCAGTATTATGTCTAGTGACAACAGCAAAGGACCAGGAAGAACAAAAACCAAGACAGGACGGTGGAAATGGACAATCATGGGTGTTACTCAAACGGACGTTAAACCAAACCAGGACAAGACGGTGCTGGACTGTGTTTGCCATCAGGATCACAGGATCCTTTTATCCAGAGCTGCTACAAATTATTCCTACAGGGCTTTTTATTTTAAGAGAAGGTGTGGAGGTTACCATGCTATCATATCCCCCTTCCCTATCCATGTCTAGCAGCCCTTGCACTTCAGAGTTCACGTCTTTGAAGCTTTTGAGGGAAAACTGGCAGAATAAGTTATTTTCCACCTTTTCAACGGAAAGAGAAAATAAACAAGTCACAACTCACCTCGCCTCTGCCAGACCCCGGCATCTTAAATGGCTTCCGTGCTAGTTCACCTTTGGAAAGGCACTGATGATTTGCCTCTCTGCTGAAACACAACAGAACAGAGATCTTTCATCCTCTCCCAAAAGCCTTCCCACCACGCCAGCCCAGCTCCCAGGAGCACACAGTCCAAGCAGTGAAGACCAAATTGCAAGTCTGAGGTCGTCGAGTTTCGGAATTGCTTGGAATTCTTCAGGATTGGACTTAATACCACAAGACAAGAAGAGAAAACATTCTGCCTGTCAACTTTATCCAGCAAGGTGGTTATGGATTGTACCTTTGTACTTTGGGATTCTCAAATGTGACTATTCTGCTGCAGAGCAGAAATTAAAATACAGCAATTCTTAATGTTTTTTCCTCCCTGTTGCTTGTTTGTGTTGCTCATGAACCAGGAAAAGAAATTTTAAACAGGAACCTTCTCTCGTCACAAATGGCACAAAACCCACAAGACTACAACATTTGGAGGTACTTTGAGTTACTAACAGTCATTCACTGGGAGCTTTTGCTTTGGAAAGGGTACAGCAGGAGTTAGGACAGGGGTGGTTTATGTCCTTTTTAAGCTACATGGCCAAAACCACCCCCAAATTAGGCAAGGCACTTTAAGAAACACAACAGAGTGGGAGCAAACGTTGTCTCAAAACCTTGCTGCCATCTCCAGATCCTGGAGCAGCCCAAGGTGAAGCAACGTGATGGAGCTGAGCAACTGCTAAGCCCATTACAGGTGTAGTTAATTACATATGTGAGTGATACGGTCTCCAAAGCGCATTCACTCCCAAACTCTCTCTGGAGAGATGGTGTTTTTTCATCTGCAATGGCCAGAGTGTCCACATGGCTTTGCTGGATGTATTAATTATATGGTAAACAAGGAAAATCCTGGAATTTTTTTCCTCATCGAGTAATTTCTATTCCAACCACCCAAAAATCCTAAGAAACTTATTCATCATCTTTCACCTTGAGAAATAAACTCCCAGCACTATTCATGTAGGGTAAATAAAACCAGTATTGAGCCTGTTCATTGACTCCCTTCACCTGCTAATGTCCGTGACTATCTCCCCTGGATTATATGATGTTTTAAGAGACAGAGAAATCATATTCCAGGTCTTTTTCCTTTCCCTCTGGCCTCCTTGTTGCTAGAAGATCAAGAATGTGTTGTTTAACTATGGGGTTTGTGCAGACTCCAGAAACAACGTTCCGAACCCTTTGTCTAAAAAGGTCCCTAGCAGAAGAAAGAGCCTATGGAGACAGCCTATGGAGACAGGCTATGGAGAAAGCCTACGAGACAGCCTATGGAGACAGGCTATGGAGAAAGCCTATGGAGAAAGCCTATGGAGACAGCCTATGGAGAAAGCCTATGGAGACAGCCTACGGAGACAGCCTATGGAGACAGCCTATGGAGAAAGCCTATGGAGACAGGCTATGGAGAAAGCCTATGGAGAAAGCCTA
>NW_024581063.1:644696-798978 GCF_017639235.1 Corvus kubaryi | reverse complement strand
AAAGCCTATGGAGACAGGCTATGGAGAAAGCCTATGGAGAAAGCCTAGGAGAAAGCCTATGGAGACAGCCTATGGAGAAAGCCTATGGAGAAAGCCTAGGAGAAAGCCCACCATCTCTTTACTCACTGGAGGCCGAAGGGATTGTCTTTTGGCGTGAAGAACATGGAGCTTGCCCTTGTCTCCTCAGTGCCCTGGTTGGGCATCCGAGGTTGCCGGAGGCGCTCCGTCCTTGAGAAATGGCTGCCCGGGTGGTCCTTGGGGTCCAGAGCTGGTTTGGAATGGCAGCGGGGTTCCAGGCCCTCTCTTCGCTCCACGAACATGCTGACAGGTCGGTCTTTGGGAGCGCTGTGGGCTGGAGAGCTTCCCCTGGTCCCAACAGTGAGACCCTTGATGTCCACTGCTGAGGTTGGAGCCATGCCTGGGGTGGGGCTGTGCTCCCCTCTGCTCTGGGGGTGCAGGATGAGGACTGACTGAGGCCGGCTGTCTGCTTTTTTGGCTGGTTTGAGGGAAGGGTCCTTCACTCTGCTCTGCTCCAGCCTCTGCAAAGCCTCTACCCTCCCTTGCTGCTCGAAGGCTTTGCGTTGCCTCTCCAGAATTTCCTTCTGCTGGCGGATCTGCTCCATCATCTCCCTCTCATTTTGCAGCTGAAGCTGCTTTTGGCGTTCTTCCTTCTCCACGTTGAGCTTTTCCAGTCTCTTGATGACAGAATCTGGAGAAAGGGCCCGTGCTGCTGTCCCTGTCCCACGTTCCTCTCTCTTGGTAGAGGGTTTCTCCTCTCCCTCTGCTTCTCCTAAGGCTTTGCTCTGGTCTGGCTCAGAGTCCTTCCTGACCTCGGAGAATGTAACTGTCCTCTCCTCTCTTTCCACTGCTTTATTCCTCAGGTTATTCTCCACCAGCTTCACCTTCACATTGTCTTGCGGTGGAACGTAGAAAGTCGGGAGGTTGCTGGAAAGGAGGGTTTCTCTTGGGTGAGCCTTTATAACATTCTGGGGGTCACTGACCCCACGCTCCTTCCTGGTGAGGTTATCGGGCAGCTCCGCGTCTGCTGGGGTCTGTCTGCAGCCTGGCAAATCGCTGCTCCCATCCTTCTCCTGCAGCTGGGCCTGGGGACTGCTGGGCAGGGAGTCCACGGAGAACGACTGCGTGTCGTGCTCGTCCAAGACTAAGGAAACGAGTTTACTACTTGGGGTATCTTCACAGCTTAACAACTCAAAGCTCCCTTGAGAGCTCTCGCTCTCCGGGGTTCCCTGAGGGGAATGCAACGCCTCGGACACCAGCTCGGTGGACCAGCGCTGCTCTTCCGAAGGCGACAGCCCGCCCGTGGAGCGCACCTTGAGCAGCTCCAAGCTGAATTTTGCCTGTTCCAGTTCCCGCATCCTCCGGCTTTCCCTCTTTGCACGAACCACTTTTTTCTGGTTGAGATCCTCCAGCGACTTGGGCCTCTCTCTCACAATGACCTCCTCCTCGGTGTCCATCCCGCTCTGGCTGCTGGCTCTCTCATGCCTTTTGTACAGGGAAGTGTCCAGTGGGTCCATGTGATTCACCCGATTATTCTCCATCAGCGATTTATGTTGTTCTACAGCTCTCACTCGCTCTTCAAATGAGCCGTCCTCCCACTTAGATGGGTCAGAGCCCTTAATTTCCAAAACATCATCTGCTTCCAGTCCATCCTCTTCTCTACCTGGCAGGCCATTCTCCAGCTGCATCTCTTTTAATTGCTGCTCTTTCAAAGCTCTAAACCTGGAAAAAAGCAGAAAACCAGGATGTTCAGCTCTGTGCCCACTCAGGACCCTTTAAGGCACTGCACCAGTGGTGTCTTATCACCACCACCACCATCACCTCACCACCACCAGCATCTCAAGCAACCCTCCTTGCACATCTGGTGCAAGGCAAGGTGAGGCACATTTGGTTTTAAACCTCCTCCTCCTCTGCCATCTCTGCTACCACCCAAGGGCTGCCCCAACGCACCTGAAAGCTCCCCTCGTGCTGACGGCAGTGGGTCCAGCCTCCATCCCTGGTCTAGCTCCTTCATAAGCTGTCGGAGCCAGAAAAGCTTAACCTATCACACCCCCTTGGCGTCTCCATCTTCGCCATCCTGCCCAGGCTGCGTCTGGAACAACCAGCAGGGACTTGTGCCCGGCACCAAGAGCTCTTTGCAGCTCCCAAATGTTCCACGCTACGTTAAGATGCTCCACACCTTGCAGGCAGCACCTCTGGAGAGTGAATCGTGACTTTTTCCGTGGCCAGCGTGCAAAGGCATGGCTGGAAAGTCTGTGCCCTCCACAGCGGCTGGCTCCAGTATCCCTTGTCCTTGTGAGCCAGCGCAGCAACCAGATTGATGAGGCAATCTGAGCTAAAAATAGGCTACTTAAACTGGTGCTGCTGCCAAGAGGAAAAAAAACCCCTTGTGAGTATTTACGGCCTTGGCTTTGCACTGCCTACGTGCTCCAACCTGAAATAGGCTCCGCTTATTCCAAGAGCAGGACGTGCAGCTAAATTGTTCGAAAGCGTGGGCAAACGAAGGACCAGGGCAGGTCGGGAGAGGGTCATGGATGCCACCAGGGAACACTGCCCTGCATAAGTCACTGTAGTGCCCTGATTCACACCTCCCTCCCCTGTGAGCATCCCCAAAAAACGTGCTCCTCTTCACCCGAGGCCAACGGCGTTACCTTTGCCGTGCCAAATACCCCCGGCACGCCGCCTGCAGGCACACAGCTCTGCTCCTGCGGGCTGCGTACGCCCGCCGGGTGCGGTGTCCCCGCCAGGCCGCCTGGATGCTGGTGGCCGCGGCGTGCCGGCGCCTGGCATGCTCCCGCCAGCAACTCTGGATGAGATGGGCTGCAAACTGCATCTGCAGGAACCTCCGCCGCTCCACGAAGCCTCGCCAGTGGGTCTGCAGGACGACAGCGGCTTTGCTGAGGACCAGAAGGTCTGGGGATGGTTTGCCTTTTTTTCTGCTCTGGTAGCTACGCCAAAATCTCTGCGAACACAGCAGGGGGTTCCTTGTAACGGGTGTTGTGTGAAGATGGGATAGCACCTGCCTTCAGGCACCCTCTCCAGCTCCCCACCATTCCCAACCTGTTATGGCAGTAGGAGTCAAATCCTGATTGCAAGCTCCTTCCTTGGAAAGGAGACCTGATTTTACCCATGGGCCCTGTCTGTAGGATTTGGGGACGGTAATTTGCTCTGGAATCCAGCAGCAGCGCCCACCTGTATGCTGATGGCCGCGTGCCGCAGGCTCAGGAACTGCCTCCTGCAGAGCAGGCTGCGGAACCAGCGCTGCAGCAGTGTGATCCTCCGCAGCACCTCCTGGTGCAGCAGGTCCTGCAGAAGCTGCCGCTCCCGTTCCTTCATGAAAACCTGGCCAAAACAACCCAAAAAAACCACAAGCGTGGAAAGCTTCCCAGACCACGAGTCAAATGATTTAATCCTCCTGGTTGCTGTGTCCTGGATGCTCCCAAGAAAGTTGAGGAGCTGAATTTTGTGAAGGCACCTCTAACAGGTTGCAGCAGTTTCATAACAGCCTGTGACTGTCTAAGCTCTGAATTACAGAGTCTCTGCTTTCCCATCAGGGGGGGCAAAATGAGAACCATTGTATCAATCTAAGTCTACACACACACGGAGTTTTTTGGAGGACGTGAGTTTTTCAGGCTGCCTCATTACAACCAATAACAAAACAATATTATTCCTTACTCTTTTATGTTAATAATATTTTAAGTTTCATTTAAATCACTGATTTTTGGCAAACAGAGGAAAAACAGTTTCATTAATTAAAACCATATATAGATACTAATTTACCAGACAGAAATACAGGCAAATGTTATATTTGTGTCTTAAAGGCTGAGCTGAGGATCAACATTTACCATTGTTCTTCCAACTTGGTAATTGTCTGGATCAAGTTTTATCTTGCGGAAGAAATCATGGATATTGTGCTTAGACGGGCTGATCCCTTGTGGCAAAAGGACATGGAAATGGTTCACAAAATCCTGAGAAGGAAAAGAAAGGAACACCAAGATTTGGTTAGTTGGGTCCTGCTGCTTCTTTCTCCCATAAATAACAGATTTGCTCCACCGGCCACATGAAACGGGATCTCTGGAGTGAGCAGAAGAACAGATAACATTTTATGCACTGGGGAACACCAAGTTTCATCCATCATTTGTGGTTTGATGGGAAACACATCAAAGCAGGGAGCCAGCAAGGTTCAAATGTTTTTCAGCATGGGAGGAGAGGTTCTGCAGGAGCCACAGAGTCATCCCAAGCAAAAAAACGCTGCAAATCCCCAGCAAGGGCCACTACGGAAAGCGAATACCAACATCTGCAAAACATCTCTGAGATGCTCCAGCCGTTACTGTTATGAGGATTCAAAGTGTGAAGGAGGTACAAGAGGAGAGATCCTCCCAAGCAAGGTTGGGATCCTTGCTCCTGGCAAAAAAAACATTGAGCATTTTTCTTTTTCTAAACAGCTGCTGTGCAGGACACGACGTCTGCCCCAAAGCAGCCACAAGCAGGAAGCCAATCGGCACCAGCAAAGCATGAAAGGATTGACATGTGCACAAAACCTGGCAAACACATGGAAAAGAAGAAAACAGGAAAAGCTGGCTAACTCCAGAGGTTCAGAGGATGCCGACCACCCTCCTGATGGGACACAGCTAACACCGACGTGATAGGACAAACACTACTCCCAGTAATTCCAGATGCAGAAGAGAACGTGCAGATCAGACACTTATTTTCCAAAAGGGAGTCCATGTTGCAAAAAAAAATACTGGTTTTTGTTCAAAAATCATGGTGCAGGGGGCTCGCAGCCCTCCCCGAGGTCTAGAGTGGCTCATAGGCAGAGAACAGCCTGTTACATCCACTGCCTTCCAGGAGCTAGAAATTAACTACCCTGATAAAAAACGAGCCAGCAGCACTCAGACAACGGGGCTAAGGATGCTAAAGGTGATGGAAGACAAAGCCCGTTGTACTCAACCTGGAAGGAGTATTTGCAGCTGTATCCTGACTGGCGAATGCGCACGGTCTCCAGCATCCCCGTGTAGCGCAGCTGCCGCAGCACCAGGCTGTCGCTGAACCGCAGGGGCAGCTGGAAGGGGAAAACCAGACCAAGGATGAGCAAGAATTTCCTTTCACTGCAGCTTTTAAGTGCGTGGACGGGTAAAGGGTTCAGCAGACGTAGCACATCTGCATGACACGCACGGGAGGGAGGGAATGTGGGTCCCCAGGAACCGCACTAATCCCACTGGGATTGAATCCTGTTTGCTTCTGAGACTTTCAAACAGCTAGCTAGATAAATAAAGCCATAAAAAAGATTTTTTTGGATTTGAGTTGAATAAGACCTCCCAAGGGTACAGTTAATGGGTGAGATTGCGAGCAACCAAATAATCTTCCAGGCAAAAATGCCTGGGTAAAACTCTGAAGGATTAATCCACAAAGCATCCCTACATTTCGAACTGAGGGTCCTCAGTCCACGACACAATTATGTAAAGTCAAATTCAAGAAATATGAGTCAGTGTGATCAATGTAGTTTATTCTAAAAGTATCTGCTTTTACTTATGGAAACTTTATTTTAAGGAAGCTTTAGGGCTCAGATCCAGCACAAGTGAATTCACCGTTCTATAAATCTCTCTTATGGCTGGTCAGGAGCTTCAAAGTTTGCAGTCAAATTCATTTATTAAAGCCAATATATTTTTCATATAAATTAAAATAATATATTTGCATATATGTGTTTCTACAAATATGAGAAGAGCCAGTGCAGTCTATCAAGGGCAGCACCCAAGTGATAAATCCATGCTTCCCCTTGCTCAAATCTTCTACATCCAGCTCCATCTGAGGCTTTGTTTCCTGTCTAACTGCCTGCAAAAACGGACAGAAGAGTCCCAAGCTGATTTCCAGCAGGACCACTTTCACAGGATGGGATTTACCTTCTCAGCGTTGGATCGGATGCACTTGACAAAATACGGCTCTGCTTGGCCAAGGGTCTCCATCAGCTTGTTGAGGGATGCCTGCAACAGAGGAGACAAAGGGAAGGGAGAGGAGACCACAGTGGATAATGAAAATCCAAATGCTTAGATCATAAACCAGTATAAATTGGAATTAATTATGAGTAAATGAGGCACATGTGAAATTATTTCCCCAAATGAGTGTTTTAGCACAAGCAACTTGGCTGATTTTGTCTTTGCCCCCAACAAAGAAACCAAAGATGAATATAATTGCTGGGCTGGATTTTCAGATCTCTGGCTCCCCTGGAGCCCAAACTCCCATCCCACGCCATACCACAAGCCTCTTCCAGCCATGAATGAGAGCTCCAAGACAAGAATTTACACCTGGCACCAAACAACCACTAATGTTTTTTAGACACAAATCAAATTTGCCTTTACCAAAAGTGACTCCAGGCAGGATCTATTCCTGATTTTTAATCGTCAAAATGTTACTGTTGACCTAAAAATAATTTTTTTTAAATGACAGTTTTGCCAAAGGAAAATTGGGAATTCACAATAATTTCTGAAGCCTGCAACCCTGAACACTTCAGAGGTTGTTTCTAGAGAAGAGCTCCAATGTTGGCACGTTCCTGACTGAAGGCTCACTGAGAATCAAGGGATTTCCTGGTTCCATTTTTCTATTTCTCCTTATTTATTCATCACCATTAAAAGCCTCTCCCATAACAATGAATTTACATTAGCATCACTTTACAGCCAGCTGCTCCAGTGGGATCTCAATGCTGAGTTATCCCTTCACCTTGCAAACCTTTGACTTTTTGGGATGAATCACAAGCTCTTGGAATAAAACCAGGCTGAATACCAGAGTGTGCCGAGTCCTTGGTGCTGGCCAGGCTCCTCAGCCACGTTTTTTTTGTTGTGTCCTATAAATACTTTGGGCATCTCGAATTGCTGAGCACATCACAAATGTGGCATTGGTAACATGCTCCAGAGTTGATTAGTCCTGATTTTAATAGAGTTTAAAACTCAGTCGTGTAAAGGATATTCTGCCACATTCACTATAAGCAGAGTTATAAATTTTGGAATACAGGAGTTAATAAACTGGCGTGGTATTACAAAGAAGCGTTTTGCCCACAGATCTGCTCACAGGAAGCCTTTTTTTCCTTCTGATAATTTCAAAGACATCTCTATTGGGAAGCCTTTCATGTTTAGAAAAATTCATTCACATTCAGGATTTTGGAAGGAGCAAGGGATGGAACCCAGGCACATGTGATGCAGCTGTGTTATGTACATTAACTTCATGCAAATATCCCTGTTCCTGTCCCAGGGAGCAGCAGGAATGCCATGACGTGGCAGACCTCTGCTGGCACGCTCCTGGTTTTCTTCAAATCTGAAACTACTCTTTTTTTCACAAAAGCAGCCTATTGGGAGCTTTCAATCATCAGCGATGCTGCAGCATCCCACTGTGCCCAACCAGGCTGGTGGGAGGCAAAGGGGGTACTCAAGGGACACAACCCCTTCACTGAAAGCCCAGCAAGCAGAGTGCTCCCAGTGCTGGAAATGATGGGAATGGGATGTGCCGGACCCATAGGAGGGGACATTTCCTCTCCCTCAGCGCCATCCTGTGTGTGGCAGATGGGCCAGGCACCCTCTGCCATCTGGCCCTCGGGAATCCACAAAGGACGCGCGAGGTCGCCGGATTAACCCCGTACCCGTCTCCTTTGTCCCTCTGCCAGCAAAACTTTCCAGCCACCCACTCCTTCACCACCTGTACTTGGCCTTTCAGGAACCGTTCCATCCCTGTCTCCAGGGCACCACCTGCATGTGGCTTAAAGGGAAGCTCTACAGTTTTAGGTAGGGGTGGCTGAGTTTTCCGTCGTGAAAGCCATCCCTGCTCCTGGCACACGCTCCGAGGCAGCTATTTCCCCTACAGATTACCCTAAGTATAGGGATAGTGGAAATCCATAGGAGACGGAGCAGCTGCAAGCCCGGTGTTGAGGCATTAGCCACAAAGCAGCATTTATCCTCAAAAAAACCATGATAGGAAACATTTGTGTTTCCTGCCCGTGACCCAGTTCCATGCACCACAATTTTATTAGTTTGCTCCTGATTATAAAAGCAATGCTGCTGCTTTGTCCCTCAAAATGCTTCTCCTTAACAAGTGCTCCATGAAATGAGGGCTCTTTGATTTGAATGTGCTGTGAAAATATACCAAAAAATATCAATTGTGCCCCCCTGGGGCTTTCCAGAGTTTTGTTGGGAGCATAAATAGGTTTTGAGAAGGCCTTTCACTCCAAGATATCCCTGTTTCAACCCCTCCACGGATATGAATTAAACTCTGCAGGATTGAATTTTGACCACAATACCATTAGATCAGACAAGGCTAAATATATAAATATACAGATGTGCATTCTGCAAATTATAGAGATATATATATGTGTGTGTGCATACATATTTTTAATTCTTTAATCTTACCCACACCTACACATGGAGAATTTCTAAATATAAACCACATCTCCAAAAAACTCCAAAGCAGTCAAAATTACAAGTCAAAACCAACCCAGACTTGCTTAGAACCCAAATTTTACGTGAAAATCTGCTTTCTATTATTACCACCTGCTCGTGCACATGTCTTGTAGCAGTTTCCAAGCCGTGATGCACATACAGAACAATCACAGACTCACTCAGGTTGGAAAAGACCTTTAAAGATCATTGAGTCCAACTGTGAGCCCAGCACTGCCAAGTCCTTGGAAGATTATTTTCCCTGCAGCAAACCCCAGGGACTGCAGACTGGCACACAGCACTGACAACACAAGATAGATCCCTCCTCCGAATTCCTCTGCCTGCCTGGAGAAAATGCAGCAGGATTCTGACCTTTCTGTCCCTATTAAAATTCCCATTCTGACTCAGCACAGATTATGCTGGATAAAGGACTGCAAAAAGCGTGATTTGGGGATTTTGGGGTTTCTGGATTTGGGGGAGAAAGCACCACAATGCAATGGCTTGGAATGTGAGGTACCAGAGGACAGGGATGCACCAACACCTCCCTCTGCAGCTCATCCTCAGGTCCCACCTTGCTCTGCCATGTCATCCCCCACGACAGCCACCCTCACTCTTATTTCTCTCCACTTGCACCCTTTCAACACCTGCAGCATCTCCCAGCTCCCTCAAGCCCTCAGTAGGATTCACGGCCTAAATGCTGCTGGGGATGGGGCAGGACTGTGCCTGGAGCAGGTGATTCCCCTCTCTCCATCAAAGGAAAGGGCTCACCTGGAACTGGGCACTGATGCTGGGTGGTTTTTTCTTCTTATGGAGGTGGAGGAGAGATTTGGTGATGCGGTCGTGCAACGTCAGGTTCGTGAGGTGCTTGAGGGACTTCACATCCAGCAAGTGCTACAGAAAAAGAGAGAATCCAGAGAAAATCCAGATGTTATCATCACACCATCTGTTATATCCCTCCTTTACCCTCACAGGGCTTCCTTAGGTGACGTAATCTCAAGAGGGAACACTGAGGGATGGCTTCCCTGTGAGGGTGGGCAGGCCCTGGCACAGGTGCCCAGAGCAGCTGTGGCTGCTCCTGGATCCCTGGCAGTGCCCAAGGCCAGGTTGGATGGGACCTGGAGCAGCCTGGGACAGAGGACGTTGTTCCTGCCTGTGGCAGGGGTAGAACTGGATGACCCTTTCAACACAAACCATTCCATGATTCCATGATTCTCCTCACTGTTAATGAACCGTTCATTGATTAATTGCATCAGTGCCTCTCCAGATGCAAGATGGACATGGAGAGTAGTAAAAACAATGTTTGCTCCTCCTGGTGCTCTGTTCCCGACCACAGACACAGCACCAGCGAGGACCACAAAAAGCATTATTCTTTTAGGAACAACAGATCTCGTGGCATCTCTTAAAATATAATAAATGCAGCCAAGATGGAGGGACAGTAACAAGGTTGTTGTCTATCAGATACCAGCTCTCCTGCATCATTCACCTGTTCATTTTAGTTTAGAGATCTAATTACTAAATTTCACCAGCATGTAAATACCTCTTCCCAGAAGGAGGGGAAAAAGGAGCCAGAGCAGCTCCAAGGAGGATGCAAGTGCTCATATCTCTCTCTTCCAGCAGAAATCAGGGCTGAAATCCTTTGGGTTTATAGGAGTTAAAGAGCCCTGAACAAAGCTGAGTTGACCAAGGTCTTGGTGTAGACACAATGGTCTTATTCATATCCAGCAGCATTGCATTACTGTGCTACAGCCTTAACCCACAGCTCCACCAGGGGGAAAATCTGCTTCTCACTCACCTTTGGGAGACTGGGTTTGGCTTTGAAGTTCTTATTTCGCCTGGGGAGATAATAAACGGCTCAGGTTAATGCACAGTGCAATTGTGGAACGGAGGAGTTTATGAAACCAGCCCCTCAAATCCCCCTGAGCAGCTGCTGCCCACAGCCAGCACTGAAATGGGGCTGCCCCTGCATATTGCAGACTGAGAGGAATGTATCCAGTTAATGGCAATGGTTGCACTGGGAATGATGGGATGCAGGGAACCTGGGAAGAGCGAAGAAGCCGTGTCACAAAATGATTGACCAGCTGCCTGCTTTCCAAACCCCATGTTCATTCCAGTCACCCTGGGGTGTTCCCTGAACCTTCTGAGGAGGCTGCAGTGTGAATCATCAACATCATCTGCCCAGACAATGTATAATGGAAACTTTGATATCATGCTAGAAGTGTGACTGCATTACACTGCTGCTGTATCTTCAGACTGGTGTGACCAGCAGGTTTGTCCCTTCTCTTTCTTCCCTTTGTCTGTCATTCTCAATGAAGGAGAAGAGTTAAATCAGACGTGTCAAACATTGCTTTGACCCAACTGGGAAACACCTCCAAGTCTACTTGGCACCCTGAGAGTTTTATATCCTGGCTGTTCACATTCCCCTAACTCCCCATGCTGCTCATTGTGCTCCAGGAGTAAGGCCCAGATCCCCTCCTGGGTACTGACATGAGGATGCCGTGGGCCCTCTCCAGCAGTTTGCTGTTGGTAGTGTTGACGAATATCCCATCTTTGTCCAGGAAGGCGCCGGGGCTGGCGAGCCTGTTGTGCCTCATCCCCATGCGGCCATTCCAGCCAACTGCGTAGGCATCCCTGAAACACCAAACACCGTTAGGAAGAGATCAAAACCACGGTTCTATGATAAAAATACATCTTAAAACAACCCTTTGGTGGAAAAAGAGCTGCTGCTTTTCTCTCTCCACTGTTCATTCGCTCCCATGGGATGAGTCCCTGGTGCCAGACAGCACATGAAGCCATGGGCCACTAAAGCACCTCTCAAAGATCAAATATTCACAAAAAGAACAAATTATCAGCAGGACACTAACAGCTTCCAGCTCTTGCATACAGAAACCTTGAGTCTACAGATACCACTAGATACCTTTGGTGGTCTGAAGGATACGAGGCCATGAGCTCTGGTGCCAACTCTGTCTCCTCGAATTTACACAATCATTCCATTAGGGAAAGAAAAAGCAAATCTAATTCACAATAAACTCATTATTTGCCACAAAGATGGATGTCAGCCCCAGTTGGACTGATGGGTCGACCCAGAATCACTCTCTGGGACCTGATCACAAATCAGTCACCCGACTGGGTCCTTTCTGCCATGGAGCAGAACTGCTGTGGTCTCCAGAAATTCTCACCTGGCTTCAGAAGGGCTGAAGGGAATGAGGAGAGGAGCCAAAATCCCCTCTTGGAGGGACAGAAATGGATACTTGACCAAACTACACATCAGGGCAAGTCATTTCCAGAGCTGAGGAGACTTTCAGTGGTGTCTGGGGGACATGAAACCTCTCATGGGCAGCATCCAACCACGATATTTTTGGCTTGATGGGTTGGTGGTGGTTTGTTGGGGTTTTTAAATTCTAAATTTTTTATCAGCCTTGCAGAAATCATCACACGAAATAGAAGCAATCGAAGGAATGATGTGGGGGCTGCAACCCCCCCACCCCCCCAAGTTATCTCAGACAGGAGGAAAAGAACAGGAGGAGACTCCAGGCTGCACCAGGTCATGAGGATGCTGAAGGAGACGGTGGTTTAAACGTGGCCTCAGGCGCCAGCCACTTCTGAGGTCTGACAACAAGGCAGCCCTTTGCCTTAAAGCCTTGATTTGGAGGAAAGGCAAATCTCAAGTGCTGCATGGAAATTAAAAAATAAAGGATGTAAAGCTGTTTGTTCAGCCAGCTCAAAGCCTGGAGCCAGATCCTCGGAGCAACCTCACCTCCCTGCCTCATCTGAGCACTTCCCAAATTCCTTCCTGGCCCCATTAAATCAGCATTTTGACACAGACCACTATTATAAGCAGGGATGAATCACAGCAAAGTAAAACCCCTGGCTAAATGCTCCAGGAGCTGCTTTCTTAAGCATTCCATTCAAGGATTGTTAGTGAGAAGATTGAATATCCAGGCGATATCCTCCTGTCCACCTTTCTTCTCTTTACATCTCAGGTACCATCCACCAAAACCCTCTTGTTTGCAGGTAGGGGAAAAAATCACCAGCTGACAGGAACCACCAAAACTCAATAGCCACTTCCGGGATGCACAACACATCATTAATCCTGCCCAACCTCTCTGGAAAACCCTAGAAATTCCCACGTAGCTTTGAAAAACCCAAGAGATAAAGTGACAGCTCTGTTTGTTACGGACACTTTAGGAGGGATATGCTCACATGGTGACAGATGCAGGCTTTTGGTACTTTGGGATCAAGCATCTCACTGAACCCAGACAGCTGTTTCCAGACCAACACCTGCTCAGACATCCCTGCACTTAAAAGTGTCACCAGTGAGCACAAACCAGCAGGATCCCAACCAGCCCAAGTGGTTTGGGTTAGGCACGGCCTGGCTTTCATTTCTCAGCAGCCAGGGAAGGCACTCCACTGAAGACTGGTTTCCCTCCCAGCATGTGCAAACCACCTGTCCACTTTCTTCTGAGATCAGAGGAGAGCACTTGGCTCCCTAAACCCTCCACAGTGACTTCCTGAGTGATGTCATGCCTCAAAACTGCTTTTAGAAACAGGCCCCGGGCTATCCCGTGGGTTGGATGCACAACCAGACTTATCAGCGACCGCATGATCATGAGATGGCTTTGAAAGCAATTCCTGTTTAATTTGGAGCCGTAAATTGCTTGCCAGTCAATCTGCTGGGAAGCTGCTAAAGCCAATCTCTCTTCCAGACATGTTACCTGCACCCCTGTGCTCACCTCCTCTTGCTCAACGAGTGCCATTTACCTGGAATACCAACATTTATCAAGTGTCACACGACTCTCCAGATCAAAAGCAGCTGCAATGAAAGGGATCAAAATCACCTGCCTACTCTGGAAGCACAGGCTGGACCTTGGAGTTCTTATGAGACACCCTGTTTGTGCTTACAGAAGGAAGGGGCACAGGTGACATATGGAAACCCATCACTGATGATGCCCAAGGGAAGTGAAGATCATGGACCACGCTATCGAGGCACCACAGGAGGAGGAACACAGGAGTTAGGATGGCTCCAAAAGCACTTTTTCTGCAAATAAAGGCTCAGATTGAGGCTGCTGGTAGGTCACAGCTGCTGAGGATGAGGAAGGAACACACAGTTCCTCAATTCTGGCTGTTTAGGATGACTTGTCTGCTGTGCTGGCATGGGTTAAGCCACATAACCAGAGCTGACCACACACTTCTCTCCACAGTAAATAAACACATCCCCCTCCTTGCCTGGGTCAGGAGGAGTTTCCCTGCCTTTACAGCATCCCCTTGCTGAGACAATTGAAATATTTTGGACTATGAAAATGCTGGCAGCCCAAGCTCCCCCACTAAAGTGCCTCTAAAGCTGGAGTTGGGCAGTCAAGAAAAGCCCTGTTCCAGTTCACGGATGTTCCTCACATGCCAAAGGCTGGATAGAGAAACTGCAGGAATCCTCTTATCTACAAGGGAAGATCTCCAAAGGGACAAAGTTTCACGTTACGTTATCTTGAGGGAAACTTGCACAATCAGAGCTGCTGGAAACAGGGAACGTCACCTCTGGAGACACCAACCTTCCCTGCCTCAAGTGTTACCAAGGACCGACTCGTCGCAACCCAACCCACCAGAGCCCCAGCAGCTGCAGCATCATGAGAAAGGAAAGGAGGTGGCAAAGACTGAGCTGAGGACAGCCAGGGCTGCGTCACCTTCCCAGGATAGGGTGGTGTTGCTTGTACCATCTGGATTTCTGCTCAAACTTGAGAAGTGGCACAAATTTATGAATTCAATCCAACCATTTTAAGGAAATCCCATCCTCTCTAACCACTGAAATGGACTTGTCACGACGTGAGAACATTCCACTCTCCTTCAGTAGGGTGCTGCTGCCTTTCTCAAAGGGGAGGAATTATTCAGAAGAATAAGGACATTCTAGCCTTCATGGTGAACAAAACCAGGCAGAAGAAGCCACTTTTCCTCCCCTAGCAAAAAAAGGAACGACATGCATCTAATTTTTGTTGCGGCCGTTTAAAGCCACTAAAAATGAGCCTTCATAATATCCTTGAAGGATATTTAATTTTGTGTGGAAGGGAAGCCACTGAGCTGCAAGGACTGATTTGATGGACACATTTCAGGAGACAGACTGAGACTCCTCTTGGCTTGTTCTGGGCTTCTCATTAACCTCAGAGCAGCCAAAAAAACACACCTGGATGCTCCAAGCAGTGGTTGTAGGAGCTGAGGATGCTCCTATCACCTCCTTCCCCAGCACACACCTGCTCAGAGGGAGGCAGAGAGGCACCATACCCCTTTAGTGGGGCACTGGGAAAATCAGACTTCCTGGGATGTGCTGAGGGGTAGCACAAGAATAGCTGGGAAAAGGATCAGTGCCCAGACATCCCTTGGAAATGAAGACTTTGGCCTCACAAGTAACTTAATTCCGAAATGGGGATGAAGAAGGCTTTTCAGAAGAGGAACAGATCTATATCTCAGGTGTAGACCTAAGTCTCATTCAGTAGCTGCTTAAATGGTTGGAAACTTCAAGGAAGGACTTAAAAATAAAACTATACAAAAAATCTGCAAAAATCAATCAACTTTGAAGCAAGTGTGCTTTTCTCCCCCTGAAAACAAGCAAGCATTTGGCAAAGTGGGTTTTTAAACTCCAATCCCAATCCCAAACCCTGTAACTTCCAGGTTTTCCACATTCCAGGGCACCTGGAGCCAGCACAAGCTGTATGCAGTTCTGCACCCAGACCTGTCCTCCTTAAATGACTGTTTCCTAGATACTGGCACACTCACTCATTTTCTTATGCTTCTTACCCCCTCGTACACCCCCCACTGACAACTGCTGCCTTTGACACAGGGAAGTTGCTTTCCCTGGCTGCTGTTTAGTCAGGAAAGGTGTTTAGATCTGATCACACGGCAGAGAAAGAACGAAGAGAAGATAAGGTTGACAGGCGAGACAGTGAATCTGTCAATACAGAAATGTCAATACAGCTGTTTTTAGGTACAGACAGTGCTCTCCCACCCCAGGTCCCTGGCCATGCCAAGGTAACAGCAGCAGCCTTACCGTGGGCTCCTCTCGTTGATGGTGTTGACTCCCTGGAGGTCTGAGAGCGGCGTCCGCGGGCTCTTCCGAGTGATACCTGCAGCAGCACATGAAGAAGATGTTTCCAGCTGGCTCATATCCAACAGACAATTAGCAGAGCCATCCCCACAGACAATCAGCAGAGCCATAGCTGAGCCCTGACTCCGGCGCGAGCAGCTCGGACGTGTCCTGGCACATGCCGGGCACAGCCAGGTGCCAGGGATGCCATCACTCCCCAGTCCCACCTCCCTGCCAGAGTCATCACCCTCTGAGTAACACTGTTTGCTCCAGCCTCTAATTCCCCTCCCACACACGCATGGGGTGTTTTAGGGACATACTGCCCTGGCCAGCCAAGGGGGTGAGGGAAGGGGCTGATGGGGGGGAGCAGCCACCCGTGTTCTCCATGTCCAAGAGATTCCCAAGCTTTCCACTGTGCATGGGGTAACCCAGTTGGCATGGGCAAAACACCTGGACGTAATTAGAATGCTTGGAAAAATGGTCATTTATTCCTTAGGCACTTCTTCTCTCCCTCCTTCCACAGATGGACATGTGCAGCAAGTAGGAAATACCTTATATACTGTTTAATAAAGGCTTGACTGCCTATTGAGCCTATATCCTTTGATACCTGGAGTAATTTATTTGTAATAAAATATATCTAATAAAAGAAAATATTAAATAAAGTATCTATTTTGTATTCAGCCAAGGAAGCTGCCACACATGGTTACAGTAGCAGCTGTTATCTTCCCCAAAGTGGAAATGTTTTGTAACCAAGCACTTAGGAAGACAGGAGACAATTTCTGTAGACAACAAAACACTTCAAGTCACCAAACCACAGAAATGTGAAGATCTGATAATGTGGAGTTTGACATGGAAACAGCTGAGCAATTTTATAACTGTCTCAAAATCGCTGCTGTGAGACAGGAAAAATCACAGCTCTCACCTCAGCATGGGGAAAATGTGTTTTATTCTACCCTGAGACACCTACAGTGGGAAAAAAAAGGGGGAAAAAAGCTTTCTAAAAAGAAAGAAGTCTAAGCTATAGTTTGTAGCAGGATGGGAGGGAGCAATGGCATCTTCCCCATATTTATAATTCCACTGTCTCATGCAGCCCAGGTGCTGAGCTAAAAGATTTTTTATACCCAAAGATGAACACAAAGCAAATACGCTGAGACCTGAGCCCATCCTGCTCTTCTGAGCCTGCAGTTCCTGAGGAGAAGATGAATCCCTACCAAAGTCAGTGGTGACGTCCCTCTAACAGGACATTTACTGCCCTCCTTGCCCTGTTGAGATGTTGTAACAGCTCATCTTGAAGCTGAACACTGTGCAGGAGATCCCTGAAAAGGTTGATGGTCCACTTGGTTAAGTTTTTGCATCTAAAGGTGCCCAAATATCCTGGAAACATCAGCAAAAGAAAATTTGAGGGTGTGCTGCCCCAGGTCACCTTTGAACCCTCCTGTGCTCCAAAGCAGGACCAACCAAATCACTCCTGCTGAGAAGGTTTGGCATCTCCAGCACTGGAGGTTTTTGGAAAGCAAGGTAGGTAATGCATCTGAGCACTTAACAATACCCACAGCTCAAAACTCTCTTTTTGCCATTTAAGCCTTTTTTTGGTTACATTTCTTGTCCTAGGAGTGTTCTTGTGTCTCTTTCAAGACTGGCATTTCTGTGTCCAAAGTCCTGATGATTTAGAGCACAAAGAAACCCTTTTGTAAAGAGGGAAAAAATGGGAATAATCAGGAATCTGCTTAAAATGTTGCATTAGTACTGTGTGTAGCTAGTTTTACACTAAGAAAGCACCTAACGTGTAGCTGGATCTATTTTTAATATAGATTGAATTAATATATTTTAATATGCCTGGATAGTTCCCCATTAAGGCCCAAAAGGCTTTTCTAGCCTAAAGCAGTCCATGAAAAATGAGATTTCACTGGTATTTCCAAGAGTTTTTTAATCCATGCCCTTCTTTTTGGAGCAAAATCTGTCTTCCTACCCTTCCCTGCACTCCCCACCAAAGAAAGCAAAGGCCCAAAGCACCTTCCAACCCAGCAAGTCGAGCTGAAGTGATGAAGACAAGGTTGTATCAAATTATCCCTGCATCCACACCTTGCATTGCTCAGGAAAAGGGAATTTCTATTTCAGGCTTCCAGGTAACAGCTGCCTTTAAACTGCATTGTGCCAGCTTGGCACCTTAAGTGACTTGTTGATTACTAAAGGTCACAGTGCACAAGTTGGGTTAAAGAGAACTGCTTTAGATACACCAAATACAAAGACTTTTCTACATTGTGCCATCACTTGGCTCTTTAAGGAAAGAATACAGCCAAAAAAAGCTGTCACGTTGCTGTAGCCTCTTTTCTGGGAAATAAGGGGGATTTTTACAAATAGAAGGTAAAAGGGTCTTAGGTTTCAGCTGGTGAGTGGCACGGGGCCGTGAGATTGTGTACGGTGAATATGGGCTATTAAATTGTAGGAATTGATACTCAGCAGGAAAGAACAGTGTGTGAGTGGCAACAACCTCTCACTCCCTTCATCCAGCTCAAACACAGCCTGATCTGGTTTACACTTCAGGCAGAAAATTATTCTGATTTTTCAAGCATATTCCCTTTCCTTCAGCCGGAGTTTTTTGGAAAGATGGACTGATTTGCCTATCAGGTCTTTGCTCTTGTTAAGGAGAGTTTTGGATAATCCCCATCTACTCCCTATGGATGAATGTCTACCAGCAGAGCTCCAGTCTTGAATCAGAGGTGTCTAAACTCAGTGCCTTGCTCCAGAGGACCTGGTGGACTCCAGGGAAGCAGCTGATGGTAAGGGAAGGGAGACCAGTTGGCTCCAGAAGCTGAATACCAAGGCACCTACAGGGAATCTCAATAAACTCATCAAACCAATTTGTTTTCCCTCTGTTCAGAGCTAATTGCACAACTCAAGACAAGGAGATGACCTTGGCTCCTCTCTCAAGGATGACATGGATGTATAACCTCATCTGACTTGTGGGAAAAGCCGAGTCCCCGGGCCCAAGCTCCCCTGTGGGGCCCAAAACCTGCTGGGTTCCGAACCCCAGTGCTACACACGCTCCAAGCCCACTTCAGCTCACCAAGGCTGGGAGCCTGGGGAAGCAGGAGCACACCCCGTGGGAAGATGGGAATGATCTCTGAATGCAGAACAAGAATTACTCGTTTGCCTGGGCAGATGCCGATTCACAAACTACGGCAATGTTCTTCTTAGACCCACTCGTTGGATTTACCCTAAGAGACCCCAAATTGTGTGGACCAGTCTACCTAAGCGAGGTTTTAAGTGTTGAGGTCAACAACGAGCTCAACTTCCTGCTTCCCACTAAATTAAAAGTCTAAGCATCTCTTGAGTTTTATGAATTTCCTTTTTCCCACCTAAGGAACTGCAAACTAAACCCCCCAAAATCTCCCATACTGCTGAGCCAACTTAAAAATTTAAGTTAAATTGACTCATTAATTGCAAGTAAAATTACTCTGCTGATAATCATCTTCCTTTCCAATAGTTTCTTAGTAGTATCAGTAAGGCCACCTGGCACACCACCACTTAAAAAAATCTAAAATCAAGTAAAATTTAGTATCACTCCTTTTTGTTTTCTGATAGCAGTGTTGGGAACTTGTAGGGGAAAATAACGTAGTTAAACTAAGAATGAAAGCCTAAATTAAGGCCTAAATCACCTCTGGTCCCCCAACCTCACATGCTGCAGGAAGCACAGGCATCTGACAGAAGGTTTCTAACAGGAAAACCAGATTTGTGAAGATTTAACATGCACCTACTGTACTTACCGTGCTCAGCTCTGCAGAAAAAAAGGTCGTTTGCACTTACACCTAAATTTCATGAAGTTTAAGCAAGTTGGGCTGAGGCTGTGCCCATGCAGAGCAGCTCTATTTCTTTCAGCTTTAACACACAACATGAAGGAAGAGAATAATGGCAGGAAAGTAATATATCTAAACATGAGAGCACCAAATATCTATTTAAATATAAAAATAAAATAGAGTAGTGCAGGCAAGAGTGTCCATGTTGTCATGCAGGATGAGTTTATTACGTGACAGAGGAGTGAAGATGAAGAAATGGAGACCAAGTGCATCATTCCGTAAAATAACACTGACAATGCCTCTGTTTTAAGCAGAAGCCCTGGGAAACAACATTTTCACAAGATGAAGATATTTCTGAAGTCCACTGAAATCCAAATTGAGTTGAATTCCAGCTGTACCAGCCTTGTATCAGGAATATTTTTTATTATTGTCAGTGAGTAAATGGGGAAATTGCCAACAAAATGATTTTTGCGGGATCTCAAGAGATGTGGGTTTGCTTTTAATTTGACTCTTCCAACCCTGCCTAATCATTTCCCAATAGGCTGAACACTGCTCTGAGGCAGCTGGTTTGAGCAGGGAAGGCTCCTCAGGCACTCTTTTACCCTTTCTACACGGAATGCACCTGGTTTCCATTTCTGGACGTGTGAGTGTGATATCAGAGGGGAGGGCGGGTGGTGCAGCCTTACTGTACTTCTCCTCCTTGCACCTCTGCAGGATCTCTAAGCTCCTCTGATGCACTGGGTGGTGGAGAAAGCTAAAACTATCCACACTTTTCAAAACCGCACATGGCACTGCATCATCATGCCCTTGGGAAGCAAAATAAAAACAAACAAAAAAACAAATGGAGAGAAGAGAAAGATTTTATAAGCGGAAATCAGGAGAGGGGAAGGAACAAGCCCGAAAGAGCTCGAGGGTCACACGATTTTCGTGCTCGACACAATTGAACTGCGGTTTCCTCCGCACAGCACCGTGGCACGGGAGCAATGGGCTGGACCATGTCCCAGTCCCAATTATAATCCTCATTAGACAGAGCATAATCACTTAATAATCACTCCAAGATTATGTGGGCAAAAAGAGGATTATTAGATAAATCTTCATTTTTATTAACTTATTTTTTAAATCTTTTCTGTGCCTCTGCCTGGTGTTACCTGCAAATCCCTGTCCAGATGTTCTGTGATGCAACCACCTGGAATTCTCATCTTGCATCCTAGTGCCACATTTTGCTCAGATTTTGGCAATTAAAAGGAAAAATGTAAATTATTTGCATTAAGCACAGTTCCCATATTCCCTGAGGGCAGAGAACACAGAGTCTGGAGGTTGGCATGATAGGCTTGAGTTGGAAGAAACAACCAATGTGTGGCCAAGGGGACTTCTGATGGCCCAGCTGTGAGCACAGGGTGGAGGAGAGGTGACACCAGTGACAATGTGCCAACAGGCAGAGCCTCTCTGTCATGGTTGGCCAAGTCCAGGATGTGCCACACTCCCAGCAAGGCGTGGGGAGGTCACCACGGAGTCGCCTTGTGCCAGCACCTATGGGAGCATTTCACACCAACGCATCAAACCATCGGAAAGGGCTGACCTGAATCTTCCACAGGAACACTGTCAAGGGCTGTCTTCCTCACCTTAACACCAGCGAGACCTCAGACACCGAGTTTTTGGTTGCTGGCACCTTTATTTGCATTTTTTATTGATTATTTTTGGGGGCAGTGGTTTTTTTGGTGACCAGCTTCAGGAATAAATCTGCAGAAGCCAGGGAGCAACCCTTGTTGCCCAAACCCAACTGCAGAGCCCATCGAGGGCAGGCACAGCCTCAGGACCACAAAACTTTCATCAGAGCAAGGATTTAGGTCCAGCAAAACCAAATCTCCACAGCCTAGTTTGTATGAACAGCACCATTTTTTTCCATTAAATTTTTGCTAACAGAGAATTAGAGGGTTTTGCATAAATGTGTATTGATGACAGCAAAGAAAGTCAATCAGCCAATTTTCTTTCCTAAAAAGCTTGATAGTGTTCCTTTAATCCAAGTTCACTAACAAATCCAGGTCTAACACGCAGTTCTATTGAACCACTTAAATCCGCATTGATAAACTCAGTAATAAAAATAATTAAAAATCAAATTATTGAAGAGTTCCACCCTTCAGCTAAGTGCAGCTCGCTCGATCCTGGCATCTTTGACTTGAGGAGCATTGGCAGCACCATAAGAAGCATCACTTGGGCAGAACACAAAAGTACCAGACAAAATTCCACTTTGCTGCTCTTCACCTTCAAGTTAACGAGGACAATCACACAATCACCAAAAGCTGCACTAGGAGGGTATCAGGAGCACAAAAAAAGAAGAGTCCCCAAAGCCAGCAAGAAAAAATGCTGATTATCCTTCCAGAAGCATCTGCTTGGCATGAAGGAGACAACCAAAAGGATGATGTGGAAAGGAGGCAGAGCAAAAATTTGCAGAGCTGCTTAGACATAAGCCAGGGATTCTTCCAGAAAATCCCCACTGGGTATTGCAAGTGTACAAGCACGAGAGATGCAGCTGGGATTCAGACAAAGAGTGCAAAGAGCCTTTAATTAAAAGAAGCATCTTTTGGATATTTCCCTGCTCCCTCACTTCACCTGCCTGCTGGATGGGGAAAGGACCTCAGAAACCAAGAACGGGCAGCATGTCTTGAAAAAATATCTGTACAAATATTGTGTGTGCATGTGGATGAACGTGTGAGAGAGGCTTTTCTTACTCTACCATCATTTTATCAGAAGCTCACATCAGTGGGCAGGTAGATGCCCAAATCAGGCTAATTAAAGCCATCAAGGTGTTTTTTTTTATAAAAACCAAAATAAACCTCAAATATGTGCTGTCTTTGGTTCTCTGCTTCTATCTATCAAGATGGGAGAATTTTAGTGATACTTTGATAACTCACAAATGTTTTCTGCCATGGAGGTGAAGCATCAATTTGGGGCTTTTCTGCATTATTTTGGAGAGAAGAAGGGACTTCCAGCATCATGTAGCATCACGCTACACCAGCCCATGGCACTGTCCTGACACTGGCTGAGCCTTCTGTCCACGTCCACCTCTTCCACAGCCACCTGCTTTGGTGACAGGATTTTGGAGGACGACAACGGAACAGGAGATGAGTGTGAGGTCACACCAGCAAAAACATGATGGAAACACTTACTGATCTCACCTTGCTAAGTGTGACCTGGGCAAAGTCAGAATCCCAGAATGCTTTTGAGTTAGAAGGGACCTTAAAAATCATCCAGTCCCACCCCCTGCCACCTTCCACTAGACCCAGTTGCTCCAAGGCCTGTCCAGCCTGGATGGTCATGCTTGGACATGGTGGGTAGCTCTCCAAAGAGGGCAAGGACAGTGATCCCAGCTCTGCCACTGCTTGTAGGCTGAGGTTTTCCCACAGATGAGGTGTACCTCAGTATGGAATTTAGATTTAGGTCATCTCCTCCCAGTAGTGCTGCCTGTATAATGGAGACTTTCTCATGAGCTTTTCCCAATTTGGAGCACACAGAAGATCAGGGTATAAATGATTGGAGGATTGTTGGGAAGTTTAAGACAAACCTTACCTGGCTTTCTGAAGGGTTTGTTTGTTTTTTCTTTGACTCAAAACCCAGAGGGTACAAAGCACAAAGCCATTTGAATACAGGCTGAAGGACATGGACAGATACAAGAGCAGCACCATGAAAAGGTTTAGAAATTCAGCCATCACCATGCATTAGTTAATGCTGGTATGGAAAGAGAAGGAGATAGAAGAATTGAGTCTCAGAATTGTCTCAAGACCTCCTGGACTCACCCAGTTATTTATATATCTATAATCATATCTAGGTATTGATATAGATATATATAGAGAGAGATATAAGCAAGTTACTGCTACAAACTCTGGACTGAAAAGCGGGAGTGAGGAGACGAGCATGGCAGTGAGCAGGACCAGCTGCCAGAGACACAGAAAGCGAAGCAGGGCTTGAAATCAGCTCTTACTTCCTGAGATTAAATGAACTTCTCTTATCTCTTGGATCAGCTCATTTGAGTTCAGCCTGGGGTTTATGCAAGATGAAAATGCAAAGGTGGATTTTGGAAGCCACCTCTTTGAAGTGGCCTTTCTTCCAATGCCAAACATCTTTGCCATCTCCCTCTTTGGTTAGTCTGTCCAAAAACACTGCCTCGATGTGCCAGACAGACTCAGGCTCATGAGAATCAGCTCCTCTCTTATGCTGCATCTGACAGGTGTCAGAGGAAGAACTTCCAGAGCTGAAAGATGATTTTTTGCATTCTGCTCTTCTTGGGATTCTCTCCCAAGAAAATGATTCTTTCTGCTTGAAGAGCTTCCATCCCTGCACTCCTTGTCCCAGGCTCCCTCGCTCTCCACAATGCAAACCTCACTGATTGCAAAATAATTCATGGTGTGGCTCCACACTTCATTTTAACCCAGCTGACATTTTCCCTGCTGAGGCTCTAATTCCATCATGGATTTCAAGCCCTCTTGTGCCCAGAAATGAATAGTAATAGCTTGTACTTGTCTTCCCGAAATTGCTTTATGCAGAGAAATGGTCTAAAAGCACAGCCAGGTCTTGCCTGCCACAGCATGATGATGCACCATCACTTCCCTTTAATTTAATGCCCCCGTGATCCGTGGTTCTGGATGACTGCAAAGCCATGAATTTTGCTAGACAAGAGACATGCTCTCCTGAAGCTGAAAGGGTGAACAGCTTGGAAAATGATAGGAAGATTTATTGCCTTTTTTTGTTTCCAGATCTAAATAAAGGCTCAAGAACTACTACAAAAATAATTTGCTTTTTTTGTTGGATAATTTGTATGTCTCTGTTTGAATGATTTGGGTTTCTCTATCCATGCATCCTACAAAAAGGAAAAATTAAAGCAGCAGTAAAACGAAAATACTTCCTTATGACATGTTAAAATCCAAATGTGCCTTGAAATGTGACTTCTGCAAAAAATTTACCTGTTATTTTAATGAGTTTTCTAATAGATCAAAAACTCCTAATAAGTCAGGCTACTTAAAACAGTGTAATAACATACTAGACCCGAACTGCCACTGGAAAACAGCTCCAGGACCAGCTGATGGGCACACGTACCAGTTTTCTTCTCCACATATCGTTTTCCAGCCTCCCTAAACGCGACCATGGCCCTGAAAAAGGCCCTCAGGACGGCCCAGCGGAAAACAGCCACGGGATCAATCCCGATCATGCCGCAGATAAAGGCGTTCCTGCTGCTCCGCAGGAGAGCCACGATGTCCGGGCGCATGTGATCCGTGTTCTTCTCTCGGAAATCCTAGGGAAGGAGAAGGAGGAGAAAAGAGGAAAATAAACAATGCCCACAAGATGCTCCAGGTGGGATCTTCCAGGCTATCTCTGGGCCAGCACAACTATTGAATCTTGTTTCTGTCTTTCTCTCCGGCTCCCGTATCAGATACCTCTTCATGACCATCATCTCTGATGCTTATCACGTGCGTTTATTGCATCAGAAACATGATGAGAGATTTGCAGCCGCAAATCCTGAGGCTGTTTCTCACAGAGTCTCATCTGCCCACCAGAATTCCTTCTGCTAATAGCTGGCATGAATAGAAATAGGGCCAACTTTGGAATCGTTCACGGGGGATTCCAGAAAGTACCTGTGGCAGTGGGATGCTGAGACCCAAGCACACATGACCTGTAGTAAAGGTGGCTAATGATGAGTAAAACACTGGGTTTTCTACACAAACAAAGGCCAGAGAGGCCACCAGACACCCGATTTCAACTCGTCATTGGGGCATAGCACTGAACTCAGTGCGCATCCCTAAACTCTTCCTGAAATGCCCACGTGGAGGAGAACAGGATGACCCAGTCCCTACCACCTTTTCATTTCCCCGAACACTTCTCTCCTGACTCTCCCATCTTCTTGAGACAAGTCCTCTCCAAAACATCTCTGTGGAGCCTCTGGGGCTCTCCTTCCCTATCCCAGATTTAGATGAAAGCAGCTGCCGGGGAACAGCTGGGTGACAGACCTTGACGCCGTACTTCACTTTGCCCGCGTAATGTTTGATGATGAAAGCCGGCTCCATCACTGCCGGGAATTCGATGTAGGAGTTCCCTTCGTGTTGACGCTTGAATTTGTCCAGCAGTGTCTGGTTTGTGGCTTGAGGAAAACTGAGTGGAGAGAATTGAAAGGAAGAAGCTGTAAACCCAATGGGAAAACTTTTCCACTTCTTTCTTGGCCACAAAAGGGAAAGCAGAGACCTTCTGAGCTTCCACTTCTGTGTCTGTTTCAGCAGAGCCTCTGGGTAAGAGAAAGCCAACCCTCCATCCTCAAGCTCCATGGAAATCTGCAGCATGGAGGTGTATTTCCCAACTTTACCCAATTACAGTATCACTGGGAGACCATCACTGCTGGTTTCTTGTCAACGAGACAAGAAGTAGGGGAGAGACCTCAAATGGTGGGAGCAGACCTCGTGCCCTGGGCCACGTGGATCTGAGGTGACCTCAGCAAAACCACCTGGCCTTTCCCTGCCTTTCACATGGAGGGAACTGGCACAAGCAGTCGATGGGAGAACTGTTCTGCTCAGAAGTTTCCACACCAAAGCAGCCCCGGAAGCCGCACATTCACCCAAGAACTTCTCCCAGGACGACGGATGGATGCAACCAAGGATGCAAATCTGAGGTAAGTCCCTGATGCCCACGAAACCCTGTGGAAATGCAGCCCCTATGGACAAGTGCCCTCGCTTTATTTGGGTTCAATTTTTACCAGTAAATTGATAAATCCACCTTATTTCTCAACAACAGCACCTACACATCCTGCTTTAGCTCATGCACTTGGGTTCAGCACCTTCACATGGTCACACCCCAAGAGACAGGGAAAGAAATGAAGAGAGAAGCAAGGGAAACCTTTTCCCTTCCCTTTAATGGAAGAAATTCTGGAAAGGAATTTCAGTAATTATTTTTTAAGGCTTTTTGCTCAGCTGGCTGATTCTCCACTCTGTGTGTCGCCACCTCGAAAGCAACACTAGAAACACCAATCAGCCCAGTGAGCTATTAGCACCTTTCTGGGAAGTTGGTTTTTTTTTTTTTTTTTTTTTCAGAAAACTGGAGGATAAACACGTTTTAACTGAAAAAACAAATCTCATTTCCAAAGCCAGCATTTTCCTACTCACTTGCTTTCCTCGTCCAGCAGATGGAGCAGCCCCGTTGGCTTCTTGCTGATCAGGTTGATGCAGCTGGAGTTGTCTATGTAGTCGATGTTGTGCCAGCTAATTCCTTCTGCTCTATATTCCTCCTGAAAAAACCCCCACAGATGACATAATGATGATTTGGTGCAAGCAAAAATAAAAGACAAAATCCAAAAGGTTTTGTGGAAACTGATACACTGTTTACCAAAACAAACATCTCTCCTTATTCTATCTATCCTTACTCCTGATATTCCATCAATGCTTTCTTTGATTCTAAAGAAAAGGATAAAGAACCTCTGGAACAACTTGAAACAAAGGGAACCACAGAGCATTTCACAATTTCAGATGCACCAGATGTTTGTTCGGACACAGGGTGGCTGTGTGGGAGTCCAAGGGCACCCAGCACTTGTGGACTGCCATTTTCCTTTTCCTGGATTGCTTCTAAACCACAGCACAGTCTGGGCTGGAAGAGGCCTTAAAGCTCATCTCATTCCACCCCCTGCCATGAGTAGCAACAACTTCCACCATCCCAGGTTGCCTCGTCCAACCTGGCCTTGGGCACTGCCAGGGATCCAGGGGCAGCCACAGCTGCTCTGGGCACCCTGTGCCAGGGCCTCACCACCCTCCCAGGGAACAATTCCTTCCCAGTATCCCATCCAGCCCTGCCCTCTGGCACTGGGAAGACATTCCCTCGGTCCTGTCCCTCCAGCCCTTGTCCCAAGTCCCTCTCCAGCTCTCCTGGAGCCCCTTCAGGCCCTGCAAGGGGCTCTGAGCTCTCCCTGGAGCCTTCTCCTCTCCAGGTGAGCACCCCCAGCTCTCCCAGCCTGGCTCCAGAGCAGAGGGGCTCCAGCCCTGGAGCATCTCCGGGGCCTCCTCTGGGCTCTCTCCAGCAGCTCCAGGTCCTTCTGCTATTGGACCCCAGGGCTGGGGCAGCTCTGCAGGTGGGGGCTCACCTGAGGGGGGCAGATGGGCAGATTCTCCCACTTCCCACGCTTTGGGACCTGGGGGGTTTTGGGGTTCCCAGCGCATGTGGCTGGGGCATGCAGAGCTTCCCACCCATCAAAGGGACACACAACTTGCATCAATGAATATTTAGTATTCAGTTGCTGGAAGGAAATTGTGGTACAACATATTAATTACACAGAAAAAGCAGTAACCCTCCCATCCCTGCTTCCCTGGGCTCTGCTCTTCCACATCTCCCACTATTAATGGCCAGTGCTCCATGGGTGAACAAAGAGACCTCCAGCCATACAAAGCCACTGCTCCAGGAGCAGCAGAACCACCACCCTCTACAGTAAAAGTGAGGATCTGCCCCCAAATTCAAGCTGAGGCAAAAAAGCCTCAAAGAAAAAAGACTCAAAATGAAAACATTTTCCATCAAAATAGTTCTAACCCCTTCTCTCCTATAAAGGTTATGTCCTCTGAGATATACTTGCAACTGGATTACTTCAAGAAGTCTTATGCAGAAATTATTTTAGCGCATCTGGATGAAAGTGGAGTTTAAACATCATAATTTTTATCATATGTTTTAAGACTTGTGACTCACTGTCTAAACAGAGATACTGGAATGTGCACCTTACTCCATGTGTTGGACAAAGACCTACTGATCCAGCTGCCTTTTTACTTCTCTATCACAGGACATTTTGATGGCAGAATTGAAGATGAAAAGGAAACAGGTTTCAAAATCCTAAGAGGATCCAACTTTCTAACAATCAGATTCATTGTTATTGCTGCCTCTGACTTTATTTGTAATATGAGCAAACAACTTTCAAAGAAGTATGTCCATCCAAGACTCCTCATCCAAAATTAACATGAACTCTACAGATATTCTTAGAATTAAAGAGCCTGAAGAGCTTTGAGACATTTCACAAGGAAATTCTTGCTAAAACAACCCCTACAAGGTTCTGAATTCAGTATGGGAGACGTTGTATAATCTTACAACAACAACGCAGATGGATACAGACATGTGCTGCCTTAGAAGGAGTTTTTAGCATCCCTAAAGCCTTTGGGATTCAAAATATACAACATACCCTTGGTAAAAACATCCTGAAAGTAAGGAATGACTCTGCATTATGAATTTTGTTTTCTCTTTTCGTTTTTTAATCTTTTTCCTTCAGCTCTTGCCGAGCAACCAGGACACAGCAGAACCTCACAACAACATTCCCAAGTCCCTGCTGAATGGTAGGCAATAAAAAAATCACAGATTTGATTAAAACTCGTGGCATTTTCAGTGCAAGCCAGGAAAAAGCTTCTATCCAGCAATTGCAGGCTGCGTATTTCGGAGCAGGCATGAGCTGCTCCCAAGGGATTTCTCAGAGTCAGCACCATCCATCAACTGCCCACTTCCAACAGCCCCTTAATGGAGTGCAGGGTCCATTAGGCCCAGCTTTGCCAGCTCGAGACTGGTCAGGAGCATGGGGAGAGCAATAAAACCTGGGTGTGATGAGCCAAGAGCAGCAACATTGCAGTGGTGATGGGTGGGTGTTACTGGACTGACATATTTATTATCATGACTGTTGAAGTACTTGTTGAGGGGCTTTATATTTTTTTGCCCCTCCAAACCCCCTAAATCATGTAGAGTTTTATGTCTCCACACACCTAAAGTGAGAAACTGTTGCCCTGCTCTAGAAGGCCTCTAGACATCCATAATTCCACGTGGGACGTTGGGCAGCTGCGCAGCAAATGTGCTGTGAGACTCCTCTGGCCACACTAAAAACTTGCACTGCTCCTGAGATCAGTACAAAAGCACCAATCAGCAATGCCAGACAGGGAGGTTTTTTAAATAGTCCAGTAAATGACCATGAAGGACCAGAGTTCACTTCTCTAGGCTCATTTTCAGCTGTTCCACAGACCTGGTGGTCAGTGATCAGGTCCCTCCTGGCCTCGCTTCCTTCAGCTGCAGGATTTTGGCTAATTCTCCCTCCTCTGCTCCTTTTTCCTCTGGGCTGGGTCAGAAACACTCACTCCCAGGCTCTGGGTTCTTCCCTCCCTTCCACCCCCAGCACAACCTGTTCCCACTCTGGCCAAGTGAGAAGAGAGATTCAGGTCCTCAAGGAACAACCTTTTCCACAATAACTCAGAGATCTGCTCTCATTTCAAGACAGGCAGCAGGAACTATTCCAGAGCAACTGCTACAAAGCCTAAATGGAAATAAATTCCCCTTATTCTTTTCTTCCTAGCATTTTTCCAGTTCTTGGTTTGGTTGCCTTCAGGATCTCAGCTCAAGAGATACAACTATGGATTTGGGATGGGCTGATGCAATTTCTGGGGCGTTTGCTGGTCTGCAGAACACCCTGGAGATTGTCCACAGAAAGGCAGAAGCTTTAGGATAAGATCACTGCTGTCCGCTAAACTTAATTAAATTGCAGCTGTTAATATTCCATATGATTCCTATATTCATCTTCTAAAGACCATCTTCCTGCAGAATTCAGGAGATATCCTTAAAGGCTACCTCCAAAATATTCCTTCATCTCTGAGTATGACAACAAAGCCTCTGCCATCCTTGGATGGATGCAGGGTCCTGGAGCACTGGAATATTTGGGAATTCCATTTAAACAATATGAGGTTTTCATTTAACAAGACAAAAACAACATGAAGCACTTTCAGTCCATTCAAACAAAAACCCCTCAAGCTGGAGGTTGATTAAAAATCAGCTTAAATTTATACCTTGATTTAAAACTAAGTTATGTTTAGGGGCACATTCAAATGTCCTGTTCCTGGGAGATCATCTTTACATTAAGAACCAAATTGTTGACATTTCCACGATCTGCAAAAGTTTCTACTGCAGTGAAGTCCCAGTTTTGGCATCCTTACTCACAGTAAAAACGTGAGGATTTACTCCTCCCATCCCTGGATACCTGAAACCTGGTCTGCTGGAAAGTGGAGCAATGCAAATTCACTGGAGAGAAGAGCACTGAGCTCCCAGACTTGGCAAAAGAAATGGAGCAAAGAACGAAAAAAGACATTTGGGGGTTTTTAGAGTCCACCAGCTCCATATTTTTATTTAATTATTGGGTGAGATGCTACAGATTGTTCTCCAAGTGACCTCTATGGACTCCACGAGGAGATTCCCACTTCTCAAGTGGGAATTCAGAAACAGCTTTGCTGCCCTGAGCATGGAGTTCGTCAGTGTGGGGTCACTGAAGGGATCTGAATAAAGCACAGTTTATGATGCTCAAATTCATTAAAAAAAGATATAAAATGGGGACGCAGACCTTGGAATGCACATGGAATATGAGAATAAATGTTTACTCTCACACAGTGTTACCTGAGGCAAAGCAGCATGTAAAAATTGGGGTACCAAACAAACAGAATAGGGAGAATATCCAACATTTTTAAGCAGGAAAATTACAGGAAATCTAGGAAAGGGAGAGCTGCTAAAGCTCTGTTAAGGAGAAACTCTGCCTGCCTGCACTGTCCCAGAGCACAGACACTGCCCATGGCACAGAATAATGAATTTAAAATTAAAACAAACATGCTGAGCATCAGGAAAACCTTCCCAACTGGGCTGCAAGGCCTGATGGAAACCCTCCTGCTAGGAACAGAAAAATCCTGTAATTTTATAGTTGGAGTTGTTGAGAACCAAGTCCCGTTATCTTTACAGGGGCGTTGGAGCAGTTCTGTTATCAGGACTTTATTTTGGTGCCAGAAAACCAAAACACTCTAATCCAGGGTGGAATTAAAGACTTCTTTATCCTGAGTGGGAGAAAACACCCACAAGCTCAACAAAATCTTGGAGATGCTGGAAAATGTCTTTACACCTCCATAGATGATCATCAATTACTCTGCATCCAGCCACAGCCCTCAGTAAATAAACCCAAATGCTAAAAAGCACAATTAGGGGAGAAAAAGTTAAATATGATTTTTAAGCTCACACTTACCTAGATATGGTATCTAACTGTGATAAATATGATATCTAAATAAGATATCTATGCTCTCTTTGGAGTATCATGGTCCCTGGGTGCTGCTGCTCCCCAAAATCATGTGGTAAAATTCAGAGGTGGGGAGGGAGGGACCAGGGGCTTGAAAAACTTCAGAGAAGAGGAAATGCAGAGATGAAATGACACAGGAGACATGATAAAAATACAAAATAAAAACCATCATAAATTCCCCATCTGTCTAAAAGCACAAAACTCAGGGTTTAGGAAATTCAAATCAAAAGGTGGTGAAAAGTCCCACCTAAAGATAAAGGCTTTACCATGATATATGAAATTGCCCTATCATGGGATATCAAAGATACAAATTTTCTCATGATTTAAAGAGGTCCAGAGGGCTTTGGGCATCCATCCACACATCCTGCAAGCCAAAAGCCCTGAAAATCCCTCAGTGTTTCAGTGCCCTGGAGGCAGATGTCTTATCCCACAGGCATATTGCCATTAGTCACAGTGAGAATGGAGAAACAGCCCCAAAAATAACATTTAGAAACCCCAAGAGCAGCAGAACCCCCCACCAGCTCATTCACCTCCTCCCAGGCAGAGCCAGACCAGATCCAGGAGTTTATCTACTCCAGCCTTTCCTTACTGGGGCATAGGAAAACCTTGTTTACACGATGAAAACTCCCAGATTAAAGTGAGAAATCAACTGAAAAATCCCTTTTTCCAGCATAACTCCACGTGGGAACAATTCCCATCGTGCTCCTGTCATAAAAACTCGTGTAATCCAGAGCCACACGATCAACAGGCAGCTACTTTTGGATATCTAAATGTATATATCTGGCATAAAAATTCCCGACTAAACAGAAGGGTGTGAAATTCCTCTCTTCTTGCCTTGAACACCATCTGCTTCAGCTTCAGGCTTCTTTGCAAAGTGAGAAACTAGGAATTAATCCCCTTCCACATCTCTCTCCATTCCTAGCTGAACTCCCCAGTTTAAAATAATCCCCAAATATTTTTGTACCGTATGTTAAAAACGGTCGTTGTTACGTGAAAAATTAGAGGAGCTAAACCTCATATGGACATAGGGACACATTTGCATCCTAAAATCCATCCTGGGGAGCTTGGGAAAATTTGTGCACAGCTGGAAATGGCCAGCAAGGTATGGGGGAATCTTTCCCCTAAGGATTCATCTGTCCAGGAATGAACCCATCCCACGGAGGATTAATTGCTGGCTCAGCAGATGGGCCCAGCAGAATCCTCCCGGCATAAATTGATGATTAAAATGAGTTTGATATGATAAATCCATGGGATGTGGAAAGTTCCTAAATGAGTGAGACCAACATCTGGTCCTTGGTCTGCTTGTGCTGCAGACGGGGTGGATGCCTCGAGTTCCTGACATCCCTCCAGGAAAAGATGCTGAGGCTGAAGGTTTCATTTAGGAATGAGGATTTTTATGTTCGTTCTCAATTTTAGTAGAAAAGGAATTTATAGACACAGACATAAATATAAATATAAAGATATAATGTATATATTTTAACCATGTGCTCACAGACACAACAAATATAAATACTTAGCCACGTTCTCTATGAATACATGGTCTATAATCAGGTTTTTAAGGCCCCCTCTGTCCATGATAACATGGCGCAGCGCAGGGGAGCTGATGAGCCTTCCCTTGCAGCCAAGGTCCTCCTTGAGATGGTCTCCTTCCAGGTGACTATTTCAGCAGCTCCTCAGCAAATGCCAAGTGAATTTGGACTTATTCTGAGGCTGATGCTTCACTCACTGATGACTTCCCCCTGCTGTACATAGGCAATTTGCACTCTCCATCATGAAAGTGTTTTAAACCAGCAGGTTCAGCCCAGAAAACCATGTGCCAGCTCCACACCATCCATCTCTGAGCTCAAATCAGCTCCCTGAGCTTCAGTGGCAACAGGGTTTCAGTCATAAATTATATTTTGCTCTCAAAATAGGCAGAATTGGGTTTGCATGGTTCAGCTGGCAGCACACACATTGCCACGATCCCACGGGCTCCCTCTGCGGGAACATCTTCCCAAGCTGCCCTTACACAGCCATGAGAAGCATGAGCTTAACATTTCTGTGTGATCTGCTGGTGGATCCATTCCTTTAATTTCTTCTGATCAAAATTGAAGAGGAAAAGAAATATCTGTATCTGCATCTACTGACACCTTAAAAGATGGATCAGAGTTAGGAGACGTGAAGGAACCTCCACTGTGGTCATGGTGAGCACCAGATGGGTCTTTGAGGCTGAAAATCTTGTCCCCCTTCCAGTCCCACTCCCCATTTCTGTCCATTAACACACTCCTGATTCCAGTCCTGCCACAGCAGGACAATTTTTACATTGGTTGAAGTATTTTACAGGCTTTTAGGGATTTCTTGCTTGTCATCTTGCTTAAGAGGAGAGGTCACATTGCACAACTCTGCCCTATGAAAATCCACCAACAGAAACACAGAATGCTTGTGTTGGAAGAGACCTTAAAGATCTTCTGGTTCCAAGATCTAATGGACTCTCCCCACTAGCCCAGGCTGCTCCAAGCCCCATCTGACCTGGCCTTGAACATTTCCAGGGATCCAGAGGCAGCCACAGCTGCTCTGGGCAACCTGTGCCAGGGCCTCCCCACCCTCCCAGGGAACAATTCCTTCCCAGTATCCCATCTGTCCCTTCCCTCTGGCACTGGGAAGCCATTCCCCCTTGTCCTGGCACTCCAAACCCTTTTTGTACCATTGATAAATAAAAACTGGTATCCCTGGAACAGTCTGTGCCAATACATCTGAGTAGGAACCACAATCAGCAGAAAACATCATCTACCTGGAGAAAGGAAGGAACCAGCTCCGAGGAGAGGAAAAAAGCTCAAGAGATCATGGTGACTTGGGAGAGGGATAAGGGCACTGGGAGCAAGCACCTGTGACTTGGAGAGTTACAGCAAGGAGCATGGAATGAGGGACAGGCTGGCCAAATGCAGCACCAGGATTCAATTAAAGGTCAGGAAATTCCACATGGGGAGAGCTGGAACCAGATGATCTTTCAGGTCCCTTCCAACTCAATCTAATCTATGCTACCAGAGGATATATAAATAATATAACAGATGAGGATATATCCTGCTACACATTATACATTATATGTTATATTTGCCTGTAATGATTACTCATTATCTGGAGAAACCCAGAAACAAGGGGGTGGCAAGTGAAGCCCCTCAGCCCCAGTCCCAGCCATGCAACATCCGTGGACTTAAGGATGCTGGAAGGACCCAAGACAAAGCTCTGGGAGACTGACAATGGATCCCAAAATCACCGAGCTTGGAAAAGACCTCCCAGACCACAGAGTCCAACTCGTGCCTGATTCCCACCTTGTCCCCAGCCCAGAGCACTGAGTGCCACGTCCAGTCCCTCCTTGGACACCTCCAGAGCCGGGGGCTCCACCACCTCCTGGGAAGTTCCAATGCCTCAGCACCCTTTCCATGAAGAAATTCCTCCTGATGTCCCACCTGAACCCGCCCTGGCACAGCTCTGACTAGAGCTGTCCCTCAGTTCACTCATGTGCTTTGAAGTCGTCCTACCCTGCAGATCCCATTTAAACAGCTCTCAGCATCCTGATTTTTATTAGCACGATTTATGTGCTCTAAGCATCCTCCTCTTCCCCCAAATGTGAGTTGCATTCGATGGCACTCTGCCAAATAATAAATCAATAGCTTGTGCAGCTCGTTCCTTCTCCACGGGTCATGTGGCCCGCAGCTGACGGCAGCGTTCTCGGAGGGCAGCCGCTCTCCCATCTCCAAGGAAAACACAAACTTAACGGAGCCTCCCAGGCCTCGATGGTTGACTTCTGATGGTTGGCTTTTGTCTTCAGAGGCAATAAAGAGGCATTAACGCCTAACCAGTGATGAGATACAGAAAAAATCCTGGCGGGAAGGAAAGGAAGACTGTTCCGAGCAGCGGGAGAGAGACCCTTTTTTGTAATTTATTTTAAATTTAAGTATTTTAGATTGATGCTTTTTAAATTACTTCACTCCCACCGTGATGAACAACCTGTTGTAACGTTCACAGAACCATAGAATCAAGGCTGGAAAACGTTAATGATTAAACCCACACTTATGTAAATATGGTATCTAAATATCATTTCTAAATGGGATATTTAAGTAAGATATCTAAACCCATTCTAGTGTCATGTTCCCTGGGGGCTGTTGCTCCTCAAAATCATGAGGTAAAACTCAGACATGGTTGGAGGGAGTGACCAGACCTCCAGGACCATCAAATCACACCTTCAACCAAACACCCCCATGATTTAGTCCAGACCGTTGGAGCTCTCCACCTATTGCACAGGACCAGTAAACCACACAACCTCCCTAAATATTTATGGAGCTTTGGATGGCTGAGCAAACATTCCAGAGGATGCGTTATCCTGTTGAAATTCAGTTTTTCAGTCTGAGCAGCCTGAGATTTGCTGGCTGGGACATCAAGCTCACCAGGGACCCCACCAGAAAACAGACTTCACTGAACACCTGAGCTCCTGCCAGTTGATTGTGCTCCAAATTATGTAATTTTTTCAACCTCAACCTTGGTTATTTATCGATTTTTTAAACAATAAAAGCATGTCCTTGAAACTGAGGTTTGGTGGGTAAACAAAAGCTGGAAAAAGAGGCAGAAAAGAACTTAAATAGCAAGACCTGTGGGATGGAAACCTACAGGATGAGTCCTCAACCTTTGCAAAGCATTAGCTGAAATGGGGAAAGGTGGGTGAGGTGGAGAGAACCAGATGAGCCCCAGCAGGGATGGGGGAAGACTGGTGAGGACAAAAATGACAAAGTCTGGAGAATGGGATACATAAAGAAATAAAAACTTGTACTCCTGGCCCCTAAACTGCCAAAGACCTGGAAACTGGGAGGAAACTCAGATCATGGGTGGTATGGTACTGGTGATCTCCAAACTACGTCTTCATCCACAGCAATTATTTAGTGCAGTGCCCTAAAGAAACCCAAACAAAAGGCAAGGTGCAATGCAAAAACGCTGTTTTCCTCTCCCAGAAGCACCTGGGTGTTCCCTGATTTGCAGGGCAGCTCTGGGCTTACCTGCTCTGCACAGGAGGCCACTTGATGAGGGCGCAGAGATGGAGCAGGGCAGGGAACAGACAATCACTGCTGAGGTGATGCTCTGACAGCACCCAGTGAGTCCAAGAGCGACAGGGACGTGTCACCCGAAGCCACCAGCCTGAGGGAGGGATGGTGAAGGACCCCCTGCCTCGTGCTGCCCACATGAGGCAGCAGCTGAAGCCACCAGCTACAGCCCCTCAGCCAACCTCCTCCCAGGAACCTGCGAGATACCCAGGGAGGAGAACACCACCTTTGCTCCGTGACGGGGCAAGGTCACAACTCCTGCCACAGCCACCTTTCTACACTAATAAATAGATCATCACCGATCCAGATCCCAGAGTAGGCCAGGATTTATAAAGCCTTCACCCTTGCCCCGTGGTTGGCTGCAAGAGAGGAGGTTGCTCCTGCAAAGACCTTTGCAGCCCCTCAGTCACAGCACAAGAGCCGCTGTATTTTCGGGAGGCACCAGGCTGAAGACTGAGGACGCCTCGGTGGTTGTTCGCAAACCACTGGAAATAGCGTCATCTTCAGACAGAAGGTTTAAAAAAAGATTCACCAGACACATTGTATTAGATTTCACCATGGAAAAAAAGAAGGGAATAAAGATTAAAATAACCCCATGGTTCTCCTAGAGGACTGTGGTGGGTATTTTGCCTTCTGTAACATCAACAGCATGTCATGGCAACAATTCCACCATGGCTAAATGCCGTTCTGGCAGACAAATTCTATTAGGATTTCAAGAAAAATCCTTGGTGACTGTTTAATTTTGTCACTTATGTTTTAGCAGAAGTGTCCGAGTATCTCAGCAATCTCTCCTCAGCCTCCTGCAAGCTTTGGAGAGCTGAGGATTCAGAGAAGGATCTATCCACTTCAGGTCCCCATTACCAAGACATCACAGAAACGCTTATAAAGCCACAAATACCTCAGATAAATTCACATTTTGAAGTAACAGAACTACTTTGCTCCCTTGAAACACAATATTAATTTCTTGGTCTTCATTTGTAGACCCGTGACTTTCATTAAAAAACCTTTGGGCCAGTGAGGAAGGAAGGACATGCTGAAGATCCAAGACCTGAATATGCATCCTCGAGTTTTCTTTCCATCGAATCCAATCCTTCACATGCAGCTGGAATTCCAGGGAAAGTAAATGGTTAAACCATCCAATTCATTCACCCAAGAATCAGCACTCCTGCAGCTGCACAGATTATTTGTATTTATAGACCCAAGCTATGCCGAGATGCCTGAATTTTCCAGCAGCAGAGCTTGCAGCGCTCCAGCAAGGATCCAGGAGGATGACGTGCTCTGGCATTAAGAATTGGAATGGGCCCTTTGCAGTTTGATGGCTCCACAACTGCTCCTCATATCCATACAGCAAACACTGACTCCACTGACTCCACATGCTTGACAGATGTCCAGGAGAAAGCTAATTAGCCCTGAAGCTGCTCCAAGAATTACGGATTGCTGCGCTCAGGACCTCTGTGCAACCCCCAGGCTTGGGGGGAGCACTGACCTGCTAAGAAATCCCAGCCCAGTAATAGGAATTCCCTCATGGATGACAGCATCTTGGAGGAGGCTGCTGAAACCCCACCTCACTGAGGAATCATCTGTCTCCAGCTTTCAGGAAGGGTGCTCCCTCCCCGAGTCTCTTCTAGGAAGTGTATGGTAGCATTTATAAAAAATCCAGCTGGTTTGGCTTTGTGCTAGTATCAAAACTTCCATTTTTATGGTGGACAATGGGAAAAGAAACCTGTTCCTAGGAATAGACAGGTTTTCCCATTCTTGGAGTGTCTATTGAGTAGGGTGCACCTGCATACAAAGGCCACTTAAAAAACTGAAATTAAATGGGTTTGAGCAGCTCTGCTCCACCTTATTGATCAAAAGCAAAGAGATTTAACAGAAACCATCAAACTCATCAGCAAACACTCCTTAAGTGACCCACACAGGGATAGATCACTTGTTTTTTGAACATCCTCATATTCAGAGCAACTTTTTCTTCTGAATTTTCCAATCTCTGAGAACACTGAAGAGGCCCAAAATGAAGCTATTGGGGTTTTTGGGAAGGTCTGGGCTGTAATGACAATAAGGAAGGGTCCCCTTGGCATCCCCAAGAAGGCTTTCACCTGGAGGGAGGACATGCAGACTGGCATGTCAAAAAAAGGTATTTTGAAGGTCTCTAACATATTTCTGTATTATACAGCCCAATAACAATTGTCCATCCATGAAACACGTACTTTCAGTTTTCTTGTCCTGCTTGTTGTTGGGTAACAAATGGAGAAGCCTCCTCCCACCCATCTAAGCCATCTTGTGTGTGTTACCTGCCGGATTGCAGCCTGTGTTTTTGTTATCTCTCTCAAGTGCATTAATTTGAGGCGGCAAAGCAACACCTTGTCTTAACAAACCTAGAGCAAAGCCTAAAGTTCAGCCTTTCCTAATCTGCCAGGGCTATTGAAGGTCATAACGCTGTCAAGTCTGACCTTGGAGAACACGTGAGAGAGACATTTCTCCTCCCTCCCCACAAATCAACACTGGAAGGCAAAAACCACTGGAAGATTGGGGTGGCTTTTTCACTAGATACCAAAAAAAACCTTTTATGTGATATCAAATGACACGGCAGCAAGTCCAGGCAAAGGCAAGGAAGGAACTGCTCATGGATGAGCCCTCAAGCACATATGAAGGGGACAACAGAGCAGTCGCTAAGGTCTTCATGATTTTATGGAACCCAAAATGTTTCTTTTAAACCAGCAAATGTCTGGTTGGATTTTATTTTACAGGTGGAAGTTTGTCATACAGTCAGTTAGAAGTTAATTTGAATAATTCAGTGTACACTCCTTAACAAAACAGAATTAAAGGGACAATTTAAGAACATTATCAGGGCTACAAAATCATGCCAACACTCACTGGCATCAGAGAGTAAATATTTCCAGACTTACCTGTTCCAGTTTAAAGATGTGTTGGTTAAAGTAGTGCTGCAAGCGCTCGTTGGCAAAGTTAATGCAGAATTGTTCAAAGCTATTGTTTTCATAGTCTTCAAACCCAAAAATATCAAGCACTCCAATGGATAAAGTCTGCAAGAAAAGTAAGAGTGAGGGTTAGAATAAAATCACATAAAGTGGATTATTTGTACACAGTGCATAATCAAAAGCCCACAGGCAGAATTAAATATACTTAACAGCAGGAATTTTACTGGAATTGTTGATATTGCACCATCTGGAAGACTCCAAATCAGACAGACAACATGTAACTTTAGATATCTGGACAGAAGGGCTTGCTCTAAGAGAAAAGCCCTTTGAGAGGTGAATTTTTTCTCATTTACAAACAAATGGCCATCTCTGAAGAAACCTGATCCCCATTCCAAGTTATTCCATTGGATTTAAGAGTATTGATCTTCAGAGAGGAAAAATGGGCATGGGCTTGGGAAGCAAAGGCTTGCACTGTGAAGACAATCCACAGGAAAGGACCTCCAAGGTGAGGGATGTGTCCAAGCAAACCTGCTCCAGCTGCAAACCTCAAGAAGAAGCTCCTGCACATCAGGGCTTCCCATGGAAATAATCTTTAGTTCTCCTGTGAGCACTAAAATAGTATCACAAATAAAGCATGTGCCTTGTTTGTCAGGTGGATCAGATGGTGGACTGATGTTTGGGAGCACCGAGCCGCTCCTGCCTCACCGAAAGGGGGGAATTAACACAAAAATAATAATGCTGCTGAAAAGGGAGTCCAAAGTCCTGACTAACACTCAGCCCTAACTGCTGGCCCAGCCCTGGCTGTGTCCATGTGGCTCTTCTGCACTCTGGCACCTTTTCCCACCAGCTGCCCCCAGTTTGGGATGAGGGATATGGAGAGACACCTCTGTGCTCCTTTAGCTCATGGGCAAGAGAAGTGTAAAGAGGGAACCACCCTATTTTTTTTGAACCCATTGGGACTACGAGCCCTACATTCTCTGATGAATTTCCAGAAGGTCACAACAGGGAAGTTTTTTCTTTTATTAAATCCATAACCCATAATATAAATTGCAGGATTTGGTGAGTTACAGTTCTAAATCGCCTTTTTTCCCCATCACTTAGATGATTTTGTGAACCTCAGTTGTATCTCATGCCAGGCTTTTACCCCAAACTGAAGAGCCAACGCCTGTTTGGTCTCTCATCTACAACGACCTCTTGAGATGCTCATTAAGATGTGGGTGCCCCAAGGTTTCCTGTGGTGGCAAAGGGAGGTCAATGCTGCAGTGAATTCCCAGCTTGCTTTGCATCCTCCTGGCCCCCTCCTCTTTCCACAACCAATCCCACTCCCTCCACACCAGCCAGGCAACCAGAGGCAGTAGACCTCTGGCCAGGTGCATGTTGGCCCACGAGTGAGTGCAACCCATCACCTCCTGGCTCAAACTGCTCTTCCTACCCTTGATGGGAGTAGAAATGTGGAACTTTCTCCTTTGAGTAGGTACTGGTTTTCAAAATACTTGAGCCTTCTGCCTGTCAGATGGATTTGGGAAACCCAGAGGAAGAGGGACAGGGGGATTTGTCAGCAGATAAACCTCATCCGCACAGGGAGCCGGGGTGAAAAACAAGCTCAAGATACAATTTCTGCTGCAGCTTCCAAGCCTGTACCTGACTGTTGTGTCAAAAACCTAATTAATAATGAGTAATAAATAAAACTCGGACTGTGCCCACCCAGCAAGGCTGCTGTCATCAGAAAAAGGGTGAAGAGCCTGAAGGACATGTGCAGGGAGAGCTCCACCAGCAGCTCATTAGAGCACCATGCCCTGGGGTCCAACCAAAGCCACCTCACACAAACACTCCACTCACCCATTACAATTAATTAAATAATTAATAAGAGCGGTAAAAGCATTAGCATTGGTCAAATGAGCCAAACCTCGAGTAGGGAGGAGTAACATCCCCTCTCCTCTACCTCAAAGGTCCTGAGAGCTGCCAGGTTCCCTGGTTTTAGTTCTATTGGTGCTACCTGCACTCTGGATTTTCTAAGACTTCCTTGCTGAGACCGGCTTAACGCCACTGCCAGGAATATAAACCAGACTGTCCACAAGCCTCTCCACACTGCCTTTTGTCCATTTTCAACGGATCACACAACGTGGGAGGAAAATATTCCTTCTGTGCCCGACTCCTGACCAGGGAACCACCTATGGCTGGAGCAGGCACGGCTGCCGTGGGCAGAGTGGCCACTGGGCTGTGAGTTGGAGCTTTGTCTGACCTGGACTCTGGCCACTGGGACAAGAAAAAAACACAACAAGAAAAGCATTTAAGCACAAAGATAAGTCTCTAACCCATTTTCCCAAGAGCTCATTGGCTACTTCATCTTTTGTCCAGGCTTTTCTCCCTATTCCAGGGCCAGACAGGCTCTACCTCCCCGATGCCATGACAAGGATGAAGGCCCTTGGCCATTTTCCCAGAAGTTTGCATCACTTGGCGAAACACCCATGAGAAACAGCCCTTTGACCAGAAGATGGAAACTGGGAACCGCTGGACCAAGGACTGAGCCTGGCAGAGGGATTCACTCTCACCCACTGCTTCCCGAGGTCCAGCACCTTCTCCTGCTTGTCCCAATGGATGTGGCAACCCTTTTGTTCAGAGCTATGTTCATTAACCAGGCTGAAATCTGCCTCACCTCTTTTTAAAATACATCTCAGGAGGAATTCTTCTTAAACTCTCTGTGTGATTAATGGATCTTATTTTATCTACATTATCCATGGAAAAATGGATGATGGAAACAGGACAAAGTGACTTCTTCTCATCTCCCTTCGCATCAACCTTGCAAATCCCAATCCCAACCACCCCACTGCTCTTCAAGCTCATCTCTACAATCCACAAGAGTTCCCTAAAATTCCCCTACATAAAAGTCTCTATTCCACCACATACAAACAAGACTTGGAAGATAAAACATTCACATTTCCAGACTATTTATGGATTTACTGACACCAGCTTTCAAAAGCACTGCATTGATGCTCTGTGGAAATAGTTAAGCCCCTGTCATGAGTGAAGACTTTAAGCTGAACAGGATCTTTAAGCTCTCACAAACTTAATTTAATATGAAATAACGGAGCACAAAAACCCTCTCCCTTTTTTTCCAAATCTGGTTCATTTACTGTGTTGAAGCTGCTACCAAATGTGGGTGTGGAAATACACTTATAAAGCAAACCAGAAGAGTCATATAGAGGAAAAAATAGCCATGTCAGTTATAAAAGAATCTCATGAAAATATTATATTATAAAGCTGTATTTTTATAATTTTTTTGCTGACACCCAAAATGAAACACGTACAGACCTATAAAGAAATCTGTATTTCACAAAACCACTGCAGGTATCAAACCACACGTCCAGGAGGAGGATGGTTAATTCTGCCATGGTTGTTATACTGAGTAAAACAGCAATTTTTCTCACATCCCTGTGTTCACAACTCCCAAACTCCTCCAGAATACAGATTTTAAGGAGTGTAGTTTTTTGCAGAGTTTCACGCCAGAGAAATCCGGGCAGAGCTCTGTGGTGAAACAGTCGTTTGTCCCCTGCCACGACGCTCCCAAAAGAACGAGGCCAGCGGATGCCACTTGGGAAAACTTTAAATCCTGAGAAATTTGGAATTTATGGCTCTTTTTCTGCTCTCTGTCCCTGACAAAGCAGCACAAATGTACTACCACGGAGTCAATTCTTGTAGCAAGGTGAAAAAACACCATTTCCATTGACATATACAGGAATTAATTTTGGTGAACGGCCTGTAAAAAGTGTGTAATCTGGGTGGGTTTAGGACTAAATTTGCAGCCCAATAGTTTAAAAAAAATAATCAAAGCAGCTTTATATTTACAAATCTTATGAGTCTTCAGTTTCAAATCCATCCTTTGAACAGGTGCCATGAGGAAATCACACAAAGATAATTTAGACCTTGACTTGCCAAGTCTAGTTTGTGGATTAATGCTGTTTCTTTATCAAAACTAACATTTAAAATTTAAAAGTGTGACTGTATTAATTAACATATCAAAATTCCTGTGATCAAAAGTGCATGTCCATGAGGATTTTTAAAACTTGGGTGAACCCTGGGTCAGTGAGCACTTTCTGCTTGAGATGATGAAAAATGACCTCATGCTTTTCTTAAAATGTCTCAGCCATGACATTTAAACACAGAGCAAGAGTTTTAAGGGCTTTTGGCAAATGATGGCCTTGAAGCTCCGTGCTCTCCAATTCCCAAAATGCCAATAAATAGGGATTGTTGGAGCTGATGTATGATGCCCCAAATGCACGCTGGTGATGTCATTCCACCATGGAGGTACATTCTGGCAATCACAAATAGGTGTGCTTCAAATTTGGGGGAAAAATCTTGCTTATTACTATTTTTAATTTTTTTATCTCTCTTCATCGTTGTAATCTCTTTTCTTTTACAATATTCCAAAGCTGACACTGCAAGAAATCCCTCCCCAAAACAATCCAAAAATCCATCACCACTTCATCTAAAAGGACCACTCCAAACTACATCACCCCAATATACACGATGACCTATTATATAAAGTGAGAGGCAGTGATTTGCTACAAACTTGGAAGTCGGGACCTAAAATTAATGAACTGATGCACATTAAACACACTGCATGTTCAGCAATTCTTCCTCTGCTTCAGGTCAAAAAGCCAAGAATTAACTGGTTGGTTGAATTTAAATGAATTTTCTTCATGGCCATGAGTCCTTCATGAATTCAACCACAAATTTTTCTTCATGGCCATTAATTTTAATGAATTTTCTTCATGGCCCTGAGTTCTTCATGAGTTCAACCACGAATTTTTCTTCATGGCCATTAATTTTAATTTTCTTCACAGCCATGAGTTCACCATCATCCCCACGTATGCGGCACGTCATCCGAAAACGGCAGCAGGGTGATTTAGGAAGAAATTAAGACACTTCACAAGAACCAAATGGGAAAAGATTAAAAGCACCCTTGGAAATGCCTTTTGATCCACCACGATCTCCACTCTATCATCGTTTTAAGCAGTGAGATGAACTTCTAGCAATTCCCAACCTGATTTATGGAAGGGGAATTCAATAAGAGGCTCTGGGAGGTTTAGTAATCTCATTCTCAAGAGAAGGAAAAGTCTCTGACCTCATTAATAAAGGTCAAATTTCAGACAGTTTGTAGGGAATCATGAGAACATAAAAGGAACTAAAAGCACTTGAGAGAAGATGAAGGAAAAGGGAGTCAGAGCAAATCCAACCCACGGCAGATCTGCCACTGCCATAAACCAGGAGGTATCAAATAACTTATTCACAACTTGGGTCAGAAATAATATACTCCAAATCCTGTCACCAAGCAAGATAAGCCAAATCCCACTGTTTTCCCAAAACATTTCACTGTACATTTAACTAAATTTGGATATCAAAGGTCTGATTTACATCTTCCAAATATTTGCTGGACAATATGGAAGAACAACGGCCGACTGTTTATTTTTCTTTGCCCAGCTTCATCTTTTGATCTTCTCCTTACTGCTGACATCAAATAAACACATACTGGGATCTGAAAATGACCTCGGTTCCCATTGCCCCACTGCAATCAAATCTACACTCATGAAGAGAGAAACTTCTGTATTAATTTTTCTCATCAACTTCTCCCAAACACACTCTGAATTGAGATGCTTTTGAGTCTTGTTTTACCTCTGCACCATGTGATTATCATAAAAGAAAGCTCTGTGCCCCAAATCCATCATCTGGCACTTTCTGAACCTTCCCAACCTGCAGGATTGTTTCAAAATACATTTTAAAAGTCAGAGGAATATCAGCGGCAAGCGTGGGCTGGGATCAATCCGGGCCATTTGCCGCAGGGTGAGTCACACACCGTTCACCCACTGCACACTCAGGAGTTTCTGAGGTGCAAGGCTGTATTTTGCTCTCATAAATCAGAGACTTGGTGTGTTTAAGAGATTTTTTTGGCTGGTAGATGCCAGCAAGGAGATGTCATCCAAGTGCCGAGGTCTTGCCTCACAGCAAGGAGCTATTCCCAAGGTTTGGAGATGCCACTGCTCTCAGTCCACCTCCCAGTTACTCATTGGTGTTGCCCAACCTCGAAACAACATATGGGAGGCTAAGAAGAACCTGCATCCTCATCTGGGGTTTCTCCAAGCATGAACTGAAAAGGATTTCAAGAGGATTGGGAAGTGGTAGGAAAAACCAGATTAGTGGGCATTGGCTCCGTTTCTCAGGGTGGTGATTCTTGGTTGGTGCCTCAAGGGCAGCTGCAGAGCCCGGGATCCCTCTGACACTTGTTGGCAGCAACGTTATTCCTCGAGGGCAAAGGAGCAGCTATTCCCAGCCCTGCCCAGTCCACAGAGACATTTCTCCTCCCTCTGTGCTGGAATGACCCAAGTTGGGGGCTAAAAATAGGGCTGAGGAGGTGACATGGTAGAAGCACTCAAGGGAAAATTGGCTGGTCAATGTTTAACAAAGCTGCTCTGAAATGCACATAAATCTCTTCTTCACGCTCTCCACCCCTAAAATGGGGAGGGTTTGTGCATTTTCCTGATTTCTAGGAGATTTGTGGGAATCAATCCAATTCACAGAGGATTCTGAAGATAAACTGAACTACACTCCTGCCTAGAGCAGCAGGTATTCCCTGGTATTTTGTGCGCTGCCTTTCTGCTTCAGAAACTCTGGCCAAGTACAGCCCCGGGTTGCCTCCCTGGATCTGGGTATGAGCACGTTCCTGCAGCTCCAGGTCCTGGGCATTTGCCAGCGTGGGTGGATCTGCTCTGGCACAGGGGCAACACTGCTCCCAGCTCCCGGCGCCTGCTGCCTGACCTGGATATTACCATTACAGTTTGGAGCAAAAAAAAGGGTCAGAAACCTGGGAATGAATTCATGAGATGGCACAGGGAGATGGGCAAGGGGGAAGGTGGTTACACTCCATGGGAGTCTTGAGGGGAGGAAGCAGAGGGTTAATGTGCAGCAGCAATGCTGGAAAAAAGCAGGAATTTGGGCTGTTCTGGCTCTTACCTGCTGAGATTTGAGGCTGGGAAGCAAAGTTTAATGGCCCGTAAACACCTACTGTGGTGCCTCACTTTCATAGCCACGCTGACTAAGCACAAGAGTGTCCTAGACTGATTTGTATTTAAATATTACAGAACAGATAATAATTTAAAACAATCATTGGGTCATTAACAAAAAAATAATTAGCATTTGAGATGCACTTCCTTGTCAAAACAAATCCCCTTTTCTGCTTCGCCAAATATGTAAACAGTGTGGTTTGTTTTTTCCTGACAGCCCAGACAAAACTCCTGATGACTTGGAAAAAAAATCAGGAAAGAATACAACATTTCTGGTAAAATATTAAACAGAGGGAGAGGCAGCATGTGCAGTCAGAAGGCTCACTGTATGTTATCACTGTGACAACCCTTCTTTGTCAGAAAAGCATAGAACCAGATTTCATAGGCATGTTTTTATTTCCAGTCCATAATTACGCTCCACAAGCCATTTTTGGAATTAAAGAAAGGAGTGACCATGCCGAGAGTCTCTGCAACTTCAATCCTCCGACACAATCCAAATGTCAGTGTTTAGCAAAAATCCTCCTTTTGGCAGCTGTGACTTTAGTTTGGATGCACAATCCCCCAAAAAGCCCCACATGCTGCTGGACCATGTCCCAGATTCCCAAGCCAAGGGCAGCTGGAGAGCTGGAAATGCGTGTGTGTGTGGACATGGATTTTGGGGTCAGTATCCCCCAGCCACGAGGAGTGTGGGTGAATACACGAGAGGGCTGGGGAGGATGTCCTGGCTCACAGCACCCAGACCCTGCTATGGCAGAAAACTTCACATCATTCCTTCCATCAATCCTTTGGGAAGGTGGTAGGGCACCGCACCAGCTCCACTCTTCCTACCATGGCTTTTTTTCTTTAATTCCATTTTTCTACTGTACTACCTCAGTACCTACAGACACCCAGCTCGTTCATCATTTCATCATGGAGCAACTTCACCAACATGAGGTAGCAAGAATTCCCTTTTTTTCCCTCAGTTATACAGGGACCTCTAGTTTTACACACAAGGAGGAAAATTATTTCCATTGCTCCTGGAGGGGTTGGGGAAACTGGCTTCTGTGGCTACAACAAAATCTCTTCCCTGGTTGCTTTGAGCTTATACTACCTGAGGTGTTTCACCCTTCTCAGCTCAGCAAGCACCGCTTAGAATAACGAGGTACTCAGTTACGATCTGAGGAAAAATTAACTTCATGTTAAGCAGCACGCCTGGGTAATGTTTCATTGTGCAGTTACCTATTTTAAAAACCCCAAGAGAGGAGTCAAAAGAGCTGGTGAGATGTTACCTTGGTGCTTTCCTCCATGTCCTTGGAGTTGAGGAGTGCGTGGTTGATCCTGAACACGATCCAGTCGAACAGGGCGCTGTACAACGACTTGGCCATGGAATTCCGCACGGTCACAGCCTGAAAGAGAGAAGAAAAAAGGTGATTGGAAATGATTCCTGCTCTGCTCTAAAATGGCTTTTGCTTCTCAAGCTCCCACATCCAACGTTCGTATTTCTCCCTCGCCAAAGCTTTTGTCTGCTGTTTTAATTTATGCCACGTACGTCAACGGTCCCGACGGCCCTGGGAATTGGGTGTAATCCCAGGGCTCTGGGATGTGCCCCTGACTTTGGCTTGGTTTCTTTCGTGCGTTCGAGTGGATGATACATGAGATCACACCAAAAGTCCCACCACTGGTGGCGAAAGGAAAGAAAATAAATACACATATTAAATATATAAATAATAAATTCACCAAGATGCTTGAAAGGTTTCCTGGGGGTGAAGGAAAGAGGAGGGTGGATATTGCACAGGAGTGACAGCAAGCAATGGGAAAGCACAGGCCAGGACAGGCAGCGCCTGGCACCAGCAGAAGGGCTACAAAAGGGGAGCCTAAAACCCCTCTAGTAAATCTGAGGGTTCCTGAAAACTTGAAGTTTTCCAGGTACTGCCAGCAGGAGCTACAAATCACAGCAGGCAGGTTCAGCACTGCTCCAGCAGCTCTCCCAGAGAGAGGAACAACAGTGCTGAGGAAGGGCCATCCCCACCACGGCCAGGATCAAAGAGATTCTGCTTGATGGGATGAAAGCTGAGATCAAAGGAGGGTCCCTGGGCTTTCGGACAGGCACCTACATAGAGACCCAGAAAGCAGGAATTCCTATTTAAAGGTTATCTTTGTTCTTGCTGCCTGGGATTCTTCCTTGGTTTCAATTATCACCTCAAGCAGAGCTTTGGTACATATTAATCACCTAAAAACTTATGGTATCAGCCACAACTGCTACATTTGGGTTCGTTTTAGCCACTGCAGAGGAATAAAAAAGGAACCAGAAGGTTCCCACATAATTATTTCAGTTCAACCCTGAACTGTAACGAATCAGTGGCTTGTGACACATTGCCCTGAAATCCTTCTCACCAACCCTCCCTTTGAGGAACATCATCTGAGCTGCTTCATGTTACTGACCCCAAGTGAAGGAATAAAGCTCACGAAGCATCGTTTATCTTCTATCAGCTTGTTCCCACCTCTTTTTTCCTTGATTTTTGGAGATAGCAGCATTCAGTGTGACCACAAGCTGTTCTGCCAATGTTTTGCTCTTAAAATGCAATTAAGTACATGGTCTCACTTCCTCTCCCTGTCCAGCTGGAATAGGAGAAGGGAGTAACACAGTCCATGGCAGGGGAGGTTTAGGTTGGATATTAGGAAAAATTTATTCATGGGAAGGGTTGTCAGGCATTGGAACAGCTGCCCACGGCAGGGGGGGAGTCCCCATCCCTGGAAGGATTTAACAGACGTGTGGATGTGACACTTGGGGACAGGGGTTAGGGGTGGCCTTAGCACTGCTGGGGGATGGTTGGAGTCTACAGGCTCAGAGGGCTTTTCCAACCTGAACAACTCCATGGTTCTGTGGCTGAGGATGCTCACAGCCTCTGTATGCTGCTAACCATAACTTGGAGGCAATAAAAAGTGACATCGCTAGGTAACTACAAAATCTGGCCAGAATTAGCAAGGAATTCCTCACCCAAAAAACAACCGAAAGCAAGAGTGTGATGAAAATAGGTGAGCAACAAGACCAAGAGGATTCTGGTGTAGCTCAGACCAAAACAGCACTTTTCAAGAGTGAGCTCTTGAAATGCCCGAGTTCTCCAGCAAGGGCTGGAAAGCAGCCGGCATTTCGAACACAAAGAGCTCTTCTAGTTCCCACTAACTGCATTTTCTTCCCTCTACTGATGAAAAGGGTTTGGGGAGGGGTTTTTGGCTGTTTTTATTAAAAGCAACATGGGGGCTTTTTGCTGTCTAAGTTTTTTTTAAATTTTCCTCAAATGTGAGAGACTGTTTCAGTGATTAATAGAAAATTCAAGGCCAATTTTCTATCCCTACGCTCTACCTACACTTCTTTGATTAAGCTGAAAGACAATCAGTGTCACTGTCACACCAGAAAAATCAGTCTCTGGGGAAAGACGAAGGCCAAGACCCAGGAATGCTTCTCACTGTCCTAATGCTTCATCCTGGCATAAACCAGCCCAATTAATTGCTCCAACGTGCAATTAAAAACAAACTCCATTCCTATTTAAAGCCAAAAAGAACGTCGTTGTTTCCCCTACAGCTTCACATGTAGGTTTATATTGCAATACTTTTCGTTCCCCCTTTTATTAGAGCCTACAGGGATGTGCAGGACTTCACCCCTGAATTTCCTGGTTTTTTTTTCCAAAACAAATGAGGATTTCATTAAGCCTGCACCACTCCAGTGCTGAGGAATGCTGGGAGTGTGACTGCCATGAGTCTTGTGAATGGTCAGACTGGGATGTTTCCCTGACACCAGCACTGCCCAGCTTCCTCCAGGACGTGCAGCGTGGGGGATGAGCCACTGCTCTTCTTCCCAAGGTAGGCTCAGCTACACGGAAAGCTGGGAAGCCCATAGAGAGGTGATTTCCTTGCTGTGCTTGGGTCCCACAGTTGGTGGCCCAGATCCCAAAGTGTTCAAGAGCTACTCTTAGAAGCGATGGCTTAATCCTAAGAGCTGGCAGGAAACTCCTGGAAAAGCATATGGAGAACATAGGGTGGATGGAGCACTTTGCCTTCATCCATTTAAAAAATACCTGCACTGAAATGAACCTATTTTAAATGACTCAGGGTTTTGGGGGGGTGGGGATGGGGGGAGGCTTTCTTTCTTTGTTCGTTTGAAATTTTTTCTTTCATTTAGATAAAGTATTTGCTATTTAGAGTAGATCTTGGGTGAGGTCACATTATAAATAAAGCCCCTCACTATCCTAAACAGATACCAAACTAACCCAATCTAAAGACCATCAGGAAATATTATTTCTTTTCAAATTCAGGAGCTGCAGCAGAGCATTTAAAATGAGGTTTTATGCTGTATTTATTGAGTAGTTGTTTATTCCTGTATCATCCTACATATTTTAAATTCATTTTAGTCTCTGAACTACATCCCGTATATCACATACAACTTGTCTTCAGGTCATCACCTACAGCTTCTGGTCTCTTCCACAAGTCTCCTTACGTGACATGTAGGCAGATCTGAAACATAGTGATGCTCATCAAACCATTTTTATTTCTCTCACAAAGCAAAATAAAAATAGCTGCTGCAATGCCAAAACAAATCTCAGGGGATCAAAGGGAGCAGGACATGTTGCACCCACACAAAAATATTGCTGATTCCAACCGGAGACAGATCAAACGTGCTTTGGCTCGGCGAGTCAGGAAATAAGCCACAGACAAGGTTTTAATCAATAGTTTCCTGCTTATCAAGCTAGAAAGGATCTCTGTATTATTTATTATGTGCCAGAAACTCCACTTGTTGGGTTGGCCAATTTTTTTAAGATCCTGATATAGCATATTTGAGGTTTTTTGTAAGATTTCATTGCCAAATTAATTGGTCTGAAAGTTGTCATGATCAGCATCGGATTCAGGCCACCTTAAAAATAGATAAACTTCTGGAAACATCTTCTGTCAAAGGGAACAAAGGGAAGACAGACTTAAGAACTAAAATCTACTTTTGAAGTGCTTTGGAACAAGGACTTACAGTTCCAGCAGCAGCAGCCTGTGTTTTAGAGGCTGGAAAAGATGTAATCTCAGGAACCCAAATTTGCTCAAATTAAAAGCCTCTGTAAAACACATTTGTACATGTACAGGAGATTCTTAAGAACTGAGATTACAAAGTCACTAAATATATTTAAGCAAATCTTCTGCCTGCTGCCATCCCACAGCACCCCCTGCTCCAGGCAGGATCCCTCACTCCTGCCCTTCTGCACTCAGCAGAGGGCTGAAATTTCAAGCTGGAATTATTCAAAATATTTGTTGGTACCCAGAAAATCTAGGGAAAGCAGGTGGGTTAAAATCCCCAGCAAGCTTATACATCGAAAACGACAAGAAAGACATTGAGGGGCTGGAGCCAGAGAAGGGAACGGAGCTGGGAAGGGGCTGGAGCAGCAGGGGCAGCTGAGGGAGCTGGGAAAGGGGCTCAGCCTGGAGCAGAGGAGCTCAGGGGGGACCTTGTGGCTCTGCACAAGTCCCTGACAGGAGGGGGCAGCCGGGGGGGTCGGGCTCTGCTTCCAGGGGACGGGGACAGGACAAGAAGGAATGGCCTCAATCTGTGTCAGGGGAGGCTCAGGTTGGATATTAGGGAAAAAATTTCCTCATGGAAAAGTTGGTCAGGCACTGGCACAGGATGCTCAGGGAAATGGTGAAGTCTCCACCCCTGCAGAGATTTAACAGCTGTGTGGATGTGGCACTTGGGGACATGGGTCAGTGGTGGCCTTGGCAGTGCTGGGGGACAGTTGGACTCGATGATCTTAGAGGTCTTTTCCAACCTAATTGATTCCATGATTCCAAGATGTTGAGCTAACCTTTTACAGACATTTTCACCTGATTTTGCTGGAAGTTCCCCCCATGCTCCTTATTGGATTCAGTGTTTTTATTGCTGACTAACCTAACACACGAGCAAGATTGAAGCAATAGCTCAATTCGAACAACAAACCCTCAAATATTTATACATTTTTCAGTCTAAGGAGAATAAACAAAGCCCAGAGAACAGATGATGGGTGGAAGCAAGAGCTGAAGGGCTTTGAAAGGCAAAGAGCAAAAATTGCAGCAATATTCCAGTGACCTGATGTCCCAGGGAGCAGAAGGCAAAAAGATCCCGCTGAGTTGGACTTGATGATCCTTGTGGGCCTCCTTCAGCTCAGGATATTCTCTGAGGAAAAAGCCATCAAGATGCTGCTGGAAGCTCCGTGGTTTCAGTCACACCCTTCCTTAGCCAAGAGGACAATTTTCTGGAGTGTGGACCCCAGGAACCACAGTGAGATCCACAGTGGGACTGAAATACGAGAGACAGACCCTTTCCTCAATGACTCCATCAGACCAACCCAACCACGGAGCATATCTGGAACAGCAACTGGCCCCTGGTGATCAGCTTTAAGCATTCTTGACCCAAACAAATCCATGGTATGAAGGCTCTTGTAGCCAATAAATACTTCCCCTAAGATTCTGTTTCAAAAGAGCCAGTCTAAAATGAAGAACTGTTTCTGTTCAGGGCATCACTCGACATGGACACTCAGAAAATCAGAAGACCGAAACAAAGCAAAGCTCATCACTTTTGCAACTCTTAGGAAGAGCAGGGTATTGGTGCACTGAGCAATTCCAAGTAAGAATCATTCCAAAGTGGGTCTCTAAAGGCTTTGAACATCTCAGCTCATTGAGAGGTTTGTCCATCTTCCCTCATAACTAATGTGGAGAACAGCATAGACTGACCAAGGACAGAGGAGAAAGGTGGGAGATGGATACTTGGGTTTGGGCAGCTATTATGACCATCAAAACCCAAGCTAATGTTACATTTGCACAGCCATTTATAGATCTGAGTCTGCCCAGGAGGGTTTCTGAGCCTCACTCCATCACTGGAGCCTCCGGAGTGCAGCTGGCACCACACGCTGCTCTCTAGAAAAGCAAGACAGAAAACCCCAAAACCGTTTTTCATAGAAAAAGATGCCCTTTTTTACACACACACACACACATTGGACATCACAATCTATTTTGGGTCATTACTATGACAAATGCACCTTAGGAAGGGCGCAGTGCTCAGAGCAGGGGTTTAGACCCCAATCCCTGAGCACAGACTCAGTTAATGAGAAGTGGATTTAAGCACAACTGGAAAGCGAGTGTGAGCACCAAAACGACTTAAAGCCCTAGTGAGGATTAAACACCCGTGGAGTTTATTAACTGTGACAACCCTTATCCCATCTCTCAGCAATATTCAAATCTAGGGAGCATCCATAAAGACGCGCTGACAGACTCAGTTGGTCAACACAACATTATTGCAGCAATTCTGGTCAACACAACACTTTTAAATCCCAGTTTTTCATTGGGGACATCACAGACGTGGGGGCAAGGTCAGTGCACCCACTCCAGATTTTCTACAGGCTCTGAGAACTTGAAAAGGTGGTATTTAAAAGCCATTTTCCAAGCACAACTCTGGAAAAGTCCTTGCATCTAGAAGAGAAGACTTGTTAGAAGGCAGCCTGACTTGCTAGCCCCGAAGGCAACTTGGTGCTTTGCTGTTCACTCCACAAGACTTGTTGTGTTGTTGATCAGGGTCTTTTTTTCCTCCAGTTTTCCAGCATTTTCCTGGGGTACTGTGTGTGTGTATCCCATGATGGACATTATCAACGCTCTTTGTTCACACTGGATAAACCCGTTGCCAGCGCCAGCATTCCCTACAAATGCAGAACTCCCACTCATCCCCAAAAATCCAGCTTTCCAAGCAACCCTCCTTGTAATTTTCCCAAGAACCCCCAAAAATTCATTTGTTAAAATAGGAGTGATGTTGATACAGCCATAGGAACTACCTATGGATTCTTGCTCTCCTGGTGACGCCCCAGCTCTTCCGGAACACGAGGACACGTGTGCGGTTGTTTCCTGCCCTCCGGGAGGAAAACAAGCAACACATTCCCCTTTCAGACTCTTACCAACAAACACTGAACAATTACAGTAATTCCAAGGTGATAAGAAATGTTTCTTTCCAGGTGTGAAGTTTGCAGGATTTGGTGTAAAACATAAAGAACAGGAATTCAATTATTTAAGTAAAGTTGGGCAACACAAAATACATTTTCTTCTGGTGGAGAGAAGAAACAGAAATTCCTCTTCTCTTCAGGAAATCAGATCCGAACACAGGAAGAGAGGAAATATCCCCTTTTCCCTTAGAGCCTTTGATGGGCTTCCTATAATTTCTATACAAGGATGAAAGGTGCTTCCAATGAAATGTTCAGGAAAGAAAAAGCAGCAGTAGAATTCTTCCTCTTCAGGAAATCCCTCCAAAAATCAAATCTGGATATGTGTTTTTGGTGGTTCTCTGGGAGCTTCGTTTGTTTGCTTTTCTTTTAATATGTGGAATAAATTTTCAGCACATTCTCTGATTAATCAATTGGTGTTTCTGCTCACAGGGATTTGGCACTAAATCCCAGGAACCTGCTGATATCCTACCACAGAAATGATTCAGTGAGCTATTATCATACACAGGATTTGATTTTCATTATCATTTGATGTTTGATTTGAAATCCTTATCAGCCATTTCCATTTCCCCCCCATTTATTCTCGAAGGTGAAATTTGGCTTCATAATTACATTTGTACTTACTGTAACACAAACGTCTCATTCCAATATGACTCAGAGGAAAAAACCATATGTTAGCACCTACTGAATTTTGCCCCATGGTATTCACCTAAGATTTTCACATGAAAATCTCCCTCCTTCAATCACTTCTGTGGGTTTAAATGATGTGTTTAATTTCCAAGTAGGGGAAAAATCAGGAAACAGTGTACTTGTTTTCCTATTTGCTTCAAAGTACCTATTCAACAAACTCATGCTGCATGCGAGTAAATGATTAAAGAAATCAGTTTCTAAAAAAAAATACTCAAAACTTATGCTTGCTTTTTAAAAAACCCACATGTATTAACAATGCTTGGCCACTGTGAACAGGGATAGGATTTATCCAAGATTAGAACAAGCAAAAGCAGGAGGAATTCAAGCTCTCCTAATGCACTTGATTTGGATCACCTAAAGGGATCTAATGACCAGAACAGAAGCCAACCCCCCCATTCTCAGTGAGCCTTGGATGTGCAGACAATTGAAAACAGCCCACGTGGGCATCCCAGAGATGATGATCTGCAGCAATCACTAATGAAGTGATTAAAAAAAGCAAACTGAAAATACACTTTTATTTGAATAGGGCTTAGGGGTGCCAGATACTACTCAGAGTGCTCGTGTCAGAGGAGTAGCAACCACATGTACTAAAATACTACAAAAATGCAGTTTTCATCTCTGACACTGTTACTGCTCCACGAGGGCTGACAAAACCCACATGGAAAGTGGCTGCAGCTTGGGTTCGTGGTTGTAGGGAGAGAACTGCTGAGGGAGGTTTGTTGGGTCTGACATTCCTGTTCTGAGACGGAGCAGCGACAAAGGAAGGGAGAGACGTAGCTGTGAGAGCTAAATTAGGGAAAGAGCAGAAAGTGAGGAGGATGGTGAGGAAGGGGAGCAGCAGCACACACAGAACCTGCTGGAGCATCTAGGGCTCATCACCGAAACTGGGAGAACACTTCTGGGTTTGAAGAAAACAGACAGAAACCTCTCAGTTGCTGGAATCAGACAAGGACTAAATTCCTCTTCTGGTCCAAATGCAGGTTTTAGTGCCTTGTTTATAGAGCCCCAGAATGGTTTGGGTTGGCAGAAACCTTAAGGATCATCCAGTTCCAACCCCTGCCATGGGCAGGGACACCTCCCACTGTCCCAGGCTGCTCCAAGCCCCATCTAGACTGGCCTTGGGCACTGCCAGGGATCCAGGGGCAGCCACAGCTGCTCTGGGCACCCTGTGCCAGGGCCTCTCCAGCCTCACAGCCAGGAATTCCTTCCCAATATCCCATCCAGCCCTGCCCTCTGGCAGTGGGAAGCCATTCCCTGGGTCCTGTCCCTCCATGCCTTGTCCCCAGTCCCTCTCCAGCTCTCCTGGAGCCCCTTCAGGCCCTGCCAGGGGCTCTGAGCTCTCCCTGGAGCCTTCTCCTCTCCAGCTGAGCACCCCCAGCTCTCCCAGCCTGGCTCCAGAGCAGAGGGGCTCCAGCCCTGGGAGCATCTCCATGGCCTCCTCTGGACTCTCTCCAGCAGCTCCACATCCTTCTGATGTTGGATCCCATGGCTGAAGGCAGCTCTGCATGTGGGGTCTCATGAGGGCAGAGTAGAGGGGCAGAATCCCTTCCCATGCCATGTGTCCTACTCATTCATGGCCAGGATGAACACACTAACCCAGGATGAAAACATCGTGATATTAAAATATTTGTAATTATTTTTTTAAATATATTTTTTTTAAAATAATGAATTACTAGTAGTTTATAATTTCCTAGCATTGCAAGTAAGCAATTAGCTTTGAAGGACTTCCTTATCAACCTGATGGTATGTTGACATTGGAAAACTCTCTCTCTGGATAAACTTGTTGAATTGACTTGTCCCATTGGGATTTTTGGGAAGGGCGTTAGTGGGGTTTGGAAATCCCCTTAAAATGCCTCTGACTAATACAGACTGGCAGGCTGGAGAAGGACCTTTGTCCCAGGAAGGTGGTTGGGAAGGTACCAATTGGCCCAAGGTGGTCATGGAAGGTACTGGGAAACTGGAACAAGAGGAGTGAGAGCACAAGAAGAATTAGAAAAAAGGTGTCACGTAAAATTTGCAACTAATACCTAAACCCCCCCTCTGAACATGAGAACTCTACACCTGCTTTAGGGACAAAACCCTGAAGTGCCTTTGTGTTTGAGCGTTACGCTGGGGCACGACGCAGCATTGTATGGTAATGACACTCCAGGCTATTTTCTCCCATTGGAAAATCCACCCATAAGTTCTGGAGAACGTCATTGACACTTGCATCGCTCGGATAAAATCCACTGGCAGGACACCCCGCTGCCTCCCAGCTCCAGGGTGATAGATCAAGGTTTCTGCCAGCATGTGGCAGCCAGCCAGGAGGGTGGGAGCCTGTGATAGTGCAAGGCTTCAGTGCTTTGTTGTTTTTTAAAGCATTTACTTTGCAGGTACATTTATAGAATTAAAGCATAAAAATAAGCCTTTACAGGAATGTTCATACTGCTTTTAAACCAACCTTTCCTCCTTTTTGTTGTAATCAAAAATGAAAAAATGCATTTTTCACTCCTTTTCTTTCAATGATGCCTCGAAAGATATTTTTCCTCCTCCTTAATTGTACATAAAAATCATTTTAAAACCTTTCTTGCAGGCTGAAGCCAGCGTGGTGCACTGACAATCCGAGCTCTCTTAGGGAAAGCACACGGGAGAATGACAGGATTTTAATAAGATGTTCAGATAAAATACGAGTGTGGAAAATGACATCATACTTCTCCAGCCTGAGCATGATATAACACTCCTGGATGCCAAGTCAGGGATTAATCTTGAGTCTGATATCCTGCAAGAGTACTTTCCTCTGGGTGTTAAGCCTCTGTTTTAGAAAAACTCCTAATCCTGCTTGTCTCAGCCCATGTCCCGTGAGCCAAGGGGGAACCCCAAAGGCTGCTCGATCCATCCCAGCCGCAGGACACGGATGCGGATGGAAACCAGACACGTTGGGGCACAACTGGGAAGTGAGCGGAACAGCGGGAGATCCCAACTCCCCACACACACGTGGGTGACTTGGGACCCACTCAATGGGCTGAACGTGGTGGTAGATCAGTTCTGGGTCATGAAAAGCTCAGTGTGAGCTGTCCATGTGCTCTGGGAGCCTCGAACTCCCCCGTGGCCTGGGCTGATCCCACAGTGTGGGCAGCAGGGAGGGGGATTCTGCCCCTCTGCTTTGCTCTCGTGAGGCCCCACCTGCAGAGCTGCCCCAGCCATGGGGTCCAACATCAGAAGGACCTGGAGCTGCTGGAGAGAACCCAGAGGAGGCCCCGGAGCTGCTCCAGGGCTGGAGCCCCTCTGCTCTGGAGCCAGGCTGGGAGAGCTGGGGGTGCTCACCTGGAGAAGAGAAGGCTCCAGGGAGAGCTCAGAGCCCCTGGCAGGGCCTAAAGGGGCTCCAGGAGAGCTGCAGAGGGACTGGGGACAAGGGCTGGAGGGACAGGACACAGGGAATGGCTTCCCACTGCCAGAGGGCAGGGCTGGATGGGATACTGGGAAGGAATTTTTCCCTCTGAGGGTGGGGAGGCCCTGGCACAGGGTGCCCAGAGCAGCTGTGGCTGCCCCTGGATCCCTGGCAGTGTCCAAGGCCAGGATGGACGGGGCTTGGAGCAGCCTGGGACAGTGGGAGGTGTCCCTGCCCATGGCAGGAGGTGAAATGAGATGATCCTTAAGGTCCCTTTCAACCCACACCACCCTGTGATTCCGTGATCCTCACACTATCTCACACACATTCCCACTGTTCGTGTCATTTGTGTGCTAATGTGGTTCCTGAGAAGTAACGTGGGAGGTACCAGTGCTCCTGCAACTGCCCTCTCCTTACTCATCCTTGCTGTCATTAGATGGATGCAAACATGCAAAATGAAGTGGAAAACTTCAAATAAGAACAATAAGAACATCTTCTGTGGGTGTGCTGAAGACACAGTGCTGTGTCCCCACTGGAGGCAGGCAGGTCTGGGAAAAGAAAGATGGGAGACCCATCATTCCCATTCCCATCCCCATCCCAGGCCAGAGCCTGCCTGCTGTTTATTTTTAGAGATGATTTCAAGTCCTGTCTCTGATGCTGTCACTTTGCAGCTGATGACTGGAACACGCTGTGGTTACGCTTTTCAGAAACAGCCCCAAGTACAGCCAGGAGCAAAGGAAACCAACGCAAATCTTGTCAGAGATTTTCTCCGAGTCCCAACTGCAGAGTCAGGCGGTTGCGAGCATCATCTTCCTAAAAAGATTTCACTCAGAGCCTTTGGATTTGGGTGGTGTGGTTAGAAAATGTCATCTGTAACAAATCAAAACTGAAAAGAAAGGAAAAAAAACCTCTCTTCCTGAAATTAAACCCTTCCAGAAAACAAGGCTGCAGTTCTCGCTTCTGTGGAGGAGACGATGAAATGAGACATGTGGAACATCCCTTAGGGAAAGGTGCTCACAGACCCATCCTGAGCCCACTACGGAGCTACAGGAGAACAGAGCCACCAGGCAGCAAAGGTTGAAGGGTCCAGTGATGACAAAATGTGTTTTCCTCTGCCTTGGTGCATTCAGAGTCTGTTCTGCCAACAGCATGAACTGAGCTTTCCACTCACTTTCATGAACTCCCACTCCACCTGTGTTTTCATGGTGAAACCAGTGCAAAAACCAATTAACAAATTACTTAGTGGCACGAGAAGTTGTGTGACCTGATGTGAGGAGGCCACATTTAGGGAAATTTGCTCAGCATTTACAGGCACAACATACCAGGATCCTCCCCAAGGAGTCTGATCCATCACCAAAACCAGCCCTCAAGCCTTTAAAATCCAAATCCTGCCTTTCAACTGGTCCTTCCCAAGGGCAAGTATAGCAAACTCGTTCTGCCAGTGCACCATCATCAACATTCCAGGTTATTTTTACCATTTTTTTGGGCACGGTTCCCCAAAGAGAAGTTATTTCTCATCACACCTCAGCTGTTACCGCTGTAGATGCAAAGACCTTGTCCAGCCACAGAGCTTCTACACCTCCTCCTCCTTCAGCCACTGACCAACAGCCCTGGGCTGAGGAAAAAAATCAACCTGAATTTATTCAGATTGGGTTTACACATGGAAATCCCATATTCCAAGCAACTGTACCAAAATGACATCCTGTGTGGGAAAAGCTCACTTACTAACCCAGAAATGGTTTGTTTGCAATCCTTGAAAACTTTTCACATAATTTAAGTAACTAAAAGAACTCTGTGAAATTAAAGCATCTTTTGAGTAACCAGATATGTAATTTAAAGAATCCTTTAAAGAGCTGAGAATGGTTTTGATGACAGAAAGGGCAGCTGCAGTGGGCTATAGGCAGAGCAATCCATGGAAAGTCAGCATTTCCCTTCCTGAAGTCCTGATTTTAGACTTTGTTCAGGAATCTTGGGATCCCAATGTCTTCCTTGTTTTTCCAGACATCAGTGCCAAATAAACAGAAGGAACACATTTAACACACAGGAATTTCCATGGTGGCACAGAGCAGAAAAGTGACTGCAGCAGCTTTCGCACATGAGGATGGGGCTGCCCCATCCCTGGCAGTGTCCAAGGCCAGGTTGAAGGCGACCTGGAGCAGCCTGGGATAGTGGAAGGTGTCCCTGCCCAGGGGGTGGGATGAGAATGGAGAATCACAGAATATCCTGAGTTGGAAGAGACCCGCAAGGATATCAAGGTCCAACTCCTGGCCCTGCCCAGGACCCCCCAAAAACATGCCTTTAAAGACGATCTTTCAGGTCCCTTCCAACTCAAACTGTTCTGGGATTCTACGAAGTTCAGCAGGTTGGGAAGATCCTCACAGACACAAACTGTTCAGCCAGATCCCAGACCATCCCCTCCCCACCCCTCTGTGAGGACGGGAGGGACAGAATCACACCATAACACAGAAACATCATGAAAACAGGTTAAAAACCCCCAGTGCTGATGAACTCAGTCTTTGCAGAAAAGGAAGGATGCTGCAGCCCATGAAGGAATTCACCAATCTGATAAAACCACTGCTTACCTAACCCCTACTCTGTCACCAGGCACAGATGCTCCTCGCAATTCCAAGGGAAACGTGAGAAACCTCATCCCACAAATCGGTTTCTTTTGAAGTTCTACCCTCCCAGGTTGCCCTCATGTCCTGAAGCAGAGACACTTGCTTGGCTCTTAAAAGCTTTGTGGGGTTTCAGTTTTATTCCATTAATATTTTTCTGTGGATTCTGAATTCACTCATCAACGTAGCAGCTCTTCAAAGGGCTCCTGCTGAGCTCCTCACGTTAATAACCCTGGTGACAACGAGTCTCCTCAGCTAATGGGCTTTGGGATAAGTAGGTGCTTCCAGCAGTTCTGCTGCTTTCTATTCCATTAAGTGTCCCTGTCCTCATACCTCAGGAAATTTTCATTTCTTCACGCTATTAATTATTTTGTCTCCGTCCCACTTTTTCTCCTTGAATATTTTCAAGCTCGTGATTAATTGCAGTTATGATCTTTCCTTTGTTGTTTTTTTTTTAACATCTTAGGTAATGTTCTGCCATTTGGCCCTGGAACTCCATTCCTTCTCCTTTATAATGGGCTGGAAAAGGCATCAGCCAGTCCCACTACAAGGATATAGAGAATGAACCATCACTTGGTTCCTTGCTGTAATGAAATACTTTTTTCCTCTCATTACAGTTCACTCCACAAGGCTTCTCTACCTTGTGTCTCTGCCAATTAACTGTTATTGGGCTGAAAATTAGGTGTTTGCGCTGAAAATGAAATGTTCTCCCCGATTTAAAGTCCCTAACACAGCAGAGTTTATCATCCCAAATAACCCTCCTGTGATGGTCATTCCAAGTGTCTTGTATTCCTCAGCAAAAATTCATCCCAGGTAAAGAAGGTCCAGGCAAAGTGACACTTGGTGACATGGAAAAATAACATCTAATGGTTTTGTGGCACCAGAAGAGAAAGATGTGCCTGCTCCACCACTCCTGGGCAAAGGTTCTCTCCTCTCCCCTTCTCCCAAAGGACACAAATCCAACTCTGCTCCCACTCCAAGAAGTCTCTCTGGCTCTGCTGAGCCAGCACAGACCCAGGGACAACAAACATGAGAGGATGAAAGGACAAAGAAAGTAAAGCTGTGGAGCCCTCAGCAAATGCTGCCAGAAGACCTGGACTTCCCTGTCCTGCTTTGTTGTCACCCAAAGCACAAGGTTCAATGATTGTCACCCCCTGCCTAACCCTGCACATCTCAGATTCAGGAGACTGAATATTTTGGTTTGTAAATCTGACCTGAATTGCATCACTGCTTTTCTGACTAATCATGAGCTGACTTCACATGGACTTACAGCTGCACCTGTTTATGCAGAATAAAAAGCATTTCACAGATTTAGTTGTAATTTGGGTGCTCTGGACACAGTCCCAGGACAGTTCCATGGTGACCTTCCATGGCCACGTAACAACAGCACTGAGCACCTGGCTGCTGAAGAGCATCTGGCCATTGAACAAGGACACGATCATGGAATGCCAGGCAGGTTTGAGCTGGAAGGGACCTTCAAGGTCATACAGTGCCACCCCCTGCCATGGGCAGGGACACCTCCCACTGTCCCAGGCTGCTCCAAGCCCCATCCAGGCTGGCCTTGGACACTGCCAGGGATCCAGGGGCAGCCACAGCTGCTCTGGGCACCCTGTGCCAGGGCCTCCCCACTCTCACAGCCAGGAATTTCTTCCCAATCTCCCATCCAGCCCTGCCCTCTGGCAGTGGGAAGCCATTCCCTGGGTCCTGTCCCTCCATGCCTTGTCCCCAGTCCCTCTCCAGCTCTCCTGGAGCCCCTTCAGGCCCTGCAAGGGGCTCTGAGCTCTCCCTGGAGCCTTCTCCTCTCCAGCTGAGCACCCCCAGCTCTCCCAGCCTGGCTCCAGAGCAGAGGGGCTCCAGCCCTTGGAGCATCTCCGTGGCCTCCTCTGGGCTCTCTCCAGCAGCTCCAGGTCCTTCTGCTGCTGGCCCCAGGGCTGGGGCAGCTCTGCAGGTGGGGGCTCACGAGAGCAAAGCAGAGGGGCAGAATTCCCCCCTCCCCTGCTGCCCAGGTTATGGGGGCAGTTCGGGGCTGCTGGCCCAACATCTGCCCCCCAACACCTGCTTGCACTGCCTTGCTGGAGGGACAACCCAGTCCCTTTCAGTTCCTCTGAGTTTTCAGACACCCTTTTCCCACTTACAATTCTGAACACACAGTCAGTTAAATACAGGGCATGTTTATAGTGATACTCATCACATCAAACAACCAGCTCCCAACAGCTCTCCAGAACTAAAGAAAGGCAAGAATCAGGTCAGTTGTTGCCCAAGAACTTGTATCACAGCTTTTATTTCCCTTCTGCTGCACAGTTTCACATCAGATTTCTCCCGGAAGTGTGAATTAATTCGCTTTCTAACCCTTAGGGTAAAATGTCCTTGATCACAAATGGCTTAAAATTATAAAGATCTATTAAAATGATGTCTATTAGCAAAGTCACTTGCTTAAGAAATACCAGCCGAGTTAAATGAATTGAAAACAGCATGGACATTTTTTTCCTGGAATAATGTAAAGGAAAAGGTCACTAACAGATGTATTTACTTTGATAATGAGTTCTTCCTCATTGGATAAAGAACAGGGAAAAAAATGCAGAGACTGGTGAAAAACAGACAAGCAGGTGCTGGACACCAGCCTGACAAACAGAACAGATGGGATGGAAACCGGGCAGGGATGGCTGGGGAGCTCAGCCACAGGCTCATCTCCAGCACGATGGAAAGGGGATGGAACCACCAGCCAAGATGGATTTGAGCGAGGTAAATGAGTCAAGGCACACTCTAATGGCCTTGGAGCCCTGCAGTGAGCAGAGATGGACAAAACCTGAATTCCTTGGATTATTTAGATAGAAGCAGGAAGACAGATGTGGCCCAGCAGGGCAATTCCTCGCATGGATTAAAATGATACTCAGATTACAAACAGAGAAAGATTTTTAACAGCCCTCAAGCTCTCCCCAAAGATGTGACTGAAGTGCTCTGCTCCCGCATGTTTCCTACCAAACACCAGTTAGGTCACTTGATATTTAGCGCATCTGGTTTTTTTCTTTTAAATACCTGAACTGTGGCTTGTGAAACTTTCCTACCTCAGTGTAACTGCAAAAATGCACATAATAATATATGAAAAAATACCCCAGAGTCTGGAGTTGAGGGACACTTTGGGGAAGACAACAGCAACCCACAGCATGCTACTTTGCTGCCATTAAAACCCCATTTTTCCCTGTTTCAGCTACGTGCCTACTGTGTTTTACCTTCTCAAGGAGAAGATGGCTGTGGCTACAGAGATGCCCAATGTTCAAGACAGATCTGAATCAAAATAGTCCAATCACCCCTACCACCACGGATGGCTCTGTTGCTCCCATAGCCTTTTCCAAGGGTCCTTCCCATTGCTAAACGAAGTGGAATTCTCCAGCTCGCTGTTACCAAACACTGCACTGTGATTTCTCTGGAAACCCATGAAGTGCTGCTGGCTCCATTAATGCACCATCTCGCTCCTGATAAAGTCTTTGGCAGCTGTTTTGCACAACAGCCCAAGACCTCAGCACACAAGTGCAGCCTTTTTTCCTAAGTTTATCTATGGCCTAAAGCTTCCAAACCTTTGCGCTCGCCCAAACTGCGCAGTCGTTTCAAACACTGCATTAAAACACCATCCAGTGCTATAAAAGGAAAAATGGATGGTTCCAGGAGGCAGCTCCGTGGCAGATGAGCCAGTGTGGCTCAGGAGATAAGAGGCAGCTGCCAGAGATGAATACAAGCATTATTTATGGATGTGGTGTGGTTGATTTCCAGAGGCGTCGGAGGTGCAGCCAGGGAGGATGGCAGCTCCCCTGCAGGGTCTCAGATCAAGCCCATGTTTGCCATCGGTGCCACAGCCACGAGAGGCAGAACAAAGCAGTGTTGATTTTTCCCTGCAAAACCAGATCTCTCCTGGATTGCCCTGTCCTTAATTTCAGAAAGAGCTGCAGCTCCAGTGACATAGGGATGTACTTGAATGTTAATAGCATGCTCAGACACAAGCTCTTCTCAATAAACCATGAGGTACTGCTTGATGAGAAAAGCTGATGGCACATTATGCTTTGTAGGGTCTTCCTGAAGAACCACATGCTCATCCCATAATCCCTGTAACATCCCAAGGACAGGCACTGATTACACACCAAGAATCAATGGATCCCACCCTGGAGTTTGGTTCACAACTATTTATTTGCTCCTATGGCCCTGCTCGAGCAGGTGCTGCTGCCACACACCTTGAACGCTCCTGGGTAAAATAAAGTAAAATGAAATCTCCTCTGTTCTGGGAAGAATTTGCTCAGCTGAAGACGATGGCACCAGCAACTGCCGGCGCACAGGAGGCACCGACTGTAATTGCTGGAATCCTACCTCCTCACTGGACTTCAGCATTACATTTAACCTGATTTAGATCAAAGACCCACAGACTGGCTTGAGTTGGGAGGGATCTTAAAGCCCATCCCATGCAACCCCCTGCCATGGGCAGGGACACCTTCCACTGTCCCAGGCTGCTCCAAGTCCCGTCCAACCTGGCCTTGGGCACTGCCAGGGATCCAGGGGCAGCCACAGCTGCTCTGGGCACCCTGTGCCAGGGCCTCCCCACCCTCACAGGGAGGAATTCCTCCCCAGGATCCCATCTAACCCTGCCCTCTGGCAGTGGGAAGCCATTTCCCCATGTCCTGTTACTCCAGGCCCTTGTAAAAAGTCACTCTGGAGCCTTCTTGTAGGCCCCCTTTAGGCACTGGAATCCAGTCCTTGGATCCTTCAAGATCATCCAGCAGAATAATTATTTGTGGGCAAAAATCAAAAAGTCTTGACTTTATTAAAAGAATCACAGAGTTGACGAAGTCAGTATTTCTGCCTAACTTTAAAATGGCACATTATTCCTGAGGGAAACACCCAGCTCAGCTCCTGGGGCAAAGCCATCAAGAGAAGTCCTAAGAGAGAAAGTACGATATGAACAAACAGAGAGGAGGTGGTTGCCAGTTGCAGCTTCTCCTTCAACACTGCAGGCTTCTAGCTGCTGGGAGAAGAGGAGGCTCTGGGGAGAGCTCAGAGCCCCTTGCAGGGCCTGAAGGGGCTCCAGGAGAGCTGCAGAGGGACTGGGGACAAGGCATGGAGGGACAGGACACAGGGAATGGCTTCCCACTGCCAGAGGGCAGGGATGGATGGGATAATGGGGAGGAATTGTTCCCTGTGAGGGTGGGCAGGCCCTGGCACAGGGTGCCCAGAGCAGCTGTGGCTGCCCCTGGATCCCTGGAAGTGTCCAAGGCCAGACTGGACAGGGCTTGGAGCGCCCTGGGCTAGTGGAGGGTGTCACTGCCCATGGCAGGGGGTGGAATGGGATGAGCTTTATGGTCCCTCCTAACTCAAACCCGTCTGTGATTCCATGATGTCCATCCACGAGTTGTCCCCACTTTGCAGCACCTTTTACCCAAAACATGCCAGAATAAAAGATGTAGTTTACCCAAATTACTGCAAGGATGAACAGAATCAGGAAGAGTCAGCCTGGTATCAATTCACAACTGAAGGAGAATGCTTCAAGCAAGCTGCCAAGCATTCAAACCACTGTTTCTAAAAAAAAAAGCCCCAAACCACAGGACTGTGTTTCCAATCAGCACACAACAAGAAGGCAGGAGCGCACAGCCAGCCAGGAATGTGACATCACTGCAAATCCAACAAAGGCGGCCTCTCCGTGAGCTTCGGGACTGCAGCTCGGGAAGGGGAGGAGAAAAGGCTTGGCTTGGACAATCAGCCTCCAACCTCAGCCCCGATGCCTCCAGAACACCAAAGGCAAGGATCCCTTCAGGCCAACTCTGCCCATTCGAGACTGTTAAGGGGGATGACAGCTGTCACAGCAGGACCCTGAGGGCACAGATCTCTCAGGAGCCAGGCTGGGATCACGGAATGATCACACTCGCTTTCCATGAAAAGCATTTCTGCGTGGAGTTGTCATCTCCACATCCTCCAGCACTGATGAAAAGGATTGGCAAACATCAGCCCCTGTGCCGAGCACGGAAAATGGAACACTGCAGAACGGAGCAGATGCCCCAGGGAACCTCATCAAAGCTCAAAACCCATCCCGAACTTAAGATCTCAAAGCTTTTTATGTGGAATCCCAGACTGGTTTGGGCTGGAAGGGACCTTAAAGCTCATCTCAATCCACCCCCTGCCGTGGGCAGGGACACCTTCCACTAGAGCAGGGTGCTCCAAGCCCCATCCACCCTGGCCTTGGACATTTCCAGAGATGTGGCATCTACCACCTCTCTTGCAACCTGAAGGTTGGTAGATCTGACCTGCTCTTCTTGATGGTGTAAAGAAGCAAGGACATGCCAAAATGACATTATCCAATCCTTTTTTTGAGAGCCATTAGAGCAGAGTCTTTTCCACACAAATTCCACTGAAACTTTCAGCGTACCAACCTGTGAAAAACCCCTCAGGCATCTGAAGAATAAAGTAGCTGCTGTATCCATCAGGAAAGGCAGCTGCCTGTGAGCTACAGAGGTCGTGGTGGGAGAGCCATGTCTGCAAATCCTGAAACCCTCAACGGCTCCATCCATTGGAGCCAACTATAATGCTCCTTTGTTAAATACACAGGAATAACCAGCCTGTGGGTTCCCAGGAGTCCAGTGAGTCATGAGTGCGGATTATCAGACATCAATAGCCTTTGTGAAGTCCCAAAATGTCAAATGAATCTCATTCTTCCTTCCTGATTCAGACAGATCTGAATTTAAGTCACTCCTCCTGCTCCCTGAGCCAGAGGAAGACCAGGAGAAGGCCTCTTACCATGGGGAGGTTGGAGCATCTCAAATTCTGCTCTGTGAGCAGTGAACCTGCTCCCAGAGTGAGGTCACTGCTGGATAAAATTTGGTGGTCAGGATGCTGATGATGTAAGGAGGTGAACAAAAAGCTCATTGGGAGGTGCTCATCTTAACACAATTCACAGCTTCTTCCAAAACGATTTTGTCACAGAGATCACATCAACCATTCCCAAAGGAGCCTTGTGCTCCTCTGTGTTCCCCCACTGCCACCACATCCCGATCGTTCCTTTCTTCTACTGATACTGGTCACAAACCTTTCTAAGGAGACACCTGAGATTTGGGAGCAGCCATATCACCAAAAACATTTTGGAAAGCACTTGAGGAACTCATGCTGAGCCACTCTAGGTTTAAAGAGGTTTCTTCCAGCTCAACAGAAAGAGCATCAAGGTAAGACTGTCCCCAGCTGTGTCAGTACACTAGAGGTGTTGGGCAGCAAGTCAAGGGAGGGGATTCTGCCCCTGTGTCCCTGTGCTCAGGTGAGATCCCACCTGCAGAGCTGCCCCAGCCCTGGGGCCAGCACAGGGAGGACGTGGAGCTGCTGGAGAGAGCCCAGAGAAGGCACCAGGGTGACCAGAGGAATGGAGCAGCTCTTGTGTGAGGAAAGGCTGAGAGAACTGGGATTGTTCAGCCTGGAGAAGGCTCCAGGGCCTGAAAGGGCTCCAAGGGAGCTGGAGAGGGACTGGGGACAAGGGCCTGGAGGGACTTTGGACAAGAGGGAATGGCTTCAGACTGACAGAGAGTAGGATTAGATGGGATATTAGGAAGAAATTGTTCCCGGGGAGGGTGGGCGGGCCCTGGCACAGGGTGCCCAGAGAAGCTGCGGCTGCCCCGTCCCTTGCAGTGTTCCAGGCCAGGTTGGACGGGGCTTGGAGCAGCCTGGTCCACTGGCAGGTGTCCCTGCCCACGGCAGGAGCCTGGAACAAGATCATCTTTAGGGTCCCTTCCAAACCAGACCACTCTGTGATACCATGATTCTAAGGACCCTCCAGCAGAAGGGTGCTTTTAGCTCAGTTCTGAACTTTCCTAGCCATTTTTTTTAAGTCTGTGCCCAAAATACAGGAAGAAAGTAGAAACACCACATTGATTAAATGTCCATCACAAAGACCCAGTGAGAGCCCTTGTGTGCCCTTTGTTAGGGGACATTCCTCTTTTGCACAAACACAACACTTCACTTCTAAAGATGAAAGCTCAGTAACAGTTTCTGAGCTTAAACACACCCTCAGAGTGGGAGAAAAGATACTTTTTTTTCCCTCTCGGAAAAAGGAGTCACAATATCTCCAGCTGACCCCAGTGACAACACAATGTGTTTACTTATTTGTGACACAACAGGCTGCTCTTGAGATGCTACTCAAGGTGCTGTAAATTCTCACACAACCCTACAACAAGAGGAAATGGAGTGACCAAGCGCGGTGGGATGCTCAGTGTTCCTAATCTGGGGGATACAAGAAGATTACAGGAAGAAACAGCCAAAACAAGTAGTTCAGCAGAACAGAACTTATGTGTTTTGAATAATGTAAGAGGAAAAAAAATTTTTCTCTTTACCAGACACAGAACAGAATTCAGAATTCCTGAAAATCACATTTAGATCCCATATAACTACACTGGAGTCTGAGGGCAGCTGATGGAGCTGTGGGTGCTCCAAAGCATCACACAAGGGCCCAGGTTGTGAGGGGTCTGAGGAAAAGCTAGTGGGAATCTCCTCTGGAGATCTGCAGCTCCTGCTGTACAAGAACCACCACTAACACAGGCACTCCAGAAGGCAGTAAAAATCTCCTGGAGTCTTGGGTCAGCACTCTGCTGTGGATGAATCGGTGCTCCAGCTCAAGGAATGACATCTGGAGACAAACACCTGGAGCACACACACACACACAGCAATGCACAGCTCTGCTTTGGACAGCTCTCACACAGCCACAAGCAATGAAAGCCCTTACAAACCATCAGAATAAAGCACAAACCTGCCTTCCAGGAAGGGCATAAAAGAAAAGTCAATCATTTCCTAGATTAGGACACCCATTAGCTTCTCCTATGTTATTTTGACTTAATAAATAAAAACTGAAACTCTGAGTGTGCATCTCAAAGTATTGAAAACCATTGCAAGAGCTGCCTTTTAATAACAAACATCATGTACTGACCTCTGCCAATTTGTATGGTAAGATCAGCTTCTCTCCCACTGTCACTGTCTTTCTGGTCACCAGGGCCTCAAACAGCATCTCTTCTTTCACCTAAAACAAAAGTACTGATGTTAATGATTATTCTAGGAATCTTTTTTAATTTTAAATCCAGTTTAAAAAAACGCTAACATTTAAACTTAAAAAAACCCTAAAATTCGGGGTAAACACATTCAAATTTCGAAATTTAATTAAAAAGAAATAATTAAACCACTTTTGCCAGCCCTTGCAGAGTTAAGTGCAATGGGTAAAAACATGCCATTGGGAGGAGCCAACTCAGCACATAAATCCAGCATCAGAAACCCAACACCAGGGTGTTCAAAGGAACCTGATTTTCTGCATTCAGGCATCCCAGTTGCAGCAATTTCCCATTGGTTTCCTTATTCCCGGTGGTGCTCCTCCCTCCCACACTTTTTCTTGGCAAAATAAGTCAACTTTCTGGTGTTGTCAAGATGAAATCATACAAATTACTCCAGAATAAGCCAAGCAGTATCATCAGTTTCAGAGCTATCCAAGTGAAGGAGGTTTTTTTTGGTGCTTTTCAGGGTGGGGAGGAGTCAGAAGGAGGAAGAAACCCTTGGAAAAGCACCTGATATTTACTTTGCTATTGGCACTTGATGTTTACTCCCTAAAGCCCCAGTTCCTGGCAGGGTGACAGTCTCCAATCAGCCCTCACAGGTTTGCAGAACAAAAATCAGTTGTGCAAACACAGACACTTCAGCAAAGAGGAAAACGGTGCTGACAAATTAAGTGGTACCTGCAACTGTTGGGAAAAAGCCACTTTTGCAATCAGTTTCAAGACCCTTTTGCTTTGAGGTGCCCTGGAGGAATTCAGAAGGTGTCCTCTCTCCCAGAATACGTCAGACAGACCTAAAGACTTTGAGTCATTGACTGATCTTCACTAAATTTCCAACTCAAAAAAGACACCATGAGTCTGGGTGAAAATCGTGCAGCCCAGAATTAATGGATGTGGATTGATACAGAGATGCTGCACTGAAGTCCCTACAAACTGCTTATCCCACCCAAAGGACTCCAAGCAGACACCAGACCTCCTCTGGACATCTCTGATGGAGACCGAAATCCACATTCCTGAAGCCATCCCAGGCCATATTTTTATCACAGGGAAACCATTTATGATTTGATATGGAAAATGGGAAATGTGGTGGTCTTACAATTGGACTCAATGATCTTAGAGGTCTTTTCCAACCAAAACAATTCTATGATTGTATGCACTTTGACTTAATGGTTTAATCCAGGAATTAGTATGAAGAGGAAATGCAAACAAGACAGTGGAAGGTCAGAAATCTCACAAACCATTGCAATAATGATGCCCTTCTATACAAAAATCTCCTTCTGCCAAAGCTACTATCGTGGGAGTCTCCCTGACAAAATCCAGGGCGTTTTTATGTAACTGATTCTTCCTGCAACAAGAACTTGTTGCTGTGGAAATCAGAACCCATCAAGTCACCTGTATATGATGTCAGCAAGGTCTCTGTCATTGGAAATGACACTTCAAGGTTCATTTCTTTTGTGCTCCGCACCACTCAGGAGCCCCCAGTTCCTACAATCCGATTTTACCTTCCAAAATCAAGCAGGGAAAAAAAGAATGTTCTGGTTCATCCAGAGATCCACAGCCAGATTTCACATTTGGTTTCTATTCCTCTACATTCACCAAAAGATGTGATTTTTGTAATTTTCCAGCAGCTCTCAACGGCAGGACCATCGGCTGCTCTCCCTCCACTGCACGACTTGGAACAAGAGTGAATTTCACACCATCCATTATCCCACTTCAGGGGTGCTGCAAACCCGCAGCCGGCACGCCGGCTTTTCTTAATTATCCAAGGCAACAAGGCAGAGGGCTGTCAGATGGTTCCTAATCAAAACAGTCCAAAGAAATATTCCTCAACAACATAAATGCTTCCAAGTCCCAGATTTGTCAGCAAACACAGGGATTTTAAGCAATTTAAACAACTAGCCATGCCACCCCTCACCATCCCCATCTCATGGTCACTCTGGTTCCTTCTCCCCGTGCTCTCTGGATGGAGGGAACCTGTGGATGTGCATCCTTCATCTCCTGACCCGGGGAGATCCCATCAAAGCATCTTCTTGCACAAAAACACTCTTGGCAAGGATGGGAATGCAATCCCTGCATCTCCCCAGGCCTCTGCCTGCAATTACCACCCAGTGGAGCTTGATGTTGATTCCTTCATCGCCTCTGATGAACTCCACGGGTGCAGCCAAATCATCCTAATTTTCACTCAAGGTCACAGCGTGGAGGTAGCTGACTCCTGCTGCCAGGGAGGAGCCACTGGAGCTTTCTAAAGATAAACTCAGCACATGCCGATGACTAAGGACATGGAGATACTTACAGCTTCCCCACATCCTACACTTCCTCCTCCAGTAAGCGTGAAACACTGAAACAGGGACACCCCTTGGTGCAGAGTAGCAAAGAGGAGAACACCACTAACTCCTTTACTTTGTGCCCTGGGAGTTTCACTCTTAGGTCACATTTCACAGATTTTTCCTTCCTGGTGCTAAAGGGCATGGCCTGCTCTCCCTCCTAAACATGGCCTGCAGGAGCTTAGATCTTAATTACAGGGACAAAATGCAGATTTAAGACTTCATTGCCACAAGTGGGCCCAGAGAGGGCTCCAGGAGCCAGTGAAGGGTGACCGGCAGTGCCACAGCTGGGAACGTCAGCGGAGCATGGCGGGAGCAGGGAGCCGGCAAGGGCTGGGCTGGAGCCAAGGCAGGCAGAGACTGCTCCTCCAGGAATGCTGGGTATTATGTTAGAGCAGCTGAAGGAAAATGAACATTTCCAACTGGAGAGCAAGAAAACATCAGGTTTTGTCTCTCCTCCCATATTTGAGAAAGGGATTACAGCGCTGAGTGCTCGCTCTAAAGATGCCTCGTGTGGAGTAACAGAAAGTAAGTTCAGATTTCTATCAGCTCTTCTTGGAAAAGAGCTGAACCTTTTCCTCAGACTTTCCTTCAAATAACCAGAGAGTTAGAAAGGATGTGAGGGAATGGCTGGAGCTGTGTCAGGGAGGTTTAGGCTGGATATTGGGAAAAGGTTCTTCCCCTAGAGGGTGCTGGGCACTGCCCAGGCTCCCCAGGGAATGGGCACGGCCCCCGAGGCTGCCAGAGCTCCAGGAGCGTTTGGACAGCGCTCCCAGGGACAGGGTGGGATTGTTGGGGTGTCTGTGCAGGGCCTGTGTCTGTGAAGGGCCTGGAGTTGCACTCAATGGTACTTGTGGATCCCTTCCAACTCAGCATATTCTGTCATTCTCTGAAGTTTTCTGACTCTAGTTCTGGCTCAAAACTTTGCATCCGATGAAGATGTCCCTGCTCATTGCAGGGGACAGTGTTGGACCAGATGAACTTTGGAGGTCACTTCCAACCCCAATTATTCTGTAATTCTACCAAACATCATCCGGAAAACAGATCCAGAAGAAAAAGCTGGAAGCAAGCACTGTCTGCTTCATAATCCTCACCCCCTCCCCAGTTAATTTGCAAGACATTTATCACAGGAGGAGCCCCAGCGCCTGTGGGATCCCTCTGGGAAGCTGAAGGCCGTTCTTTAGTGGAAGAAGAACTTGAGAACATAAATCTCTTGCAGAGGCCAACTTTAGTTCCAAACACAAATGTGCACTGGGAGATCTGGCAAAACTACTTTAGGGCACTTGATAACTTGTATTTACCTTTATTTGCATTGAGGCTGGTTACCTAGACCTAAAAACTGAATAGAAAACTGCTCCACTGAGCAAAGTCAGAATTTATCTCCTTTCTCAATGCTCCATCCATGGAAATAATTTCCCATATTAGTAAGCACACACAATTAAAATGTTTCTGCTCTTCCAATGGAAAACAAAAAGTCTCTTTTAAAGTTAACTAGATAATCTCTAATATATTATTTTTGTTAATAAGCCCACAAATGAGCTTTTCCAATCTTTTCCCCCAGAAACACAAAGGTTTCACCCAGTTTTACACAACCCTCTATGATTTCTGCCCAGGCCCTGGGATATTTGCAGCGCTTGCACAGGACTCCACGTCTGCTTGATCCATCAGGCAGCCTTGACATCACTCCCCGGCACAGCATTTCAGCAGAGTTTAAACAAAGGCCCTGAAAAACCTGCCAAAAGCATCACATAATCCACACGCTATGTCTATTCCTGAAAAAAAAAATGGAATCAGGGTTTTACTGTAAATGAAACAATGATCTGCAGAGTCTGGCCAAAATTCTATATTGCAGTTTGCTGTTTCAACAAATGCTGCTCTGGATGGTTTAATAAAGCAAAACCATATTGGATGGGGTTGCTGGTATCTAAGAAAAAGCAAATCCATCACAGATCATCATCTCCTCCCAGATTCCTTCAAAAATCCCTGTTTTAGCTTCATTTGATAGGGACACAGATCTCACTACACAGAGGGAGGATAGTTGAGCAGGGTGTTGTATAACTGGTGCAGCAGGCAAATTCCCCCAGTTGTCCTTAGAGCTTCCAACACAAACCAACCAGCTCACAAGAACTTGGACCAGATTTCCCTTTGCTGTGGGAGAAGACCTTAGTTTTGCCTAAGTTTTTAATTTCAGCCAGGCTGATGGTTCCCCTCCTGCCCTTGGAGGCTACATCCCCACCGGAGCCATGCTGGAGCACCTCTGCATCCCCTCGTGGCTGCTCTCAGAGATTGCCAACCCAGCTCCAGCTGGATTTTTCCTTCTCTTCTCCATGTCAAATCCTTGACTGAACAAATCCAATGAGTCATTTGAGTATAAAAATCAAATGTTGATTTCTTGGGGAACCAGAAGTTCCCCCAAGATAAGGAAGTATCAGAACAACACAGTTTCTTCCATCCATTTGCTGTGCTCAGGATGGTCCCACCAAGCAGCTGGTGACCACAGGAAAGGAAGTTCAACTCCTTGTCAACTCATATTACTTTTATTCTGACATGATTTTTCAGCTATTAGTGTCCAATGCCAAGATCTGGAGAGGGGATTATCAACTTTTTCAAGCCAATTCATAATTTTAGAAACAATGGGAAAAGCAAAAGTGTTCAGTGACCACAAAAAAAAAAAGTTAAATGTTTTAACGAGTATTTTAGGTCTCTGGCTGAGAAGAATTCATTACACTCAATGTGGAGAGTTGTAAGTAGCCAACTAATGAATAAAGAGTGGTGGCTGCTCTTTGTAATGATGTTTGAACCCTTTGGTTCTCCCTTTGAGTCAAACCTGAATAAGCAGCAGCATCTGTTGAGGTCTGCAAAGAGAAATGTGGCATTTCAGAAAGGGAAATCAAGTCTGAAAATGAAATCATTGGCTTTTTTCAGCTGATTTCAGTGGGTCTGTTGAAAGGTTTACACCTGGAGGCAGCAAACGTTTCCAGTTCCAGGATCAATTATCACCGAAATGCAACTGAAGGGACAAACACCACCACTTTCCCAAACCCAGTGATGTACTTCATCAGATCCCACCTCAGTGCAGCATGCATTGTCCTGATCTAACTAGCAAGCATTTTATTTCTAGATGGCCATTTAACTTGCAAAAGAATTACCAAGATGAACAGAAATCTATCACTTTGCTCAGCTACATCAGATCTACACCAGATCAGTGGTTTGGGGTTTTTTTTTTCCAAATGGTGAAAAAGAAATATTTATTTTTACATCTATGTTGACACTGCCTGGGGGTGCTGTTGCAGCCCACAGCATTGAGGCACTGTTGGATTGACACAGCTCAGCCAATGCCTCATTTCACATAATCACGTGTAAAAACCACCCCGCGACCTCCCCATGTGCAGATGTTGCAGAAGGGTTTGTTTGCAAAGGCAAAGACCCAAAGCCTGGAACCTTTTCAGATCTCTAAGTCGCTCTCTTACTCAAAACTTTTTTAAAAAACAATTACTTAACTGACTTGGCCACACTGAACAGGGTAAAATCAACAACATTCTCCTCCCAACTCATATTTTCCTTCTGTTTATTTCTGCAATCTCCAAGGCCAAGATGCAAAGAGCATCCAGCTGCTCAGACTGTATTTTACAGAAGCTTTCCCCTCCCTAAACTCAAAGCATTAATGAAGTGCTCTGGAAGTCCCTGAGAGCCAATTTCCAAGTTCTTTAGGTAGGGAGATAACACAACTGTTATTTAATGGAATGAATGGGAAGAGCACCACATGTACACAAAAGGACAAGTCACCTTCTGATTCTACTGCAAAATCAGCACAAATTCACCTTCCAGACCATCCAGGGAGCACAAAAGGTAAAGATAATTGTTGCTATAACCAGCTACAAGAAAAACATTTCAGTTGCAAGAGGTTTAGAACATTTCAAGTGAAGTGAGACAGCAAGGGGAGCTTCTGGCCACCTCAATCCATGGGAGGTGTTTGAGCTCAGCTCTTCAAGGCTGAAGGCCAGCAGGACAAGTTGGCTCATTCAAGAGTTTTCTCAAGAAAAGTAGTGCCACATCTTCATAACCTGCTTGGGCTGACAGAGCAGATCTCCTAAGAACTTACTCACTGCTTTTGCACTGATTTACAGAGCTGGACACGGCCTGGGCCAGCCAGGCTGACACCTACAAACCCTTCCCAAGGGACACCAGCACAGCGGTGGCTCACGGAGACCAAGGTGTCAGGTCCTAAACAGCAGATAACCAACAGATGCACCAAAGAAATCCACAACAGGCCCATAAACAGGGACTGGAGGGATGAGATGGGCCTCCAGCATCTCAAACCCAACCCCTGTGGATGCTGACAGGTAGTAAGAGACAAAAAACACGGTGAGGGAGCTCAGCACCTCCTACAGCTTCCTACGGAACCACAACATGGGGCTGTGGTTCTACAACTGCTTGAGTTCCTCAGACAGACTTTGGAACAGACTTGAGGAGCACCAGGTGAGGGCGAGGGAGCTGAAGGCTGGCAGTGGAAGACACTGCCCTGTTGGGCAGCAGGGTTGCTTTGCATCTAGCCCTGTTCTGCAACCTTTCACATTTAATCCCAGAAAGAGGGTTTTCAGTCAATGAAACCTTGCAGCTGAAGAGCTGGGTCAAAAACCTACATGAAAAACCTCATTAAAAAAGTTCCTGTACCTTTTCCCTGGCAAACACGAACAGCCCATAGGAATGGAAACACACAAGAACTTTCTCTTTGGTGAAACTGCAAATAAATTGTGTGTGTTTTGTGTCCTAAACCAGAGGTGGCTTGTTTGGTGTGAAAGCTTCAGGAGGGAAAGCAGAGCCTTACCTCCAGCAGCTCTGACACGACAGGAAGTATTTCAGGGTTGCAGATATCGATGGAGTCATCCCGGTAGGTCTTCTTTTTGTACCGGATGTTCCCCAGGTGCAGGATTGCTGACAGCAGAGAGAAAATCCTAAATGGAGAGAATTCATTTTCACTCGGTTGGTTTTCCATAAAGTGAACCAAAAAGCAAATTTCACTCCCAAGGGCCTTCTCCCTCTTCGGCCCATCCCTCTAATTTTCAATCCAAAGCACCCACTTTTCCTCATGTCAAAAAGATTTTCACTTAGTCAAGCACCAAACTTGCATCTGTACGGTTTCCTTGAAAATTCTTGAACACATCAAGCCCACAGTTACAAAATGACAGCCCATGTTGTAAGAAAAATAGAAATCCAGTAATCTTGATATCCAGATTAAATATTTATCATGCAGTTGTCTAAATTAAGGGGAAGAGTGGGCTCGGCCATGCAGGTGATCCCTCTTAGTCCCTGACACACGTTTCTGTCACCATTTTGGATCCAGTCCCAGCCAGGAACCATACAAAAGACTGTACAAAACAGCATAAATGCTTTGATAATATATAAGCAACTGAGACAAAGAAAAGATGTTATACTTCAAGTAAATTTATCCAACCAATTTTTCTGCTTTGGAGGGAATTTGGTCATTTTTAAGTTTTCTCGCCTCCAAAAAAAATAGGATCAGACACTCAGAGAATATCCTGAGTTGGAAGGGACCCACAAGGTTCATCCAGCCCAGCTCCTGAGCCATGGTTGACTTCAGCTATAAACCCTGTTTGTCCTTATTTCTATACTCCCTTGGGAGCTAAAAATGAATAAACCCAAATGTGACTCCTAGCTATGCCACCAGCTTGTCTGGACAACACACCTTCACCTCTCCAAGTCCTCCCTTATCTCCAAAACAGGGATACTGACTCCTTGTTGTGAATTTCAGGATGCAATTACAAAAATTTCTCTTCTCTGTTTCCACCAAGGTGAAACTCCATGTTTTGCTATAAAGAAATCAATGTTAAAAGTATAGTAGTATTGGAAACATCCTTCCTGTATCTCAGCTGAAGGTGGCTCCTTATTTGTGCTGCACTTGTACAACGCCAAGCAAAATAAATCTGCTCGTGTAGTGAAGACTCCACTTTATTTTTGACAAGCAAAATTCACCAGGAGCAACTTGTGTGCCAAGAAAAATCATTGCACAGTAAATTAGAAGTGTGAATCTACTGCATCACCCGACTCTGCTCAGTCCTGACACTTCCTGATTGCTTTGCTCGGGCAATTAAACCCCTCAACAGGCTTTAGACAAACTTCATCCTGAAACCTGATAAAGCAGCCTCTGACACAGAACACACTCACACAAGTTTGGATCCTTGGCTTTGTCCATGTGTGTGGGAAAGATAGAGAAAAAGCGGTTTTAATTTCGTAATTGATTTGTTACAAGTGAGGGATAAAGGATGAGCTTCTGAAAATTCTCAGTTGGGTGAAAATGCCTTTGAGGCAATTTTTTACATCAAGTTCTTCCCAACCTACTCAAGCCTTTCAAGCCAAGAATCAACTCAGGAGGGATTATTTTGTGATTTTGGTTGGAGATGACCCTTTATGAACCCTCTAATTCCATGGTGTCAGTGGTGTTGCAACCCGGCTAAAGTCCAGTTTTCAAACCAGCATGTCCAGTGAATTAGTGAAAAAGGCCAGCTGGAAATGAGCCTACAGACCCAGAATTGCATGCAAAGGGTTAAGTTTGATGAGGGAAAATGAGGATTTCTGATTAAACCAGGCTCTGGATTCATGACATGCAGAGTGAGGCGTGATTATTCATGAACACTTGAGAAATACTTCAAGATGTCAGCTTCTGCCAACGCTCCATTTGCATGAAGAGAATCCTTAAGGACAGCAATGATCATGGAATCACGGAATGGTTTGGGTTGGAAGGGACCTTAAACTCATCTGGCTCCATCCTGCCATGGGCAGGGACACCTTCCACTAGCCCACGTTGCTCCAACCCCATCCAGCCTGGCCTGGGACATCTCCAGGGATGGGGCAGCCACATCCTCTCTGGACAATGTCCTGCCAACGGAGGTGATGTTCACCAGGATAATCTCCAAGCCATTAATATGGAAAATAAACTCACTGTCTGCGTGTCTTGGGCAGAAACCCCACCATCTCCATGGCGAGCTGCAGCCGCTCAAAGTCGTGCTTCAGGTCCTCCCCTTCCACGGAGAAACAATCCTGTTGGATCAAACACACAAATTAACACCAGATCAGGGCCAAGTGGCCAAGCCAGCGCTCCGTAAATATCACTGAGTGATCTCCAGGTCCTTTATCAGCAACATTTCCAACCTGGCACTGGAAATATAACATTTTTGGCTAATATTTTCTGGAGATACATCCTTGTTTCCCAGGTTTAATCTCTAAGGAAAGAGGTGAGTCACCCCATTCCAACAGTATGGTGAGAGCTGGTCAGTGTGGGATAACTCACACACAAAAAGGATGGGAAATAACGACGGGATGAAATCTGTTCCACATTTACAGGCAGTTTATTCCACATTCAGTCCCTTAACTAAAGAGGAAAATTCAGTTTTTGAATAGAATTCAGATAACTTCATGTAAATGATGAGTGCATTAAATCCTGTGTGGGAAAGGCAAAGCTTTAAATATCTTTTTCAGTAACTTTATTTGAACTACCAAGAAGTTATTTCAAAATTGGGAGAATTTGAAATCCAGGGTATTTTATACCTCTTGGAGGTTCACGTGCCTCAACTGTTTCATTTTCCCTTGATATCAGTCACTGACATTTTCAGAAAAATCCAGTGACATTCCAGACCCAAACAAAGCTGTCCTGCACCAATATTTAGGGAACAGAAATGCTCTTTAAATGAATATATAGACCATTAATGCCAAATTCCTTCTGCTTTGGCTCACTATAGGCCTCCCATGGATTATTTATTCTTCTCTCTGCCTTCGTAGCCTATATTTAATATTTTACCCATTGCTGCCTATAAAAATTACTCATCTATGAATCAAAATTTAGTTTATCGTGTATCACACAATATCGTGTTATTTTAAACCTCAGAATATTTTACTAACACTTAAATCGAGACTTTCTACAAGTCATTAGAGACTTTCAACAAGTTAATCCAAGTGTAAGTCAATATAAATAAAAATTCTATAAAATTCTACAAAAAGTCTATTAAAAGAATACAAATAAAAATTGTAGCTGCAGTTGGAATTAATTAAGCAGCTGAATGCAGATCGTTTATTTTGATCATTTCCTGTAAATTTCCTGCATTTATCACACAAGCAAATGGGCAAAAAATTTTGCACAAATAATTAGGAAAGTCTGGATTAAACAGGGTTATGTAAATCATTGAAAAGCCACTTGTAGTCACTGATAGTACAGAAAATAGATCATAAATACAGAATACAGAGAATGAAGTTATTTTATAGCATCAGCTTTCTGTTTTAGAGCATTTAAAGCCCCATATCAATGAAATTCTTCATCCCAGATCATCTTGATCCAGAGCATCATTACAGCCATAGTTATTATTAGAGTGGAAAATCCTTATTTAAGATATTTATTTATATTATTGATATATTTAAATGTCAATATTGTTATTTATTATATTGTTTACATATTTTAAATCTTTATTGCAACACAGGAGACTCCCACACAACTGCACTAAAAGCCAGAGAAGTGCAATTGGACAAGAAAATCGAAATTTTTTTATCAATTGTCCTCAGGGACAAGTTAATGCTCCATGGACAAAGTGAATTTGGAGCTGTTGAACAGTAAAACCATTTAAAACCACGCACAACATTGATGAAGGCGGGGATTGAACTTCCAGGAGAAAATACCAGCCTGTTTTAGGCAAGAGCCACTAGAAAAGGGCATTTTCACCTTCCATTAGGAGGTGACTGGAAACGACCCTGTTCCAGCGCTGTCCAGAGGAACCCAGCAACGACATCTCCACCACGAGCAGGGACACCACAGGCACCAGCACTGGTTATTTACACAATAAAACCTCGGGATAAGACCTTGTCCCTCCTAAACTCCAACCTTGGCTTCCTCAGCCACTGCCCTTACACTGAGAACTCAGCAGAACCTCCCACCCTTGTTCCGGCAGGACGTGGACTTGGCAGGACAACAACACAGCCACAAATCCTGCAAATTAGGCTGGTTTAAAGCTTTTTTTAAAGACACCAAGTGGTGCTTTTAGTGGCACTCCACATTCCAGGAGACATTTTCATTTTCTGGCAGCATTCCTCCAAAATTAAGTCACGAGTCAACAGCAAAATACCCTGGACAACTCCGAAGTAGCACAATCTGTGCTGAAGGCAATTTAATTAACGATTTACATAACAATTGCTCGACTCATTAATCCGCATGGAAAGGCTTTTAGCAAAATCTCTGCTTAAAAGAGGATGCTCTCTGCAGTGTTTCAGCACGGGACTGCTTCCTAATGGATGATAAATGGAGGATAATTATAAAATAGAGGAGTGTCCTTGATATTAGAGCAGACAAGCATCACTAAGTCCATCCCCACAGACCTAACTTGCCGCTAATGTCCTGCCAGAGCAATTAGTTTCCCAGCAAAAGTGAGTCCCCTGCTTCCTACAGTCACATCGAAGTGATCTATGGATTTCCATGGAAAATTTAAAGAGGATAGAACAGAGTTTCTTTATAAACTTGGTGTCTGCAGCAGGTTGAGTCCATGGGTATGGGGAGAAGCCCAGGCTAGGCTTAGGAATGAATCATCAACTGAAGCCAAGATGTGATTTACCAGGAATATCACAGAAAATGATCCCAAACAAAACTATCCTAAATAAATCAGCAAATGAACAGCCAAATGGTAATGACATGTGGTTTTGTTGTGCAGAATAAGGACACAGACATGGCAGCCCCCAGGCTGGCAGGGTGTTCCTGGTCACACCAGGAAAATGTACCAAATTTCGGGGTTGTTTTAATTTTAACTCCTTCAGCAAATTGTCCCAGCCCATTCCTAAAGCAACAAAGGGCTTTCCAACTTATAAAGGGTATTAAGGTCTAGAACAGCGTCTACTCATCACTCCCTGCTCCTGCAGGACCCCTGAGGATGCTGATGGATTAAGGATGCTGACCCAATATTCAGTATTTTTAACCTTGTGAGGGAAGTTCCTTCCTCCCCTCCTAAGGATTTGCAGGGAAATGTTGCTGTTAAGACACTTGTTTAGCCCGAGTGAATCCCAGCTCCTTCCCAGATCACCTCTTACTCTTCCAGATGCATCAGCAAGACTTTGGCAACCATCAAGCACATGGGAGAACTAGCAGGAAGGACATGCAGGGGATGCCAAACATGCTTCCACATGCAGGACACACCCACGGGGAGCACCACGGGACACACAGACACCCAGAGCACGTCGGTGGCACAGGAGGAGCCGGGGAACAGAGAGAATCTTCACCATTGCCTTTTTTGGGGTGATCCATTTGGAAAGGATGATCATGTCAGCAGAAGTATTTTAGGAGAAGGAATTGTTTCTGCACTCTGAACAATATCAGGATTTGATTTTCTCACAGATGGCTAGGGGGATGTTTTTGGATTTGTCTGTTTTTTCCTGGAAGCTGGAGAGCAGATACATCACTACAACCAGCATGAACTGATGCATCTCTTGGGGCTTCAAGACACTGATTTGCTGTTTTATTGGAATGGAATTTCAATTTTTGCATCACTGCCACATCACAATTTCCATAAACCATCACGTATTCCATCAGGAAGGAATGAAAACCCCCTTAGTTTTCCAAAACTGAGATGACTGTAGAGAGCTGACCATCTCCAACTGCTGAAGAATCTTTCCAGATGGAAGGAACCAAAAAAGGGCAAGGGAACAAAACATCTGTACTGTCACAAGCAACACCACGGCAGGGCAAAGGGTGGTTAATGGGTTAAACTTCGTTGGATTTGGCTTTCTTGGTGTCCCTAAAACACTCAGGTGAGAGCAGCCCTGCACCAGCAACACGGAAGACGAGGGTTCTTGTACTGACCGGCTCCGAGTCATAGCAATAATCATCCCAGCTCTGTCTGAGGGGTTTCTTTGTCATCTGAAAGCAAGGCAGAGCGGGTTAAGTGGTGTTCCCACCCCAAATCACCCCCACGACCTGCTCCCTAACCAGGAAAATGATTGCTGTTATTCTGCAGAGTCATTCCCTAGTTTTATTGGTTTTAAGGGAAGATTTATGATGCTTTTGCATTCCTGGTGCTGCTTCCTGCTCACAGTGTATCAGCGAGGCCCTCTCATCAATAATCCTAATGGATACTAAAACCTTTTCTTCTTCTCCAGAGTTGGGGAAACCCTTAGTTCACCTGGAGCTGAAGAGCCACTGATGCCAAAATCCCACCGAAGAGCAGATTCGGTTTGTTGCTACTCTCAACCTCTGCTGCAGACACATACAAGTGCAGCAAAAGTGAGATTCTTCCAAGGAACACTCCAAAGCTTTTTAAGAATTTCTGTCTTTTTCCAATCAGACAGAGATGGAGTTGAGAGAAGTCAAAGCATGCATCAGTGACCAGTCCCAAGAGGGAGACAGATGGCACTGGAGCTCCTGGGGAGCTGAAAATAAGGATCTAAACCTGCAAATGACTGATTTCAAAATGGGTGAAAGTTAACAACCAGCACAGAAAATATTCAGCGAGTTGCAGGGTGTGCAGGGGTGGGTGCACCTGCCATTGTGGGGGAGAGATGGAAAAGTCCCCATACTCAGGGGACACTTTGAGTAAATTTGCATTTAAAAATAAATTGAAATCTTTATTTTCAATCTGCTCCCTGCATTTACAGAGCAGATTTTGGTGAAGTATCTGAATAGATTATTTCTTATCTGCAAAGCAAACTCCCCATTTGTTTTGTGTAACAGAACAAGAGCCGAGGAACCTGGGAGGAGGAAAGTAAAGCCTGACTCAGGACTGAGTCACTCCTTCACTTCAGGGGCCTGGTTCAATATTTTATGGCTTCTCTATATGAATATTTAATTTTCAGTAAAACACTTCAGTTCATTTCTGAGCTGGTTCTTTTCCCTTTTAAAAAGGCAGGGTCTTCCCCAGGACACACTTAAGAAGAGACTGCAAATGTTCAAGAGTCATTTTATAATTTTTCCCTTGAATGTCTCCCAAATTTCTTTTTCCATTTCTCCACTACCTCTTTTTTCCTTTTTCTCCTTGTTTTCCTTTTCCTTTCTTCTACAGGGCAGGGAAAGGCTGCTTCTGCACTGTCAGATGGTCTTCATGTGAAACCATGCCCTGACCACATCTAAGGGTGCTGTTTTCCCATAGTTGTCAGTGTTAAATCTAATCCTAATTTTTAAAAAATTATTCAAAAACCTCCCACAAACTCAGTGTCACTACTGTCCATACACTGTGTTCAGAGAAGTCCAGAGTCTGCTTCCCTGATCCACTGGACTGATCTCAGCAGCCTTCCCCAGCTTACTTGCCTCACAGCACCCTAATTCAGATTAAAATAAACATTTCACCCTACATTATAACATTCCTACTGGTTCCCCACACTCGGTGCCATTAGATTTCTAATTTTCCTTTCAACACAAATGCTCTTAAACTGCTATGTAAAAAAAAGACCTGTAATTAAAAGTAATGTTTTCAACTAACAGAAAGCGACCGGATGGCCCAACAAAACCTGGGAATCTGACAAAACATTCCATCTTGGCACCTTCCTGCTGCAAAACTGTGGCACAGATGGTGCTGGAGATCACACCACGTTCCCCAACCAACGCCTGAGGCACAGAGACTCCAGCAAAGAGCCTCCAGCCCTCAGAGTGCTCCTCACCTGGGAATATTTCCCAATCCTGTGATGGGAGGGTGGGAGCCATTAATACACAACGGATTTTGGTGTTGATTGCCAGCTTTAAAAACATCCTTAAAAAGTCCCTGGTAATTGAGAGTGATTCCTGAGTGAAGTTATATTTCTAAAAAGAATAAAGGCTATTTGGGTTGGGCTGTGGGTCCAAGCTTCTCTCCAGTTTAGGGGCTAAATCACTCTTTATGGCTCCTCATGTTTCAGCACCATGAAAACTGCAATTAGTTAAAATCAACATGTAATTTAACTCCTCTTCCACATATTCCTCCTATTTTTGGTCTTTTTGAAGTCCCTATTCTCGAGAGTCACTGGATAACTGCTTAACTACCTGAAGTAAATCAGTTTATTATAGAATTATCATCATGTAAACTGAATCTATTTGGCTGTTGGTAACACCTCATCCATCATTAATTCCCAGGTTTTCAATGGTTGCTGTGGTTTTAATTATATTAGACTTGTTCTACTGTTAAACTCAAAGGGTCGTGTTAAAAGCCAGCCAGAAGCTACAGAATTAGGACTTCCTCATGCAAGATGTTATATCCCAGGATGCCACATTTTCCCCTTTTCTCAGGGGACAGCTGTTAATGAGTAAATGACATTCACACAGAGAGCAGAGAAATTCTGACTGTGTCTCCCTCCAGCAATCAAAACCTCAATACATTTAACATATCCCAGGTACAGAGAACACTGATTATTTTTCCCTGAAACACTGCCAGGTGTTCAGATTGCTAATGCCGAATTATTCCAATGACGGAAGACTTCCTATAAACTATTAAACCCCACTTTTATTACTCCACACCTTTAAAAAGCCTCACTTTTACTACTCCACACCTCGTCTTTATTAGCATTAAATATCAGCAGAAGAAAAGGCAAGAGCACGGATTGTATTCCCGTATAGAATTCCCACCTGGTTGAGGTAATGATATTCCTCCGGCTGCTTCAGGTGAAATGCTGATCTCTCCTCCTCGCTCGCTCCTGCCAGGAGGTAATAAAATACATGGTAGTTCCTGGTGACAAATGAGAAACAAAAGCTGTTAGACTTGAAAATGAGCAGCAGCACCGAGCAGAGGCACATGGAAACCTCCCAACCTGATTTTCCAGCTCCCAAGCTCAGGCCTGACACCGTTTAGAGCTGGTCCATACCTGCTGTGCAGGGATGGAACAGATTCAATTATGCCATGGAGAATGAGATCCCTCTTCTCCATCCAAGGACAGCCACTGCCCTAGAACCTACTTGGGCAATTTCTGGCTGGGATGATCAGGTTTTCCTTCAGAAGCATGTGCAATGCCTACATATTTCACAGAATCCCACAATCATTTAGGTGGGAAAAGACCTCCCAGACCATCGAGTCCAACCGGCACCCAAACCCCACCTTGTCCCCAATCCAGAGCACTGAGTGCCACACCCAGGAATTCCTGGAACACCTCCAGGGATGGGGACTCCAAACATCCCTGGGCAGCCCCTTCCAATTTCTGACCACCCTTGCCATGGGGAAATTCCTCCTGATGTCCAGCCTGAGCCTCCCCTGGCACAGCTTGAGGATGTTTCCCCTTGTCCTGTCCCTTGTTCCCTGGGAGCAGAGCCTGACCCTCCCCCTGGCTGCCCCCTCCTTTATTAGAATCACAACATATTTCCTTGCAATGCAGAAATTATAATTTTTAATACCTTATTACCATTAAAAAAGCAATGACTTTGCAGTTGCAGTTCCATGAGACACGACTGAAAAATCTTCAGGTATTTAAAAACCCAAATATTCAAAATTCCTGAATATCACTAATGCTAAACCCACCCCAAGGGACACTCATCTGTTCTGCTTCCAGACGACTCTAACACAGATTAACGCCATTTCTTTCTAATATTAAAACTCTGCTTTTATGTTGGATGTTTTCCAAGAGGATCCCAGTTTAATCATCTTGCAACACTCAAGAGGACGTTTGTCAAGGCTGTAGATGTTTTTTAACTTCAGGAACAGCCCTGGAGCATTCCAGAAAACTCACACATCTGTCTCCAAAGGGAAACACAGCCAGAAGTGCCAAGAGTTGAAAGACAACTAAAGGCAGCAAAATTATTTAAAAGTGGAATAATAATTACTGAGAGAGGAGAGGAATATGCAGCAAATGCTGCAATTAGGAAAGAACACTTCACATAAGTTCCTTCTCTATATAATTTTGGCTCTTTCTAGAGGCCCTTCTGAAGGCTTCAGTGAACTGCAAAGAAGAATGAAAATACCACATGTCTCTCCTAAAATGACACATTAAATAGTTCCCAAGCTGCACAAGAATGAAGTGGTACATAATAATCCATATGCCATAAGGACAATGAAAATTAAATGAAACGTGACAATATTGTAGTGGAAGGTCCCTTGCTCATGGCAGGGGTTAGAACAAGATGGTCTTTAAGGGTCCCTTCCAACCCAACCCATTCTATGATTCCACAGTAAGTCAAAGACTGTTGATAAAATAATGGAGTTTATTCCCTCCACAAGCTCATTTCTCCCTAAACAACAAAATATTCAAACATAAAATGCATCATTAATCTTTGCAGCATGGGGTTAGGTGCATGAAAATCGTGATCCCCCGTGCCAGCTCCACCAGGGATTTAAGTTATCTGTGCCATGTACAGGAGTTAAACCCAAGCCTTGGGCAAGACAGAGGCACCCACCGCTCATTGTGCTCCTGATAGACCAGCCGGGACTTCTCCAGGAGGTATTTTTCAACATAAGCTCTGCAAGGAAAAAAGTCAAAGCATCATTCATTGACCTGATACTGAGCTCCAACGAAGGCAGCTTTACTGGGGGCTTCAGCCTTGGTACCCACACAAAGAAGTTTCAGCCTTGTTTCACTTAGTTATATAAATTTCCTCCTCGGCAGAACAAGCCCAATATTATGTTTGGCTTCTGCGGTTTTTTTGGTTTGATACCAAGCCAACGCTAACTTGGATCCGAAAAACATGATCTCAGATGTGTCAGCCTATGGGCAGGAGAAATGTTGACAGCAAGGAAGGAGCTCGGATCCCTATTTCATCCAAAGCCAGCAAAATCCCATTGCCTGCAGCCCAGGAGCCGTGCACATGGAAATACATCTGCATGCTGAAGTGTGCAAGATGCCATTTAGCTGCAGAATCGGTCCCCAAATCCCCATTCCCTCCTCCCAAAGAGCCACTTCTCACCAAAAATTTGGGTTATTCACTTGTGGCTCCAGTCAAAAAAAATAATTGCGAAAGCTCCTCATTGCAGTTTACATTTTCTCCTAAGAGCCTCCACAACAAACACGCTCAATCTACATATTAAATATTTTTTTCAAGTCTGTCGAGTTAAACAAAGCTTCCACAGGTTTTTTCTTCCAAACAAACCTAACCAGTAATGACAGGGATTTAGAAGCCGGAGCTCTAAGTGGCAGTTTGGATGATGGAGCTGTGCTTTTCCCGTGACAGATGCCCGGTGACGTGGCACCGACAGTCGGAGCTACGTAGGACTCGGGAAACCCAACGAACCTCGGGCATGGTGGGACAAGGAGGTGCTTCCACACTCGCTCCTCCACCACAGATAGGAAAGCCAGATCTAATTATTACCTCCAGCACAACTTTCTCCCTTCCTTCCATGAAAAATGAAATACAAATCACTTGGGCATGCTGCAGAGGTTTTGTGAAAATTCTTATGGCAACTCTTGGGAGAGGCTACTGGAAGTGGCAAATCCAACTCCCCATGGGGTGATCTTGCTGGACAGGAGGAGTAAAGGAAGACAGACAGCAAAGCTGTATTCCTGTTATTCCCTGGGAGAAAGCTGGAAATGGTCAGTGGATATTCCTCACTGACAGGTTGATGGGGTTTTTATGCTCCCTTTCTAACCTGAACCCAGTTTTTCCTTCCCAAGCAATGAATTCACTGCAGGGTTGGGGACACATGAATGAGAGCATCCCAGATCCCACTGATGGGATCCCACTGATGGGATCCCACTGGATAATGGCTCAGACACGGCTGTACAACGACCTGCACCCCACCCTTGGCATTCATCCCCACCCCAGTCATTTCTGCTCTTATTATAAACCACCCCAAAAATCATTCTTAGGCAATAATTTAGATTGGAAAGGTCTTGTGGAGGTCATCTGGTCCCAGTCACTATTAAAATCAGGGGAATTTTATTTATTTATTTATTTTTAAATTTTCGTTTCACTTTTAAAATTTTATTTTAGAAAGTTTCTGGTTTTTAAATTTAATTTTCTATTAAGTTTTTAATTTTTTTTAATAGATGCAACTACAATGCTATTTTGGTAAAATGCTCCCTGCTTAGTGCAAAGGTCACAATGAATCGCTGTCCCAAGAACAACATCTGTCCCCTCTTGTAACAAGATAGTGAACAGGAAAACCAACTCAGGTCTTAAAAAGTTGATGTCTTCAAATTTATTTTTCTTTACCATTGTCAACTATGTCAGTTCTACCTTTAAGAGCAAAAGAAGCTCTGAGGGGATGATCTTGTGTAAAACACTGATTTAAGCACAGAGAGCCTGTATTTCACAGGGCTTGGATTTAAACCTCTCCTATCTGGCTCTAAAACCTCTCCTATCTGGCTCCTCTGCCATTCCATGGAGCGTGTCAGGTGTCAAGGCTTTTGATCATCCCGTGGGGACTGAGCAGGTTCCTCCAGGCCTGGCTTATCACGGACCAGGACATCTGAAATTCAGGAGGCCCCCTGGGAATGCCCTGAATGGCAGCACTGCTCCTGTTCCATCAGCCTGAGAGACCTTCCAAGGCTTCACCTCATGGGGTGGGCTTGGGTCCTGCTCAGCCTCCTGCCTGTTCCATCTCTTCAAGTTTTGGGTGATTATACTCAGAGGGCTTGTAAGCAAATAGCCAACTGCTATTTTCAACTCTGAAGAGAGAAGAACTCTGATTCGGGGCTGCAAATTATAGTTCCATTACCAAAGCTACTGATATGCAGAACACAGGGTGATAATTGATTTGGGTTGTGCTAAAAAAATCTAGGCTAAGTTTTTACAAAAATCTTCTTTTCACTGGAAAAAAAAATGTGGTCTTGAATGCCACATATGCTTTTTGGTTTTAAAATGCCTGTATTTTTCTTTAAACATCTTTTATTTTCACTGGGGGAGCAGTGCAAGCTCATAGCAGAGTACAGTCACATCACACTGTGCAACCAAAGACCAAGAAAGCTCATTTTTTAAAGGGCAAAGAAAATTCCTCCTATTTTATGAACTAAAATATATTAATATAATGTTATTTTCACATCTCTGCCAAGTAAAAATAGGGGCCACAACCACAGCACTGACACATCATGCCAAGATAATACATAGTTAAGGCATTTGTTGAATTCTTGTTACCCAGGAGGTATTAAAAAAAAATAGTTTTATCCTTTTAAGAGAACTGTGCACCACTGTTAAATAAGGGGGAAAAAAAGAACATCAGGTTTTACGTAGGATGCAAAACCAGCGGGAAGGGACGCGGAGTACCCGAGCTCACTGAAAAATTAATGGCAGCTCTTTGTGTGATACTGTTCTGCTGGAAAATAAGAAAGCAAAAAAAATTTAAAAGCAATTCTCTAAAATAACAACAGAGTCCCAGCAAGAGGTCTCTTAGCCAGCTGCAGAAGTTACACAGCCCCTGGAATGCTGCTTCTACTTCCCCATTTTTCCAACTGACTCAGCTAACCTGGACAAAAAGGGGAGTTAACGAAGCCCTGCTCATTTACAGCTCCTCGGTGATGATCTGATGCCATGGAAATTATCGAAAGCCAGAGAGAAAGCTGGGTTTAGACAGCTCCAGCCCCTGCCATGGGCAGGACACCTTCCACTGTCCCAGGCTGCTCCAAGCCATGTCCAACCTGGCCTGGAACACTGCCAGGGATCCAGGGGCAGCCACAGCTGCTCTGGGCACCCTGTGCCAGGGCCTCTCCAGCCTCACAGCCAGGAATCTCTTCCCAATATCCCATCCATCCCTGCCCTCTGGCAGTGGGAAGCCATTCCCTGTATCCTGTCCCTCCACCCCTTGTCCCCAGTCCCTCTCCAGCTCTCCTGGAGCCCCTTTAGGCCCTGCAAGGGGCTCTGAGCTCTCCCTGGAGCCTTCTCCTCTCCAGCTGAGCACCCCCAGCTCTCCCAGCCTGGCTCCAGAGCAGAGGGGCTCCAGCCCTGGGAGCATCTCCGTGGCTTCCTCTGGGCTCTCTCCAGCAGCTCCAGGTCCTTCTGCTGCTGGCCCCAGGGCTGGGGCAGCTCTGCAGGTGGGGCCTCACCTGAGTGGGGCAGGTGGCAGAATTCCCCCTTTTCCTGCTGCCCATGCAGAGGGATCAGCCCAGGCCATGGGGGGTTTTGGGGTTCCCAGTGCACACGTCCATGAGCTTCTCATCAACCACCACCTCAAAATTCTTCTCCTCAGGGCTGCTCTCAAATTTCCAATGCTGAAATAAACTGAGGAGAACCATAGTGGAGACAAAGATCTCCTTGCAATGGCCTGGGAGGAGAAAGGAGCCTTCACTGGTCAAGGGCTGGGTTAAGGAGACACTTGCAGGGAGAGCCTGGGGGGAATCAGGCAGTGAGCAAGAAGAGTGTGGCTCAGTGGCCTCCAGAATTCCCAGCCAGAGATGGAATCCTCCCCTTGGCTTTCTCTTCCTGAGCCTAAGCCAAACCTTTCGCTCCACATCTACTGCTCCAGCCCCCACTCCATCACAGCTAAAACATTCCCGTTTCCTGCCTTAACTCCTTTCTCAGGAGGAGAAGTTGCTTTTCAGGTTCATTATAAATTTGACATCAAGATTAAGGAGAGCTCAGCTGGCTTGAAGCCAGCTCTGGTGCATCTACCTTGGATGCACCAACATTTCCATACCAGCAGATTTTAAAATGCTAAAACCTATGTATTTTTCTTTTCCTGTCTCCATTTTGGGAAAGACACTGGCCAAAGCAATTAACCCCCTACTGCAGCCTGTTCAGGTTTGGGAACACCCAGCTCCCTCCCCCCGCTCCCACTTACCCTCGCACGGTGCCCGTCTCCTGGTAATTCACTTGGATGAATTTCCCAAAGCGACTGGAGTTGTTGTTATGGGCTGTTTTTGCGTTTCCAAACGCCTGTGAAAAGAGGGAGATGCCGTCGTTAGGCTGGAAAAGCCACCGCCTTGCCTGATTTCCATGGGCGTCACTCGCAACTGAACTTGGGGGATTTTCCTATCATTTCACTTCAAAAAAAAGGGGATGAGGAAAGTTTGTTGAGTGGTTCACAAAATAATCCAACGAGCTGCTGGGGACCGTGTTCCTTTGCAAGCTGGTGTTCATGAAGAGAAGCTGAACACTGCTTAAAAATAAAGTGTGAGCTGCACAGAAGAGATTTAGTGTTTGTAGTTATTACAGTCTGCATTAAAGCTGTGCTTTATTAATTTAAATAAATATACAAGTACACTGCTCCAACAGGACCCTGCATTTTAATGAGCTAGAGGAAGCTGCTTTTTAATTATATGTGGAATTAGGGGAGAAAAATGCTTTGAAGGCTACTCAGATGTTAGACAATGTCATACACAGCACTGGCATAACCCAGAGTATTTTCAGCATTTCAGACACCCTCGTTTCCATTTGCTGCTCTTGCTTTTCCAAAATCAAAATGCTTTTAAGTCTTTATTATGCAAAGCTTTTATTCCAACCCCGCCTTACCAAAGCACTGACTGGAGAGAGTCATTTATTGCCATTTAAAAGAAATCTCTGAACTGAAACTGCTGTTTTCAGTTGTGCCTAAATCACTTTAATAATCATCCAGAACATGGTGACAGAATCTGCCAAGCAACCATGTCCAATTAATGCTTCATTTATTAAACCACTTCTCGTGGTTTAATCACACACCTTTTCTTCTAAGTCCAATTTATTTAAGGTAATTATAATTTCTGAGATAATTTCCAAGTGTTGCTCATGTATGGATATTTTGTGCTGAGGCTTAACATCAGAGCTCAGCTCCCAATAGATTTATTCCCTGCTCAGCCATTTATTAGAAAAGATTAAAAGGGCTTTCCATCTATAATCTGAAGCTTTTCAAATGACCTTTGTGGATTTAACTTCCCAACTAAAAGCAGAATATAAAGGCCAAGTGAAATGAGGCCTTGGAGGAAGGCTATCGGACACGTCCTGTCCGTGCATGATCCGGTTCCCTTCCCAGGATGATTTATTTCCCAATCTGCTCAGATTTAATGATTTAAGAACCCATGGAGGTTTGCCACGGAATAACAATGGGATTTTTCCCCCTATTTGAATACAGGGATTTGTTTAAATTCAAACTATTGCATATGAATCTGCTTTAGTTGACTAAAGCAGGTTCTGGGAAAGCTGAAACTCGCCGAGCAAACAGGTTATTCTGGAGGGATGATTCCAGAGCTGCAGCTCAGGAACCCTGGAGAGGATTCACATCTTTTCAGGCTGTTCACACTTTTTTCTTGCTTATTCATCCCAAAAATCCTCCCTGTACCCAGTATCTCCCCTCAACCCACCCTCCAGAGGACATCGAAGGTGCCCATGCCTCCCTTGAAGCCCCAAACCTCTCCTGGAGATGAAAATCCAGGCATCCTCTCCCCTAACCTGGAATTTAGGTATTAAAAGACAGGATGGTGTTTAAGATTTCCAAAGGATTTACCTCCAGGTATTTCAGTGAGCAGAGACACAGCAAGAAGCTTTTAAGCAGAATATTCAAGACATGCAAGTGCATCACCTTATATTTAGGTATTAGTTTTAAATTGTATTAATTAGGTTATGAGCATTTCTCTGCTAGAGGATCACTCATGTTCTAAGAAAACATCTTAAGGCAATGAGATACATTTTCTATACACCTAATTAACATTGCTTGTTAGAGAAGCAGCACGATGAACTTGAACAGACCAAACAGGAAGCAGCACAGTTTTATATCATCTCATACAATAAATTTTCATAAAATCTAACAAAGAATTTCAGCAAAGAACAATATTAAGATGATTTTCTAGTTTGATTCCCTGTATTTATACCCTAAATAATTGCTCAGAGACAAACAAGGTCTATTTATTAGGATTTCTTTCAGAAGAGCCTTGCTCAAGAATCAATCTTTCTTATCCTGTAGCAAGGAAATTTAGGAGAAAACATTTCAAATATAGGAGTGGGGAACAGCGAGATTCGTCTTTTTTTATGAGCTTTTTTGGGGATGAATGTGCCAGACCACATGTTATGTTATAACCCAAATGCCTCCAGAAATCACAGCCCATAATGTCCCTCTTTCATGCATTTTTCTTTCGTGCTGATATAAACGAGAAAGGTCTTTGGATCCCTTCTTGTGCAAACTTCGGGTGACTCTCCAGGCCCAGCACGCTGGGAACGGGCCAACAAGTAGCTGGAGAAACGTCTGGTGTTTGAGTTGAGACAACTTAATACATTTTTGTTTGCTTTACTCACAGGGTTTCTTTAGCAGGACTGTTGGGCCGTAAAAAAGTGCTATTAATTCAATTTATACGTGTCTAATCCACACAGACCCGACCAGGACACCCCGTCCCCTGCAAGCGGGGCAGAATATAATAGTTCAGCCTCAGAAAAGGAGTTACAACTTCTCTAAAACAAATTATCTTCTGTTCATATGATTGCCCTTTACTGACTCATTGATTCGAGGCTGCTGAGCAGCTCAACGCGCAGAACTCCGTAACAGCATTCCGAGGATTCTTGGGGAGACCAAAGCTTTTACTGGCCAGGGCTCAACATTTGGAAGGAAACAAAATTCAATACGTTCCTCTGTAGGAGCTGGGCGTCCCTCTGGAGCCGGAGGGTGATCCAGCAGTTTGGAGAAGGCAGGAGCGAGCAGCTCCACTCCTCCTCCTCCAGCCCTCCTGCACAAAGAGATGCCTATGGGGAGGGAAAAAAGGGATTAACAGTTTCCTGGCTAAATGCTCCACGTTCCTCCTGATCCCAGAGGCTTGCAGCCTCCTCCTTCTCGCCTCAATATTGATGCAATCTGGATTAATTTCAGATTACAGTCAGAATAAAGATTATTTTAATGTCTTTCCTGAAAAAAGGTTATTTTCCAAACCTCTGCATCTGGGAAAACACTGTGGTTATCTTATCTGGCAATAAAAAGCTGTTCTATAGATAATCCAAACTGAATGTTATTCCTCCAGAGAATAACAGCAATATTCTCCTACAGAATAAGAGCTGCATTCCCATGTGGAGTAACAGCTTCTGTGGTGAAAGAACAAGTGGAAATAGTGGCCTTTGCCAGCATATTTTAGGTCCCCAGCCCTCAGAGGAGCCTTTAGGCCTCACTCATAGAGGGAAAAATAAAAACATCATCTTCTCTTTGCTGTATTGAGTAAGAACTATATTAATAGACAAGAGTTTGTAAATGGTTCCCCATTAACATGAAATGTAAATTGAATTTTTTAGAAAGCCATACCATGAATATACCAGGAGAAAAGCAAGACAACTGCTAAATCTCCATTGTGGAATACTTATATTAATAGTTATATTCCATGGAGGGGCACGGAAGGGACTGGGAGCAAGATTCCATCAAGCTCATTAATGTCAGGGAGACGAAATAGGTTAATATCAGAGAAGGCAGTGCTGGAAGATTTGTATTCCCTGATTTACTGTGAAATTTGGAGTTCGTTAATCAAATGTTTTCATAAAGTATGAATGACTTGTAACTGTGTGAGCACATTGGGAACAGCTTTGCTGGAACCTATTTCCCACCAAATAACATAAATACAGAAGGGGCTGGGGCACCAGGAGTGGCTGAGGGAGCTGGAAAGGGGCTCAGCCTGGAGCAAAGGAGGCTCAGGGGGGACCTTGTGGCTCTGCACAAGTCCCTGACAGGAGGGGGCAGCCGGGGGGGTCGGGCTCTGCTCCCAGGGAACAGGGACAGGAGGAGAGGAAACGTCCTCAAGTTGTGAGGGAAGTTTAGGCTGGATATCAGGGAAAAAATTTCCACATAAAGGGCTGTCAAGCATTGGGACAGGCTGCCCAGGGATGTGGTAGAGTCCCCACCCCTGGAAGTGTTCAAAAAAAGACTGGATGGGGCACTTGAGGACATGGTTTGGTGACAAACGTGGTGGTGGTGCTGGGTGATGGCTGTACTGAAGATCTTAAAAGGCCTTTTCCCACTTTAATCCCCCCATAATTGCATGATGCACATCAGATGTGCATTCCCACGCTTCACCTACAGCTTCTATGGGAGAAAGCCAGTGTGTGCATCCACAGAGAGTGCTGCTTCAAACATCCCTTGTGATTGATTTCCAGATCTGAGGGCTGTTTATCCCAATATTCTATATGTCACATGTGAAAAAAAAAAAAATCCATAAAGACCTTCACTCCAAACGAAAAAAACACACAGGGAAGAAAAATAGCATATTGGAATTCTAGAAATTCAATGTCTTTTTTATGTGTCCAGGGCATTCACAAATTCTTTCCTCCTCCTGAAATATAAACAGCAGGATGATAAAGATCATTTTCTCTAGTTTTCATTCCACCTGCAACCAAGCTCCCAGCACTCTTCTTGCCCTGTTATACTGCTTTTTAACAGAAATACATTGAATTATGGTCAGAACATAAAATGCATGTACACTACTTAAGTTAGAGCTGCGCTAAATCCCTTCCCATTATTGCTCCTGCCCAGGGAAAAGCTTTTAAACTTGCAGCTCCCACCTTGTGATAAAACCTTCCAGCCCAAATTGCTCTGCTAAAACAACCCCACTTTGATGGATCTCGCACACTTTTGGTTTCCATGAGGAGCCACCTCGAGGCAGAGAGACCACGACCCCTAAGGAAGTGCCAAAGTCGAAAGGTATGAGCTGCAACTTGAATTCCTGCGAAGAAAAACAGCTTTTATGGGAACCCCTCAAGCTGTGGTTCAACAGTAATACGGAAAATCTAATTTATAGCAGCTAAATACGACTTGCAGCACCGACACCTCGGGGTTTGGCTCTCTTGGTTGTGGCTCCGTGTCCCACGCTGCCGGATGAAGCCAGCGGTGCTTTTGTGGTCAAAAGCACAAACCACAGATTATTTATAGTGTTCATTCTGCAATGCCTGAGCAGGGCTGAGCCTGCCCTGCAGCCCTGAACTGCCACACACTGACCTTTAAAGACCTGCAAACGTTCCTATCTCGCTGTTCTTTTCTTCAAGGGGCCATTGCAGCACCTTGCAGAGCAAACCCAGGTTCTCCATTTCACAGAATCACAGAACCACAGAGTGCCTGGGGTTGGAAAGGACCTGGAACATCATCCAGTGCCAGCCCCTGCCATGGGCAGGGACACCTGCCTCTGACCCAGGCTGCTCCAAGCCCTGTCCAACCTGGCCTGGAACACTTCCAGGGATCCAGGGGCAGCCCCAGCTGCTCTGGGCACCCTGTGCCAGGGCCTCACCACCCTCACCCGCACAGGAAAGAACTTCTTCCTAACATCCAATCTAAATCTCTCCTTTTTAGTTTTAAACCATTCCCCCCCCCAGTCCCTCCAGCCCTTGTCCCCAGTCCCTCTCCAGCTCTCCTGGAGCCCCTTTAGGCCCTGCAAGGGGCTCTGAGCTCTCCCTGGAGCCTTCTCCTCTCCAGGTGAGCACCCCCAGCTCTCCCAGCCTGGCTCCAGAGCAGAGGGGCTCCAGCCCTGGAGCAGCTCTGGGGCCTCCTCTGAGCCCTCGAAACACAACATGACAAAGCAACTTAAATTCAAGGTCTCTAATGACAAAATACCTTTTTTTTTGTTTAAAAACTGGTGATATTTGTCTCCAACATTTTAGAGAAAACTTTTCCTGGCTGTGGACATGAACAGGCTCTAATCCTACACCAGTCTTTGACAGCCAACACAGCAGAACATCTCCTTGGTGGTGTTTGATTCCTGTGGTAGCTCCCACTGCCTGATGTTTTGCTGATGAGCTTCTCAAACCTATGGAGTTTCCTGTTTCTTCCCGTAACATCAATACTCAATTTTTAAGCAGGTGCAGCAACCAAAAGGTGCACCCCTGTCCTGTCCCTGCTCTTTGCTACCCACAAAAGAACCTTTCAAATACATGACCTACAAATACTTCAGATGGGGGAAGTCCAGAGGATAAAGACACCTGGGAAGTCCTGATGAGACCCTTCCTCTCCCTCCTGGCCCTCTGGAGCACATGGAAAACAGGTCCATATGGACAGGCTTGCAAAGACTGCCCAAAGGGCCAAGAGCTTATTTAAGGGGCCTCCCCACACCAACCAAACATACCATTTGTTGCGTTTATCAAGTTTTAAATGCTCTTCATCCCTTCACTGACACTTTACTGTCAATGACACCACTAAATGGAATTAAACTCGGCAGGATTCTTCCAATAAAAAGCACAGCAAATCCTTCGTTCTGTAATTACAATTACTGAACAGCAGCCAAGTGAGTTCTACCCATTGACAGACAAACCCTCTTGTAATTAAACTGATGTGTAAAATACGACTCTCATGATACAAACTATAAAACATCTTTTTCAATCATTTTTTTCTCATTACAGAGAGTTTATGCCAACTAAAAATGTCTTGTCTTGGTAAGACATTCGGACTGACCCTACCTGGGGTGAAAACTGAGGTTATTCAAGGACAGCGCCTTCCCCCTCTGGGGAATCATGTCGACATCCTGGAATGGAGAATCATAGAATCATGGAGGACCCTGAGTTGGAACCCATTAAGTCCAACTGCTGGCCCTGCACCGACACCCCAACAATCCCATGTCCCTTGAGAGCATTGTCCAAATGCTCCTGCAGCTCTGGCAGCCTTGGGGCTGCGACCATTCCCTGGGGAGCCTGGGCAGTGCCCGACCCTGCTCTGGGGAAGAGCCTTTCCCTGAGATCCAATCTAACCCTCCCTGACACAGCTCCAGCCGTTCCCTCAGGTCCTGTCCCTGGTCACCACAGAGGAGCTCAGTGTCTGGAGAAATCAAACAACAAATTTTTGGCAACAACTTGTCTTAAAATACAGGCTCAGTTATGACCACGTGTCTTTGTGCACATCGAGTTCACACTCTGCAATACAAACATGGAAGAGAAGGAGAATGGGAGAGCAGCGACTTGGAGAAGGTTTAGGAGACAATTTAGTTGAAGTGCCAGTGTAATGGAAATATCCAGAGCACCACTATGGGGCAAAATACCTGAGATAAACCCTGTAAGCATCACTACAACACACCCTTGTTTGGGAGATACAAAACTCTGCTGATGCAGGGGCTCTATCAGCTACGTAAGAAATAGGATTCAGTGTCTGCATTCCTGGCAAACCCTTCAGTGCTGGCAGAATATTCCCCCTTTTCCCATATTTAAGCACAGGATCAGACCACTGCAGCTTCTTCCTTTCAAGTGATGCTCTGGAAAAAAAAAAAAAAACAATTGCCACGAAACCACAATGCAAGAAAACAAAACCCCAAAACCCCACCAAAGCCTCCAACCTAAGTCCTCTTCCCGAACAGGGAGAGTTTTCCTACGCAAGTGCAGTAAAGGGAAAAAAACCCCGGCTGAGCTGGCAGTCACCAGCAAACGCCTGTACAACGGATCCTGGAGGCAGAGGCTGCCAAATCCCTATGGTCTGGCCAACATTCCTGCTCCTCTGCTCAGACATTCGTGTTTTTGGGAGCAGGGTGGACAACCCTGGGAAGAACAGCCAAAGGCTCATGTTTTCCAGCAAACTCGCACACATTGGTCAGCAAACGTTTGGGTGGAAAAAATCTTCATCCCAGGTTGAGCTTTGGATTTACAGAAGCATCCCAAAATGAAGTTGGGAAGCTTGGTGTTATTACAGTGTCTCTCCAACTCCCAATATTCATATTCTGCAGCCAAAGAACAAACTTTACTCTGTCAAATGCAGACAGCCAAGTGTCCAACAGGTGCCAGGACTGAGCAAAATCTCCTTAACTGGGGCTTCAAACTATTTTTTCACAGGATAAAGATATAAAATAATCACAGTAAAACAGCAATAGCAATAAAGTGACCAGCTGGAAACAAGTCATGCCTAAAGGAGAAGGTTTTACACTCCCCCAGTCAGCAATACAAGAACAGTAAACAAGCACTGCAGTGGGAACAAAGCAGCACCGATAGAACGATGACAGATAAAGCCCCATTAATGTGTATATTTCAAGTGATGACTGAGGAGGGTATAACCTATATAACAGGTTACATTATGTATTGCAACATCAAGCCATATCATGATCTCCTCCTCACCTGTCATAATCGCCTTATGCAGAGCTGGATGCAGTGCAGTGATGCAGCACAAAGTGCAGCTGCTGCCAATAAAACTTGTCTGCCATTGCTAGAAACAGCCTCACACAGTGCCAGGAGCACTGCTGGCTCCCTTTATTTTAAATAAAGTCATACTGCAAAGAATGGAGCGAGAGCAGCTCCAGGGAGAACTTTGGGATGTTGGTGCAGGAGAAGACAGACCTGCCCCGGCAGCCCCAAACCCCCCCTGCCCTGGGCTGAACCCACAGCATGGGCAGCAGGGGAAGGGGGGGATTCTGCCCCTCTGCCCAGCTCAGGTGAGCCCCCACCTGCAGAGCTGCCCCAGCCATGGGGTCCAATAGCAGAAGGACCTGGAGCTGCTGGAGAGAGCCCAGAGGAGGTCATGGAGATGCTCCCAGGGCTGGAGCCCCTCTGCTCTGGAGCCAGGCTGGGAGAGCTGGGGGTGCTCACCTGGAGAAGAGAAGGCTCCAGGGAGAGCTCAGAGCCCCTTGCAGGGCCTAAAGGGGCTCCAGGAGAGCTGGAGAGGGACTGGGGACAAGGCATGGAGGGACAGGACACAGGGAATGGCTTCCCACTGCCAGAGGGCAGGGCTGGATGGGATACTGGGAAGGAATTGTTCCCTGGGAGGGTGGGGAGGCCCTGGCACAGGGTGCCCAGAGCAGCTGTGGCTGCCCCTGGATCCCTGGCAGTGTTCCAGGCCAGGTTGGACACTGGGGCTTGGAGCAGCCTGGGACAGTGGAAGGTGTCCTTGCCGATAGCCAGGGTTGGAACAAGATGGGTCTTACGGCCCTTCCAACCCAAACCATGCTGTAATTCCATGATGTTACATCCTTTGAGCTGAACAGGTAACAACATTCTCAGCACCACGTTTGTGTTTGTCTTCTCAAGGTGGAGGCTTTCGAGCCTCCAGAGCTCTTGACCACTTGTGTCTCATGTGCCCTGAAGTCCCTGATGAAGCAAATATGACTCTTCCATTTTCAGACAGTCAATCACCACACATTTCAGTGCTCTGCCGAAGACAGGGGTAAATTCCTGTCTCCAAAGCATCTCCTAGTTTTTAGCTCATGGAGCATTCCATCCAGCTGTAGAAAGCCACCCCTCACCCGTGGCTTCACAACCTTCCCGAAGTAACACAGGCTGGTTCTTTTTGGCCTGTTGTCTTGGCAACATTGATGTTTCAAGTGACACAATACACAAGCCAAGTGCTACTTCTTAAGACACGATTTCATTATGCAAAAACATCCACACGGGAAACTCCATCCCAAGAACGCTGTAGGACAACGTTTTCCCGAGCTCTTGTCGCCGTTGTCACCTGCTGACAGCTCTCGTAGCACTCAGAGGCACTTGCTGAAGCTGTGGCTCACTGATTTTAGGAGCTGCTGATGACAGGTCAGCATCACCTGAGCCCAGCTGCGGCTCCCACTGCCATACTGCTCACTTCAGGCGGAGGAGCTGTGGACCCTCAGCCTGAGGGCAGGTCTGCAAACAATCCATCAGAGTCCTGGGAGGTCATCTTGAAAAAGACACAGTGCCAATCCAGCTGGAGCCACAGCCCCTGCCCACCACAGAAAGGAAACATTGCCTGTCGGCAAGAGACTCATCCCCTGCAGAGGCATCTTCACCAGCTTCCAACCCCTCCTTCCCAGGCATCAGCCCCAAATTTAGGGAGAAAGAAGCAGTCTGGTGGACAAGCCCCGGACACTCTCTAGCCTCTCAAAGTCCCTTCAAAACTCTAGTTTGTTCCCCTTTTTTTGAATATAATGATTTGACATGAGGCCATAAATGTTTGGAAATTAAGTTCCAACTTCCTACTGCGTACTTGGATAGCCCAAAAAGTGCTCAAAAGAAAAAAAATGAAGAAGCATTCACTGCACACTCTGGGCTTGATGTAAGTTTTCCTGCAGTTTGTCACCAAAATTAATGCCACAAAGCGAAAGGCAGGAGAAAGTGTCCCTGTTGTAATGCTCCCCATCTGGAACCTCTTAGCAGAGGCACAGAGCCCTGATGTATATTTGACACACACAGTTTTTCCTGCTTTTCCCAAGAGAAATATGTGTAATGAAGAAAAACAAAAACACGTTAGGCAGCAACCAAAACATACCAGTGTAACCCGAGCCTCGGCCTGGCTCCCGCCCCTGCTGTCCTTCCTCTCAGACTTCAGCCACTTTCTGCTTCTCACTGACAAAAAATCATCCACACCTTCCCCTCCAACAAACAAACACCAACCAAATCAGAGCTCTGCCATTAAATCAACACAATAACAACTACATTTGTTTTCTGCCACGTAAAAAATCTCTTGAGCAAGGAGAAGGTTAAATGTGAATCCACACGTCTCCAGCCCTTCCCTGCTTTTCTGTGGGATTATATAAATAATCTACAACTCTTCTTGACGCAATTCCAAAATTTCAAGCACCATTGAGCAGCAGCATCAAATTTCCGTGCCTCGTACGCAGCTTGGATGAGTCGCTTCCACCACGGCAGCGCTGCCGGGCTCGTGTTTTCCCAGCTTTTGTAATGTTTCAGTAGCCATAGGCAGCTTCAGATGTCTGACCGATCCATAAAAAGACCTTTACCCTTATGTCCACAGCTCAAACAGTGAAATAAGAGCTTAAAAATACTTATCAGTAAGTGTTGGGATGGACCATAACACCTGCAGGAGTCAGACTGAGGCATAGCACTGAAAAAATTATTATCTCATTGGATTGATGGGAAACATTGAAAAATAATTGTCTTATCAGGGACCAGAATATTCCATAAGCACCAGGAAAAACAACAGCTGGCACTGGTTGTTTTTAGGGAGCAAAAGAGAAGCCTCAGAAATCAATGTGTTCCTATCAGCTATCTGTGTTACGAGAGGGTGTCTATTTTCAGCTGTTAGGTAAAGCAAAACAGGACAATTCAACAGGCACCGCCTGTCACCTTCCCAGAGGAATTAACTGGGGGTTTCCTTGAGGCCACCATGGAGAGGTTTCCTATGACCCGAACCAGGTTCCTGAGCTGGGGATAAATCTGACACCGCTCCATCCATTCCCTGCAGAGGAGCAACAGCTGCGAGGCGAGTGTGGAGCAGCCGATGCCCCGTGGCACGAGATGGGCACGGTGCTGCAATTCCGTTTGACACAGGAGAGGTCTCCAGGCAGGAAAGGAGTTTTCACTTCCAAGGTTATCCTGCCAAAACCACCTATTTAGCTTTGTGCAATGTTCCTCAACACTGCCAAGGCCGGTATTTCTGAGAACAGCGCTTTGGGGTTTAAAGGACAAGAAAATCCAACCAAAAAAAAGAAAGCCCTGAATTAATGAAATTAAGGGAAATGCGGTGAGATTTTATATTCCAACTTTCCACATCACAGAAAACGTTTCAAAACCAACACGGATGTTTTTCTGCTGTCAAACTCTTACTGGCCTGGCTCTGCAGAATGCCAAGCGGTTGGGATGGATGTTGGAGCGTGTTTTCCTTTTCCTTTTTCAAAAGGGCAGGAGTCAAACCGAGCCCAGGCCTGGTGTGCCAGGGCAGATGAGCTGCCAGCATGCCAAGGATGCAGAGCCCTCGCTGCTCCTCCTCTCTGCACCAAGATGAGCAGCAGCTCTTCATCATCCACCTCGGCCAAGCAGGAGAGATCATGAAGTGGGGACTCAAAAGCAGCTTCCTTCAATTCTATGTTTTCATATATGGATTAAGAAATGTAGTTTGACGTTGTATATTCCATGGAGAGGCAGGATTTACACTTCAAGTATTCATTTTCACAGCGGCCACACATCCAATCTTGCTGCAAGACTTCCAGGAGCAAAGAGCCAGCCCAAACCACCCATTTTGCATTGATTTGACCCAAAATGGAGCAAACCAGAGGAAGGAATGCAGTCCCAATTTTTACAGCAGCATCCAAGTGCCACTGAAGCTCCTTCTGGGATCTCCCCCTACCAGCTGCTGAGATCTTTCCAGATGTGAGGAGGGCAGGGAAGGGAAGTGGGAGGAGGATGCCGTGTCACTGAGAACGTCTTAGAACAAATAAAGTCTCCAAAGGCATTGAACAGCATTTAATTTTGCCATCTCCTTCGTCTTTGGGCATAATATTTTGGGGAACACCAGCTTTTCAAACCTTCCTGCCCTCCAGAAGAACACAGGATAACGTGTATGTGCAATAATGTGTCGGAAGTACAACTATTCCAAAGAAAGGTGTGCTGGATGAAGTGCCGGTGACCTGCTGTCTTGGGAGCTGTGCATGACTGTTTTCCACTACAGCTGCCAGCAGAAGCACAGCACATACACTTGGAAAACCCACAGGGGCTTTGCTTGCTGGAGCAAACGGCAAACCAGACTTCGTTATCCAATTAATTTCATGTGAATATGCAAGGCTTCGTTAGAGCTCATTAACTTCCCTCTCCTGATTTCCTGAAGCGCTGGTTTCCAGTACACAGGTATTGTACTTCTTGTTTCTTTTAACACCTTTTCTGCTTCCTTGCCACCACACAGCCTGACAAACCCTCCCTGATTGTTCCCTACTCTGACGATACTCAGTCCCTCCCCATCATGGGGTAATTAAACAAAAGGTTTACAACCCCCCTTATAGAAATTTGCAGCCTTTACAACAGTAACATTCAGACCAGCACTTCTTTGTTCAACCTTTGAAGGATCACTTCGTGTGTTTAAGCCTTTTAGTAAACCTTCTGTAATTAAATATACAGTGAATAAACTAAAATCACAACCTGATGTTGGTATCAAAGTAGCTGTGATAGGACACAGAAAGAGGTGGGAAATTCTGTAGACAGATGTAAGAGTATCTTTAACCAACGTGACTGGAATAGCTGGAAAACTCAAGCAGGGTTTGAGTACACGTCTTCTGCCAGGCTGAGACAAAATGCAAAGCTCAAGTACAAATTCAGAGTATTTTTTCTTAATTTAGCGAGAGATTCATTGGCTGAACTTAATGGGAGAAAAGGATCCTTAACCAGAGGAGCACAGGGATGTGAAAAGGCAGAGGAAAAACAAGCACTCCCTGTGCTGAGCAGCAATACATAATTTATAACCCAAATAAAACCACATTTCCATCTATTATTTGGAAGCAATTGGTGACCTAAAAGGCAGCAGCACAGCAGAATGAAGAGTAGGCCGTTTCTAACTACACTTGGTTTGTAAAAATGAACGGAGAACCAATGTTTCTTTGCAAGGCAAGGAGCTGCTGGCACTCTGGCACTTGCTCCAGGAGCAAGGCTGGAATGCTGGAGCATCCCTCCCTGCAGGGCCAAGGGCAGAACGATGCCCAGAGGCACAAGCCCAGCTCCCACCCAGGACAAATATCCCCCTTACATGATAGAGTGTCTCCAGAGGGTGAACGTCTTGGATCACGATGACTGATCCAAGACATAATTTTGTGTTCTCAATAAAAAACATAAGAACACATCCAAACCCAATGTTTTGATGTCCTGGGTGTCCCTTCATACAGCAGAACAACGGAGGTGATGGTTTACATGATTTTAGTCAAGCTCAGTCAAGTGTATGCAGAGGACGCAGACCTGCCCATGAAAAACAGACTGGAGGGTGTCTTAGATCCAGATCTCACTTTTTCCAGCACCTATTATCCACTTCCAAAACCTTTATTCCATACACAGAGCTATAAAGTCACTGCTGAGAGGCAACAACCTCCTCATACACCACCCACTTCTCAAGATGATGAAAACAACAAGGACACGATCACTCAAGTGGTCAAAATATCTCCACAAATATCTCCTGGAGGGATTTGGAAAGATCCCCCCTTAAATAACAACATACACCTCATCCTGAAAGTGGGATTAAAGCAAGGAGCTCAACCACTCGGGCTGCATTTGGGATGACGTGAATTTATGAGTATTTCAACCTGTTTATTATTCTTTCCTTTTTGCATTAAAAAATGCTTGCAGGATGTAGCAGGAATCACTGGATTGCATCTGTTTATCCCAACTGGGGGAGACGGGGATGCTGCTCCTGCTGGTTCACTCAAAGCAGCTTTATAAACCCCAACAAAAACACCATCAGTGCTAACTAAGGAGGGATTTGTTTGCATCTTTCAAGAGAGTATTAAATGTATTTCTTTATTGACCTTAATCAGCAAGTAAAATACTACATTAAAAAATTAAACTCATGTGAAAACAGCATTTCTTCTCTAAATAGATCTGCCTGCAGTTCAGGAGGAGGGTGGAAAAGGAAACTAAAACACTGACAGAAAGGAAAACCACAGAAAGAAACCTTTCTTTCTCTTGCTGAGCCTCATCCTCTTGTTTATAACTCCCAAGGAGAACAGCAGCACGATTGTCCTACCTCGTGCTGGCCGGATTTCAGCAGGAAGGCTTCGCTCACCCAGCCTCCGGCATCCAATAGTGAGGCCTCTCCCTGGCCATCCCTCCTTTTTACTGCTCTTTCTTCCCTGTCTCCCCCTTCGGATGGCATCCAGGATAGGGGAGCTACTGATAATTCACCAGCTGCCCAGGCTAAAGTCACTATAATAATTAAAACCCAGGTGGGAATTGAAACAAGGCATGGAAAAACAATCCCACAGTATCAGGGACTGGACAAAAAAAAAGGGGGGGGGAAAGGAGGGAATTGGTGCTAAGGAGCTCTAAAATCTAAGTTTGAGGGTAAGTGATGCTGAGAATCAACATCACCTTCAGAGGTTCCCACCTGTACTCTGCTGTTCCCTGGGACATATGGCACAAATATATGGGGGACCCTATTCCCAACTGTATCAAGATCCTGATCCAGCCTACAAACATATGGCTTAGGGGTTGCTACTGCATTTGCAATCCTTCCACTGCCACTTCAGGAAACAAATGCATCAAAGGTAACTCATGTAAGAGGTAGAAAGAGGGAGGGAAATACCTATGTTGAATTATCCACACATTAACGTCCTGACTCACTGAACTGTTCACCTTCTGCATCACCTTAACCCCATCCCTGGCACCAGTCCCAGCAAGATGCACAAAATTAAACTGAGCAGATCCCATGGCAAAGAAAGGTATGGGAGAAAAAAATAAAAGGCCATGATTTTTCCTGAAAACACTCTGAGCAATTGCAGGTTCCCTGCTCCAGCTACATCCTTGTCCAGAGAAATTTGGCTCCTAAGAAACTGAAGTGTGGACCTGGTGATCAGGGGTGAAGTTGAATTAACTGTGGTTTAAATCAAGTCAAATAAATGAAAGTCCTTTAAACCCAGCCCATTCCATTGTTCTACTAAATGCAGTGACTTTTCTCAAAGCAAGAAACTTAATAGTAAGCTCAAACCTATTTTCTATTTCTAATTTCCAGTTGAAAGCTTGAAATTTAATTAAACTCTTTGGAAAAATTAGTGGTTAAGATATTATGACACGATAACCATAAAGCAATTTAAAAATTACAACCATTAAATCAAAATATAGACTTATGGCTCCTTCAGTATTTGCTCTCACAGATCCTCATGCCTTAAGCCAGGAGGTGAGACATCCTACTTACTCAAAAAGCTTCTCCCAGCTCCACTTCTCTTGCCGAACAGACACGATTAACACGGAAAACCAGAAATACTTTGCTTACTCATAATTCTATCTTAATGAAGCTTTCCCAGCACCAAAAACCCACTGAGGGGAGACAATCTAACAACCCACAAGAGTTTTGCAGCCTACATGAAAAAAAAGCCTGCCTATTCCTCAAGCACCCCCCCTCCCAACGGGGTCAATCTGCGCGGAGCAGGACAAACGCTCCATTTGCTGAGAGCTCATGGACGTCTTTAAAAGCCCAGCAATCAATAAAGTGCAGGCAAAAAGCTTAGTCCAGGGGGGCTCAACATGATGGGGATTAAGCAGACGCTGACCCACACTGGTCTAAACGCTGGAAATGGACCTAAATGACAACTTTATTCTGATCTAGAGGGACAGATAGGAAGAAAATAATGCATTTTTATTTCATATTTCTACATCTCATGTATATATTATATCTACTTTATATTTTTTTATCTCATATGTTATATTTTTATTAAAGTATCCTGTATACCTATTGTATATTTATTTTCTTTCAATATATCTAGTATTTGACAATTTAGGGAATGCGTTTTTATTGTAGGCTAACATGAGGCAGGTATTCCCACATCGTTAATCCTGGAGCAACCATGGCCAGTCCCACTGAACCAAGGCTGTTCCCATCCGTAAAATCCCCTCTGTGCCCCAGTGCTCTGCTGACATGTCACCTGGGGGACGCACCAAAAATCAGAGTAATCTCAACACATGTTATTTATCATTTCAAGCTCTTCGAAGGAAAAACGTGGTGCTTGGCCCTCGTTAATCGCACTGCCCGTTGGATGATGCATTAACTCAAGCATCCAAGTGAGTGTCCACTCTGTCGATAAACCCTGCTGATAAATCTAATTAACGCCAGCTGAAAACCAGGCTAACATCAATACGTTGTCTCTTTTTTTTAAGCACTATGTTTTCTCCCAGTTTCATTGAAATTATTTGGCTTTCCTGCAGCAGATGAAAACCAGATGTTGCAGAGCGGGAAGGGCTGCGTGAGCCAGCATGAAAAGCCAGGACGGCAAGAGGCAGGTCGCACCCATTCATTACCCACATATTTCCCTTCTGCCAGGAGGTTATTTCTATTGCATCTCTGTGATTACAAATATTATAATTGTGATGTAACTCTAGAAAGCCCCGGGTCGTCCCTCGCAGCCCAGGGCCGCACGCGAGCCGAAAGGCGCCGGCAGAGCTTCTTTGTGCTGCATAAGCATTTTGGAAAGCCTAGCTCCCATCTCCCAGCCTTAATGCCAATACTGTGCTTTGTAATCCCTCCTGGAGCAGCCCAAGCCCACGATTAATCCAGGCTTAACAGCTCTTGGATGCCCACTTGTTACACTGAGAATATTCAAGAAGGCAAGGAGTTTGTGTGCATGGACACAAGGCAATTTAGGAAGTTTCACTGTGCAAGATTGAAGGTGCATCCCCATTCCCCTGATTTGCAGCACAAGTGGAGGAGCAGGAGTTGGGTTATTTGTCATTTTTAGCAGCTACATGATGCAAAAATGGGGAGCATTAGTGAATTATGGGTGAATTTAGACTGACCGGCTATATGCACCGGCAATGGAAACGGCAGGTGACCCTGTGCTGAATTTTTAGACGTATTTCCCAAGCCAGAAAGGACTTTGAAGGGCTTTCTCTCTCCACAGTATCATTTTTAAACCATTTAATGTTAATGTTAACATGTCTAGCAATAGAATATTCTGACTTCAAGCAAACATCCAGTGGCAATCTGGACAGGACGCAGGAGCAGGTCTTTCCGTGCTTCAATTTGCAGGAAAAAAAAAAGAAGGAAGGGGGAAAATGAGCCTTGTGCTGGATTTGCTACACAAAAATCACCGCTCAGCAACACTGACAGCACTGCTGGGAATTACACATCATCAGCATCCCAGGGTAGAGCAGCTGCTCTTCCAAGGAATTCACTGAAATTCCTTTAAAACTGGCTTAATTTGTATGAGTTTCACCTCCCAGCGATGTAGCCACGTACTGGAGCAGGATCTCCACTGGTACCCAACATGCAACAGACCTCACCTTTCATTAACAGATGCAATAATTAACATATCGGACAAATTTCCAGTGCTAAATACTCTCCAAAATATTTTAACTGTCCATCACAGCTCTGCTTTTCCATAGCATAAAGGGTTTGTGTTATAGCTTGAGAATTAGGTTAAAATAAAGCTTTTTACGTTCACATTAAGCCATGACCCAGAGAAGGCAGCAGGGTTTTACCTGAGTAATTGTCTGGGGATTCTGTATGACACCTGAGATGTAATAATAAAAATATATTAAAAAACAAACAAACAAACAAAACAAAACAAAACAACAAAAAACCCCCAACAATAATTTATTATTATATGTAATTATGGACATCTATAACACCAGCAATGCAGATCTGTTTTTGAATATATGCATATAGATATATTGCTATTACATAGATTATTACAGGACATATAAATATATACAAATCTGGACTTCTTTGTGTCACCTGCAAAGCAGGTTTTCCTTTGTGTGTATATATTATTATACTATTATTACATTAGATATACTAATATAACAAATATTATTATAAATGTTATTTTGAACTTCTCTGACACCTGCAGTGCAGGTTGGGGTGTGCATATATATGTAATTACATTACTATTACATATATATTATAGCAGATATTATAATATACATATATTATTTTGCACTTGTATGTGACACTTGCAATGCAGATTTGTGTGTGTATTCATATAATTAATATTATATTACATATATTATTATTAGAGGGGATACTAGCATGTTTTATTATTATTACTACAGGAGATACTAATGTATATTATTATATGAGTTGTTGTTGTTAGTTATCTATTGATTTGATTTTGATATGACACCTGCAATGCAGATTTCTACCTGCTTGTGTATGAAGTGTCCCAAAACTTCCAAAATCCCACGGCACGTTTTCCTCTCGCTCTTACTTGGAGAAACTTAAATGAGCTGCTCATTATAATTCTCCCTGGATAGCACACGCTGGTGCTGGCCATGGCCCCCGACGAGCAGCGAGGCTTTTGCAGGCTGATTGTGTGCGTTCATCCACTCCCGATTATCGGCTCCGGGGAAAAGCGCGGAGCAGGGGAAATCGAGCGATCCGCAACGCGACGGACAAAACAAAGAGACAGCAGCGAAACGCCAGAAAACAACTCCCAGGTCGGGTTTGGCAGCAGGCTGGGATTAGATCACTGCGAATCCTGGCTTAAGGAAAGCTCCAGCATGAATTTCCTGACTAAGGTAAAAAAGCCTGGCTCAAATTTATGACCTGCTGGCAAGGTTACCTCTATCCCAGAGGCCTCCAAATACCAGGAACACTCTGGCCCAGAAATGCAGAGTTCAGCCTAATAATTCAAACACATTCCTCCGAGCATCGCCAGCTCCGCGGCCGTAGCCTTGGAGATATAGACAAACTCCAATGCTTCCAACTCCACATTTTTCAGAGCCTTAAACTAAACCAGAAAAGTGTATTTCCAAAGTTTGCAAAGTTCCCTTTCGATGAAGAAGTGGATATGAGCCTTGTAGAGAAGGTTGTTTTAAGGAGACAACACCAAATCTTCCCCATCTCCATCAGCTGGAAACCACTCTACCTGTATTTGCTGAACAACAAAAAAAATATTGTATGTTCTGCTCTTCAGGACTATTTTCTGAATCACCTTGACTGAAGGATAATTCAATTTGTAGATATAAAAAGAAAACTCTCAACTGAACCCCACAATCTCCCACAGGAGAGACTCAGGACTACTCCTTACACCTATCAGCCTGTATGGAGAATATTTGGAATCCTGAGAAAGCACTAATTCTTCAAAAAAGGATTTTGTGTTATAAAATCTGCTTTGTCTCTTTTTCTTTTGATTCTTCATTTATTTCTTTTCTATTTCTTCTCCAAGCATATCAGATGTTTTGCTGAAATCTGGATCTGCTCTGCTTTGGAAAGCACTCAAGCAACAAATATTTAGGAGACAGCTCCCACCCATCCCACCACACCAAAACTTTGCTCCCCAACCTGTTGTTTCTCAAAAAAATATTTTGATTTCCTCGATGATAAACCAAATTAAGTATAAACATTTCATCCTTGTGTTGGATGTGAGCATTTTTACCCGGAGGCTTTCATTCTCCTTTGGTATCCTTCACAGAGATCCTTGGCCAAGATTTTTCTCCCAATTAAAAACCTTAAGTAAATCTGCCTGTTTTGGGACAATCAGTAAATCTTTGGTCTCTACCCCAAAGTCACTGCACAGGAATTGCGTTCTTTTGCTCTTATTTCCTCCTTTCAAATGAGAATAGTGCGGATCCGGACAACACTGGCAAAAAAAACCTTAGACTTTTTAAATTACATTATGGGCAGAAATTGCTCAACTTTTCCTTTTTTTAATATATACATGTTCCATAACTATAAATAATGTTTTTCATAACAGCCAACAATCCTGATTCATCTTGTGCTGTGCTAAATTTTTAATTATTTTGACTCAATCAATATTGCAACATCTTTTCCTCTATTCAGGCTTTCCTTATGGCCGTAGGTAGTCAAGCTGACCCCAAAAACACCCAGTTAGACTTATCAGATGAAGATTGTGCCAGTCTAGGAGATCCCTGAGCTACAGTTGCCTGCAAGAGGTGGGTCTAGCAGGCAAGTCTCATCCTGCCCTGCCTCGTGTCCTCGCAGGGCTGGGCTGAGGCGAAGCCTTCACCTCTTGCAGCGCAGGGATCCTTGTGGGACAGGAGGAAGACCTCGCTCTCCAAGGCTCTTCACTACAAAACAGGAGGGGCTCCCCTTCAGTGCAAGGCTGCACGGGAGCAGGGAGCTCTGGTGGGACACCAACCGCCCAGGGAGAGAAAGCTTTGTTAACTTGCTGATGCAACATGGGCATAACTTAGATTTTATACCTTTTATGTTAAAATAAATGATCTGCAAAAGGTCTCCACTGTTTTAAACTCTTCAGATTCTGCTTGTCCTTTCATCTTCCCTATCGCAGCCTGTGCCTGGAGAAGTCTAAATCCCCAATCACGGTGACAAAGCAAAAGGCTCAACTGTCTGGCACGACGTTTATCCCTCATCCATCTCAATTAAGGGAATAGAGGGGAGCTGCAATCTGCTGCTGCCGTTAAGGCAGATCCCTTCCGCAAACATGGCAAACAATGATTTTATTTGCCTACCCTGAATTGCTGCCGTGAGCCCCACGAGACTTGTGCAACGTGGGGTTGGGAGAGGATCGTTCCACCGCCCTCCGCTGAGCTTTAACTTAACCTCTACGTAATATTTAACCTTAAACACCAAACGAATCGGAGCAGCTCCCTGCCTCTGCCTCCCTGAAGTGCCTTACTTCTTTTAACTGATTCCTCTTGGATTTGGCAAAGCCATTGGGGCAAATCAGGAGGCACTTGGCTAAACTTCTTCATATCCATCAGATGTTGAAACAACGAAACGCAATCCACATGCTGTAGAAGCGGTGGACAACAACGCCCATCCCAGCAATTCCTGGGTTGAGGCATTTTCAGTGACACGACCCTAAACGATGACCATCGTCGCACTCCTCAGTGAATGCATTGACTTCTCTATTCCCACAGGAATCATATGGGGAAAGCAGATGTACACATTGCATCACTGCAGAGCTGTAGCTATCACAGAATCATGGAATCACTGAGGTTGGAAAAGACCTCTGAGATCATCAAATCCAACCTGTGACCAATCACCACCTTGTCAACCAGAGCAGAGCACAGAGTGCCATGTCCCGTCAGTCCTTAAACACCTTCAGGGTTGGGGACTCCACCCCATTCCTGGGCAGCCCATTCCAGTGCCTAATCGCCCCTTCTGTGAAGAAATTCTTCCTGATGTCCAACCTGAACCTCCCCTGAGGCAGCTTAAGGCAGTGTCCTCTTGTCCTGTCCCTTGTTTCCTGGGAGTACAGCCCAACACCCACCCAGCTCCGCCCTCCTGTCAGGGAGTTGTGGAGAGTGGAGCAGGTCCAGCAGAGGCTGCGGAGATAAGGAAGGGCCTGGAGCATCCCCGTGCCCAGGACAGGCTGAGGGAGCCGGGGCTGCTCAGCCTCGAGAGGAGCCCCAGCTGAGAGGGGCCCTCAGCCCTGGCTGTCCCTGGCTGCAGGGAGGGCTCAGGGCAGGGCCCGGGCTCTGCTCCGGGGCCCGGCAGCGGCACCAGAGCCACGGGCAGGGCCTGAGCCCAGGAAGTTCCACCTGGACATGAGGAAGAACTTTTTCACTGCGCAGTGATCGAGCACTGGAACAGATTGTCCAGAGAGGGTGTGGAGTCTCCCTCACTGGAGATATTCCAGAGCTGTCTGGACACAATCCTGTGCCTTGTGCTCTGGGATGGCCCTGCCTGAGCAGGGAGGCGGGACCAGGTGACCACTGTGGTCCCTCCCATAACTAACAACACTTTCTCTGTCTCCCCACTTTATAAAATAAGCGACAATAACAATTTCTTGTTACAAATAGCAATTCCTGCGCATAAATAAGAAGGGAGGACCTCTCTCCCTTGAAGACACGGAGGACACAGTCAGAAAATTGTATCTGCTCCCTTGGGATACAATTTCTGAGCCCTGTAGGACACCTCCTCATCGGGCAGTCGGGAGAGGGATTGGCTCCCGGGGTGCCAAACCCAAATGCTCTTCCAAAGGTGTTCAGGGGACAGCACTCACATTCCAGGCCTGGAAAAGCCACGGGGATGGCAGAAACTGTTAAAAAGCCTGAATTTGCCAGCTGCTACCTCCGGAGCTGGGTGTAGTCCCTGTCCTACAAAGGCTCCTTGTTCCCAGGTTCTTGTGTTCCCCACCAAGGGCTGCAGCACAGCACCCACCTGGCACCCACCCAGCACCCAGCCCAGCGTGTCAAATCCAATACAGGCTCCCCAGCCACGAGAAAAGTCAAAAGGGTCTCAGTAAATGCTCCTGAAAACCAAAAAAATCTGTATTTTGACTGGGAGAAGGGGGGAGGGGGGAAAGAAACAAAATCCCTACTAAGGCATTAACTTCTCACTCCGTGACCAGAAAAACACAGTGCTGTACTAACTATGCACATTAGGGATAAAAAGTCCTTGTCTTGGTTATTAAGTCTTCATGGAAGCCTTACTGAACAGTAGCAACACGATCTTCCATCGAAAACATTGTTTGTCAAAGTGCTACGTTATAGTTACAGCATTTGATAAATAGAGAGAAAAAGGGAAAAATAAGGTGTCAGAAAATGGGCCCTTCCTTCACGTTTTGTTAAATGTGCACCTTGATATTCAAGTTTTACCGAAAAAGCTGAATACAAACCCAAATAACAGACACACTGGTGGAATAAGACAGAGAAAGGTATTTTAAAAATGGTATTAAGAAAGTAAATTTTTCTCTAATACCATATAATGCTGAGCATCATCTGGGTTAGCATGAACACGTGGTCCCTGCCAGGGTCAGACTCAGGGTTATATTGTATAGACACATAAATATTTATAGAATCTGGATAGCCAGAGATCCTGATACATAGGGGTCCATAAAGCCTGGCTATCTAGGGGTCCATAAAGCCAGGATATCTTGCAAGGTGAGCACTCCACCCAGCAAGGGCAGGGTTTATTTGGCATTTCCCTCCTGGAAACAAAATACCTCGTAATTCTTAAAGGTGGAGGAAAAGCAGCTTCACGTAAACCTGCTTTAATAACAAATCCATCTCCCCACTCTCCTCTCAGGGTAGAAACATCCATTTTTGTCATTCAAGTGCAATAATCTGGACTTTGGAGTAATGAAATATTTGCTGAAGATAGCAAGTAATGAAAAATAATAACAATATTAGACCCAGGAACTGATACAGCCCATCTGGATATGGCAGGAAGACTCTACAGTGAAAATATTGAATAATTCAGCGTCAGAAAAAGGGATGAACAAGACGCTATTTGATACAGAGCCTGAAACTGTAAAACCTCCCCAGCTGAAGAATCCCAGCATTTTGCAAGCGCTGGTGAAAAGCAGTTGGTGCCTGAGCCTTGCTGTGGGAGTCCTTTGTGTCAGGCCTGCACGAATTCTTCCCACATTAGGCATCAGCTGGATAATCTCAGTGTGCTGCTCCCTCTCTAACCTTTCCAAGCACTAGGGAGGCAAGAATGCAAAGGGAAAAAACCCTGGCTGCTGCGTTCACACCTACACCAAACTGAGATGGCAGAGCAGTGGCAATTGCACATATCATAGGTTAAAAATGATCAAAAGTGAGTAATGAGCAGAAGAATAAATCTTCCCTCTCCCCTTCATATAAATCTATTTTTTTTAATATAAAACTTCTAGAGCCACAAAATACAACCCAATTACTCAAAAATCAGCGTACTGGAAACTGAACGTTGTGAACATTGTAATCAGAGAATCTATTTCTTTTGTAAAGTCTATTTTAATGGAATTTGGTTGCCTCCCAATAATACTGTTCCAAGCAGGGGATAAAAATGTAAATATACTTAAATTTTATCCCCCATTAATACTGTTTCAAGCAGGAATAGGGGGAAAAAAGAGAATATTGTCAAAGTTTACATCCCATTAGCACTGTTCCAGGTAAAAATATGAATATGGCCTGTTTGCAAATGTCGTTTCTCACAGGCAAATAATGGCACCCTAATTCCTATAGGAATGGAGTATCCCCTTATCCTGGCTCCACAGTACAGGAGTGAAGAGGGCGGGATCTGCCAGAGGAGCTGGGTCCTACCTGGGATAACTCCAGGTCTGGCACATGCAGGGGAAGCAGTGGAGGCTGTGTGCACAGGGAGCTTTGGCCCCTCCGTGTTGTCCAACGCTGCCCGAACCTACTGGAAGTCCAGGACACGCCTGATCATTCCAGTTAATTGATTTTTTTAACTCGACTCAATGGCTCTTTGTTTGGCTCTGGAAACATTCAGCAGCATCCCCTGCAATTCTGGCAGCGTGGAGTCGTTCTGCTCACACCTCGCAGGGCCACAGCTCCAGCTGCTGCTGCCAGGGCTGAATTCAGCTGGGAGGATGCTGGGCATTAGCACATAGTCCTGGAAAATAACCTTCAATATCTTCTAGATGCTGCCTGCATTTTCCTCTAACAACCCCATCATCAGGATTAAAGAAACAAGAAAAATAAAGGCTTTCAGCTTCCCAGACCTTCAGGTGGCAACTCTGACTTCCCCACACAAGCAAAGCACACACATTGTGCAATATTGCTCCAGAAACCAAAAAGCAACTCCAGCTGCTGTTCCTAAGGTTCCTGTGCAAACCACCACCACTGGGAATGCAAATAGCGGGGCCATCTCTACAGAAAGCTCTCTGCATTTCTTTCCAAAGCAATTCAAGCAATCAATTCCTTTTTTTTTTCTGGCAGAGATGCTGCAGATGCACATCAGCTGTGAAGGGCAGCAGCAGCTCCCCTTGGCCACCGCCTGTACTCCGAGGCCTCTCCCAGGAACACAGCTCTTGGCTTTTATTTTTTTTAAAGCAACTGAGAGATCCCCACTGGGATGTTTGAAAAGGCAAATAAACAGCTGCTCAGACACCACATCTGCTGTGTGTAGCTGCCATGGCTGTTTTCCTGTGACGAACGAGATGCTGAGAAAGGGACCGATGATAAAATCATCTGGTGCAGACTCCTTTAGACCAAGGCTCATCCAGTACCTGTCTGAGGACCTTTGGGCATACCTGAGCCAGGGAGGAATTTCCTACTTTTGCAGTTTTATGGAGAACTGAAAAAGAAATTAGCAAGATGTAATAAATTAACTTGCATTCAGAGCTCCCCAGAAGGCTGAGGCATGGTTCAGGAGGATGGAGAAGGATGCTCACAGGCTGCACCATGCACCGGCACAGGGTGATGATCCCATCCGCATCCCACCTCTAAGGGTTACAGTCTATGAAAACGAGCTGGGATTCCAACATAAAGTTCATCGGGATGTTTCTAGCTAATCTAATTAAAGAGAAAATAGGGTTTTAAAACGCCGTTCCAAGTTCACATCAACAAGTTCCCTAGATGAGGGATAAAATATCCCTGCAGGGATAAAGCACAGTTCTCCAGGTAGAGCATGAATTGAAACACGGCATGACTTGGATCGGAAGGGAACTTCAAAGGTCATCTAATCCAAGCCCCTGCCCTGGGCAGGAGCACCTTCCACTAGACCTGGTTGTGCAACCTCTCCAAGCTACCTTGAACGCCTCCAGGGATAGGGCACCCACATCTTTTCCAGCGTGAAGAAATTTTTCCAACCTAAACTTCCCCTGGCACAACTTGAGGCCATTTCCTCTCCTCCTGTCCCTGTTCCCTGGGAGCAGAGCCCGACCCCCCCGGCTGCCCCCTCCTGTCAGGGACTTGTGCAGAGCCACAAGGTCCCCCCTGAGCCTCCTTTGCTCCAGGCTGAGCCCCTTTCCCAGCTCCCTCAGCCGCTCCTGCTGCTCCAGACCCTTCCCTGGACACCCTCCAGCCCCTCAATATCTTGTTGAGGTGTGGCACTCTGGGTTCCTGATGAAGCACCAAGCTGAGCAGAAGTTTTCACCTCAGGTATTGCATGGAGTCAGTCAGAACCAGAATGGAACTGCAGCACGTGGAACTCTTCCTCAATTAACTACACAAAATTATGGATTTTGAGAAGCTCAGTCTTGAAATTAAGGAGCCAGAGTGCAAGTTCTTATAGGGAAAAATGTGCTTTATAAGAAAATGGGGGGAAATAGAGGAAAAATATAAAGAAAATCACCTGGTTTTAAAACAATTGGAATCTTGTTATTGGAAAAATTAGTATGGTATTTAAGGAATATAATTTATGACAAATAATATATGAATATGCAAATATTTTAAAATATCATTTATCGCCAAAAGAAGCATATTGCAACCATTCCAAGGAGCACCACTACAGCAAAATTTTCCTATTAAATCCCAGTGGAGAAAAAAGAAAATCCATAGGATTTACATCAAATACACTTTAAAAGGACACGCCTGGTCTCAGTACACGTCTCAAACTATGTGCAACTAGTGGATGATGTCACCGTGTTTAGAGGGCAGTAACAACTTGTCTTGACAGCCGTCCCCAAAAGTCCAATTTGGACAAGACTCAGGAATCTCATGCCACAAAAAAAAAATCCCAAACAATAGCCTGAAGCTGTTCAAGAAAGGTAAATTAGGAAAACAGAGAAGCTGCAGGAAAAAAAAAAAAAATCTTAATTTTGCTCTGCTTCCTCTCCTGCCATGTGAGCATGACAGCAAAGGCATTCCCAGGAACAGGAGGTTCCATGCACTTGTCCTGCCAGAGACACTTTTCAAGCAGAGAAAGAGATCAGTGGGTCCAAGTGAACTGTTGGTTGCTCCGTTCCCTAAGTCAGAAGTCGCAGCACAAAGAGCTGTGTCGCTGCTTCTGAAAGACAAACCTGCGCTGAACACAATCTGATCTTAAATATGCAAAGGGAAAGCAAAGAGATTGCAGAAGGTGTCCGGAGGAGAGAAGAAGAACAAAGGAAAAGAAGAAAAAAAACCCCAAAAGTTTGGCATCTAAACTTCCAGAGTTTATTCAGTTTATTCCAACCACAACCCAAAAGGTCAAATCTGCAAACAGTCTGCAGGGTAACACTACCCAAAGCTCTGCTCTGAAGATCCCTTTCTTGGGAAATTCTAGGAAGAGAAGGAAAAGCAGAAACATGCTACATTAAAAAATTAAACTCATGATTATCTTTATCTTTATCTTTCAGGCTGCCTGATTTGTGACTATTTGGGACCGGTGCTGGCAGAGCAGAAGAAATTCTGGATTACCCCACTTTCTTCAAGAGGCCTGGAAGCAGACAAAGCACAACAGCAGCCGTCCAGCTGCTGGAGAGAAGGAATGCAAACTTCTGTTCCAACAGCAAAAAAAATATAACAGATATGATTCAGGATTTTTTTCCCCTCAAAAACAGCTGCAGATCTTGCAAAAGGAAAACAAAAGGCTGGAGTGCATCTCTGCCCTTCACCTCATCCCAACACACACAACTCGCCACGACACCGGGGCCTTGAGCAACCTCATCTAGTGGAAAGGGAACCAAGGAGAGAAACTACAAAGGTGCTTTTTAAAGGAAAAAAAGATTGAAAATTAGGAAGGAATTGTTCCCTGTGAGGGTGGTGAGGCCCTGGCACAGGGTGCCCAGAGCAGCTGTGGCTGCCCCTGGATCCCTGGAAGTGTTCCAGGCCAGGCTGGACAGTGGGGCTTGGAGCAACCTGGGACAGAGGAAGGTGTCCCTGCCCATGGCAGGGGGTGGAATGGGATGGTCCCTCCCAACCCAAACCATTCTGTGAATGGTCCCCAGAAGAAGTGAGTGGCCACCACCAGGTCAGGATTCCCAGTAAACCATTTGTGCTGCCTCTCTCCATTCAAGAGCCAAGCAAGTAGAGAACCTATTCCTGAGAAAAGTAGAATCTATGGAAAAAAACCAATTCCTCAAACTTCCTTCTACCTTCCCTTTCATGGAGATCTCTCTCTCCACCTCTGCAAATCTAACCTAGACAGAGATGCTCCCTCTGACACTGCTAAAGAGAACTATAAAATGACTGTGGTCCAACATGACACATTAAGCAACATACCAAAAACTAAACAGCACGGAGGTGTTTCAAATAAGTAACAGGACTGCAGGTGGAATAACAGGATCGGAGGTGGAATGCAATAGTTTTCATACTGGTTTTCTGAAATTAATGTGGTCACCAACGTGGGTCACCGCAGTAACCACCATTAATTGCAGACTACAGGAGCCTGGTCTGACGTTTTCTCAACCTCAGCAAGAAACAGGTCCATAATCTCTTGGATAACAACAGGAGAAACATGGTGAGTGTCAGGACAGGGAGTCTACCTGCCCGTGTGCTTTAAGAAAATTAACAGCTTCCTGCACACTGTCCCAAATAAAAAGACCTTTTAATTTCTTTACCTTCAGTTTGTCCTACAGCTTTGATGCTTGTCAGGGCAAAGCCCATCCCAAAGTACTATAATCATTGGCTAACTCCAGACTAAATTAGCTCAGCCCATTCACCTGATGTGAAACACAAATAAAAACCTTTTGGCTTTGCAAAATGAAGCTGTTTGCTCATCCTTTGTTCAAGCACTAGTCCTTCCTCTGATTCCCAGTTTTCTGCTGGTAGCTGAGGCTGACCCAAGTCCTCAGACTCGTTAATGGAATAGAGGCACAGAGAGTAGGTACCTTTGTCTACAGCTGCCAAAGCATCCCTTTCAAAATAGAAAACAGATCACCAAGAATATGGGTTGGAGGGGAGGGGAGGGGAGGAGGCACCAAACCACCTCAGCACAAGGACAATGGCATGGCTGAAGCTGACACATCACCCATGTGCAGATGGGCTTTAACCAAAAAATTTCTAACCAGCAAAGCTGGCAATTCCAAGAAAAACCATCTCAAAGACTATGGAGCAAACTCAAGACAAATTAATTAACTAAGCTGGTATCCCAGAGTATCTTCAGAGTTTCATACCTGAAAATCAATGGCCCAGTTCATCTAATCTCTAATACACATAAAGAGTCCTCATAAAGTAAGTAAAATGTGGCCAAATCAAGCAGTCATGGTTAGAAAACCCAATTTTGACCATGAAAGTTACCTTTGATTTCTTCCCCAGCTCAAAGAAGCTGAGTGCACAGAAACCCCATAAATACAACATTATCAATACACTGTGTGCAATGAATTCTCTTTTCAATGTACTAGAAAATGGCTACTGATAATCCTCATTTCCATTTTCCCACTGAGAAACCACCGAGATAAACCAGCATTAAGAAACACTTGAGTGAAAACAAAGCATTAACAAATTTGGCAACAAGCCATTTGCTGTACTTTTATTTTTATCCTTTTTTTTGGAAGCAGGTAGGATTCTATAGGTGGAAACACAACCTTCTCTCATTGCTAATGCTGTTGTCACTTTATTATCAGTATTTAGCAGATAACCCCAGAGTAGTGTCATAATAAAACCCCAACTACTCGGTTTGGTTTTTTTTCACCGTTAAAACATTTCCACACTACTATCACTTCCATCTTACCTCAAGCACTGGGCCAGCTCCAAGAATAATCTGTTCTACTCCGCTGGCAAATCCCTTCTGGCTGAGGGCGGTGAGGTGATGAATCAGAAAGTTGGTGCTCTGTGTCTTTCCCGAGCCGCTCTCTCCTGAAATCACGATGCACTGGTTCTTCTTCCTCTGGAGCATAGCATGGTAAGCCACGTCTGCCACAGCGTAAATGTGGGGCTCCAGCTTCCCCAGCTGATGGTTATCGTACATCTTGACATACTTGGGGTTATAAATAGGTAGGAACTTGAAGGGATTAATAACAATGAGGATGCTGCCCACGTAGGTGTAGATTTTTTCCTGCTTGAAGCGGTTTCTGAGATTTTCCAGGAGCGTTTTCTCGTTCAGGTCCGGCAGACCGCACAAGTCATCGTAGTCCTTCTGCGGGGGCTGGGGGAGGAAGCCCCGCTCCACCATCCTGCGCCGCTCCTCCGTCACCCGCAGCCAGGACTGGAGGCTCCCGTAGTGGATGGAGCCATCCAGGTTCTTCTCCCGCAGCAGGAAGCGATAATCCTCGCCGCTGGTGCGGTTCTCCAGCGCCATGCGCGGCCACAGCATCATGCGCTGCACCGGGCAGTCCGTGGGGTTGAGGATCCATTCCTCCCCTCCAAACTCCTTCACTTCGGCCAACACGTAACATTTTGTTTTCTCGAGCTGGAGTTTGTTGATGAGCGAATCGATCACCTCGGCGGCCGTGGACGTTTTCCTGGCGGTGATGGGGCAGTAGATTGTCCCCTCTGCGATGCTCCCGGGGTAGATGTGCAGCGTGTACTCGCTATCCTCAAAGCGTCGTCTGCCTCCAACATCATTCACACTCATATTGGATCCTTTCCCATCAGTCCCTGCACTGCATAGTCAGGACCGTGCTGTATCTTGTCAGGTCATCATGTTAGCAAGGCTGAAAGAAACCAAAATAAAACCAGGTTAGGTGTTATCCTCCAAATACCCCAAAGCTGTAGCAGATAATACTGTGCACACAACACAGGCTCCCCCTCCTCATATGTAACTCCCACAGCACCTCGAGCTTTTGCTAATTTTGCCCTCAATCTGAGGTATCAGAAAGACCCTCAAATTTTCAGTGAAAATTTTGTGAGCAATACGCCAGACAATCTCCCGAATCAATCTCATGGGTGCGTGGTATTCAGCACCCACAAATTTTAGCTGCTTAAACAAAATGACCATCACCTTTCCCTGCACACCTGGCTCTTGCCCCAGATACATTTTTCTATGGTCCTGTGCCAGTGAAGAGTAGATAAACTCCTTTCCTTCCTGTCCAGGAGATTTTGAACCCATGAAGATTTAATCAGCAGCACTTTTGCCCCTACCAAGTCACTCTTTTTCAGAGATGTCCGTATCTCACACTGGGTATGAGTTATTGCAAGCAACTCCCTCATACATCGCACTTTTTATTTCTCTTGTACTGCTCAAAACCAAACAAACACAAATCTTTGGCACTGAAACATCAAATGCAGCTGATTTCTCGAACTTCACCACTACAAGAAGATAACACACCACCAGCAGCCCCGAATTAAAGCAAACGCAGAGTTAAAGGGCACCGGTTCTCTGCCAGTTCTAACAAACTCCAAACTGCCCTGGAAGATGTCAGGAGTTACTCCAATACAAAGACAAAAGGGAACTAGGGAGAAAAGCAGGACCCTCAGAACCAGGACCTGGGCTATCAGGTGGCAGTGACACTTTATACAGATTAAAGTCTACAGGATGCACATCCTAAGATGGTGTGTAATGTTGAGCTCTCCGTTGAGCACTGCCCCACTGGAGCAAGACCTCACAACTATGACAGGTCCCTCACAGCATCAACAAAATGCTCAAGAAGGGTCAAAAAACCTGAAGTCAAAACCCACAACAGGTTTAGGGAACTTCAGATATTTGATGCTGGAAAGAGTATTCAGCACTGGTCACCCTGTCCTTGCAGTCTCCCCCACATTCCCAGATCTAGAACCTTCAGTCCAAGTACAGCCACCCTCATTTTCCACATCCACTCCAAGGCTGGGATTTGGAGAATTGTTTCATTTCTGAGGCCCTCAAGTGAACAGCACTATTTTACACTGTATTGTTTCTCGCTCCAATATTTCATTAAGGATATTATCCCCAGCCACGCGCACTTCAAAGCACAGAAATTAATATGTCCCAGTGAAATACATCTGGCAGGGATTCACGGCGCATTGCTTGGTAGCAGGACATACATTATACACCAGGAAGTGTTCCAGCTGCTTTCCTATGCCTTTACTACAGGCACAGATGCAACACGGATGATGTCAGGGAAGTGCTGGGTTGGGCTTGCTTTGTGTAGCTCTGCAACTCCAGCATCAGCTTTTCATCAAGAAATGGGGAACAAATCCCCCACCATGCTTAAGCTCAATAATTCCTCACCCAGATTTTACTTCAAAGCTCAGGCCAAGAGGGCTGGCTATTTTTATTGATGTTATCAGAGCGTATTCAAGATTGCTGACTCACATGAGAAGTGCAAACACGACTTTAAGTTGGTTACCTTGAGCAAACTGACCTTGCCTCCTCCCTCCTGCACACTCAGTAAGTAGGCTATAAAGCATCAGGCCACTCCACCCCACCCACCCAAACATCTCTAGAGATGTTCATTCTGCATGGAATTGGTGTAACAACAAACATCTGTGCCTTCTGTATCCAAACAACTTGAATCCAGCAGGATCGCGAGCCAAGCGTGAACCCCACGGAGATGCTAAAAGCCTCAGCAGCTCTGGGGATGCAGAAGAGCCAAGTCCCCCCCACAAAACCATTCAAAGACCAGAAGCTTCCAAGATCAGAAAGCAAAGGGATGTTAATTCGAGCCTTGTAAATCCCAGGGGTGCCACGGGGTTTACTGGTAACAACCCCAAACATGGCTCAGAGTGTTACTGGAGGTCAAAGCAACGCTAATGAAGTTAATTGGTTGTGGTCTCCCACGCTCATGAGCCTGGTCCTACTCGGCATCCAACACGCCTCGTGCATGCAGCCGGCTTTTCCGAAGCACTTTGGAGAAAATAATGCAATGAAATATCCATCCCGAGGTAATTAGCATATGCCAGGGAGAAAGGCTCTCTTAACAACAACCATTCCAGCAGGCTGTTCTTTTAGCTATTACATGACTTGAAAAATTAGTAATATTTTTGCGTTTAGACATAAAAAATTAAACAGGAACATGAAAAGAATGACACAAAGTTTGTATTTTGATACCCATTAATATTTGCTCTGTGCACTGTTTTAATTAAAGGCCTTTCGAGTCTCTGCATGCTTACATTTACAGGTGAACATGCAAAAATGATGCTACACTTCAGTCATTTATACATTTTGCCTACTGCAAACTCCTGGGAACACTCTGGCCAAAAATCCATGGACTCTGCATGCCTATGAAAGGAAACATTTATGGCCTTTTAAGTCAATATAAAATCATGGAATAGTGTGAGTTGGAAGAGGTTTTAGAGCTCATCTCATTCCACCCCCTGCCATGGGCAGGGACACCTTCCACTGTCCCAGGCTGCTCCAAGCCCTGTCCAACCTGGCCTTGGACACTGCCAGGGATCCAGGGGCAGCCACAGCTGCTCTGGGCACCCTGTGCCAGGGTCTCCCCACCCTCACAGGGAACAATTCCTTCCCAATATCCCATCCAGCCCTGCCCTCTGGCAGTGGGAAGCCATTCCCTGTGTCCTGTCCCTCCAGCCCATGTCCCCAGTCCCTCTCCAGCTCTCCTGGAGCCCCTTTAGGCCCTGCAAGGGGCTCTGAGCTCTCCCTGGAGCCTTCTCCTCTCCAGGTGAGCACCCCCAGCTCTCCCAGCCTGGCTCCAGAGCAGAGGGGCTCCAGCCCTCCGACCATATACTTTCAGCCTAATATTTTCTATATCCTTTTCCATTTTCTATGCTTTAATGAAGATTCTTCTCAAATTAACCCTGAATTCTGATTTTGCTCAATTTTACAACACTAACATAGTTTTATTTCCAACATAAAAAAAGCACAACCTCCAAACACGGTCATAAATTAATTCTATTACTTGGGTTCTCCGACATAACAAAATAAATTACTATTTCCAAGGGGAAGGCTCAGAGGTCCTGATAACACCGACAGTAATCATCTGATTATTGGCAGGTTGACAGAGAAAGACTAAAACTTTGATTGCCAATTAGGCTTTGTACAGACACTAAACACGTAAATACTGGTTGATTTTTACATTCTGTGTGATCGTTTGCTATTTGACCACAGTTTAATACCCATTCAGAAAGATCAGCCTCAGTGTGTTCATTTTCAGGGACAGCGTTAGCAACACGTGGCAAAAATCCAAAACAAACTGTCCACTGGAAGCATCCGAAGCCGGCATAAATAATCTGTGACAGCTAAAGCCTGAAATCATGGGCAGAGTTTGCCAAATACCGAATGATTTGGAAAAAACAGGGATCAGTGTCAGTGTTGAGGCTGCTAAAGGGGCAATTCTGGAAGCAAAGTTCACTGGGTTTATTATAACATCCCCTAAGCTGGCAAGGGACTACAGAAACAGGGAAACTTTCTCCCCATTCCCAGTCCTCAGAGTTCAGTTCTCAGGACAGCCTGGATTTATCCATCCACCAGCACATCCCAACACACACTGTGCAGGGCAGTAATTCCTGGTATAGATAAACTTATAAAATCTGATAAAGTAGCTGCCAATCTAAAAACACTTCACTGCTTAATCTGAATCTATGGGCACAAGAGCTCTCCGGATGTTTCTCCTGCAGCAGCCAACAGCCTCGTGCTGCTGGTACCCGAAGTAACACCTTGGTGACATCAAAACTGACACCAGACTGACACATCTGTGACAGCTACACACAGGAGGAATACCCAGGTGGAAGCTCAACATCTTGGTTATCACTGCACCGTTTCACACGTCAGTTCCTTTCAGAACCTGCATAATGCTTAACCCTCTCCTTTTATCATCTTCCTTTTCCATGCTCACCGTGTTTTTCTCTTCCCACTGTTTGCTGATGGGAGAGAAACATTATTATTGTCACTTAATCACCTACGTGGGCCCGTCTCCAAGAACCTTGTGTGCAAGTGCAGGAGGTGGTGGTACCCAAAACACAGATTTATGCACCCAGGTATTGGTGTGGGGAAGGTGTGAGGTGCAAAATTTCTCTAAAATTATTTTCATCCAAAAGAATGAAAGTTCTATCACAGGAAAAGTGAGATTTGGAAGTGTTACAGAGATCTTGGAATGGTTTGTTTTGGAAGAGACCTGTAAAGGTCATCTAGTCAAACCCTCCTGCAATGAGCAGGGATGTCTTCAACTCGATTTATAATCACAACTCAAATTTACTTCTTAAGGCATGATAAGCTTGGATGGGGGAAACAAATACCCATTAGCACTCCAGGATTGTCCACATACAGAAGAAAGGTCTTTTGGCTGAATTTCAGAGCAGTTTATTTGGACTGAGGCACCTAAGTAAGATGCCAAAGCAGTGAGACAACTTAAATTAGAACAGAAAATGAAAGCAGAAGTGGAGACACATTCCCAGAGGCTCTGCAGCAACACAGGACCCTGCTGGACCCGGCACTGAGCCAAAACCAAGCCCCGCAGGCACCAACAGCGAGGACATGCAGGCAACGGCAGCAACATCCCAACCACACATCTGACTGCTTCAGGGGCTTCTTTCCTCTCCCCTTAAAAATTCTCCGTTTGGTCCCAATTGCTTTGAAAGAAAGAAATTCTTCTTCTTCGCTAAACCTGCTTTGTCTTGCTCAGAGTTCAAGGCAAATGTGGGTGAACCTAAAAATTTGGTGTCCTTTCACTTCCTGCAAACCCAAGTGATTTTGAGTTAAACATTCTCGATGTCCCCAGTCCAAGTCAGATTTGTAAACTGGGGTTTGGCTGTTATTATCAAGAGCCATAATAAAAGGAGTGTCAACCCTTGGTCAGTGTCACCCATCCTGCCTCAAGCAGAAGGGAATACTTCTGGAAGTAAAGATGCCTGTACAGCCAGAGATGCCTAGTCAGCCTCTGAGGGGGATTCCCAGAACATAAAAGAAGCAGTGACACAGCTCACCCTATGTAAATCATTCCCAAAGACCTACAGTTGCCCACACTGGAACTAAAATAGGTTGCAAGTGTTCTCTAAGTTGTTCCTGAGCTCAACAGCTTCTTCCATGGCCTGAAAAATTTGAGACAAGTCGTGTCGGGCTGGTTTTCCCCTGTGTCTTTCCGTTTTATTCAGCATTTCAAGCAACTCTGTCACCTCCTTGTCTGTTCACTTCTACAGTGGAGGATGACTCTCGAGCTTCGCTTTGGCACCTGGGAGCTCCTTGCTGGGCACTGGAGGTGTTTCTCCCTCTCTTTCAGAGATGGGCTTGGTTGCCCCATTCTTTAATCAGACACTGGTATTATGAAGTTCATGGATACATAAAGCACCTCAGTGGACGATAATCCTTTCCAGAGCCTGGTATCACCTTGTCTTGAGGTTTTGGTATTTCCCTATGGTGTGACAACCACTCAGTGGCTCCTCTTCTTCTAAAAACTGGGAGGTGGGTGAGGATGTTGCTATCCATCACATTCCTGGTGACGCATCTCCTGTGGAAATCTCTCAGCTTCTACCAGACCTTTTAGCTGAGACAAAATGAAAACGGAAATAAAAAAAAACCAAGCACAACTAAAAAAAAAATTACAAGAAAAGCTGTTGTGAAATGAGTTACTCCTAAAATGTTACAAACGTTTCTGATGAAGGAGGAACTGAATTAGGACGTGAATAACAACACGATCACTTATGCTTTCCCTTGAGGTCAAAGCACTTTCTGTGCAGGCAATGAATCAGCATCCAAGGAATTAATCTGGGCTATGCATGCCTGCATGACTCCTGCCTCACCGGCTGGAGATGCTACCAAAGGCACAGACAGGTGCCAAAGAAATGAAAATTAAATAAAGGAACTACAAGAAGGCTTGATGAGGTCTCAACTGAGGCAGCTGCATAGGAGAAATGACTTTGCTTCAATCACAGCATCTCAGTGTGATGCTGGGAAACCCAAAAAAAGGGTGCAAAGAAATCCTGCCCCGGATCGTTCCTCTTCCTTGAGCTTCGGATTCGAGCCACTGAATCTTGACTTCTGGAAGCACTTCTGTTCCCCCAAAGCATGCCCCTACACAGAGAATGGATCCTCCAGCTGCTCCCTTGGCTTTCACTGCCAGAAACCAATCAAATAGTAATATAAACCGTAAAATTTAAAGAAACAAAAGGAATTGCTGGTTCCTCTTTCTGACTGCAATGGTGGCACCCGTTTAACTTCATGTGCTGCTCCCACATTCCCTATATGACTAATGAGAACTGTCAGTGAATGGCAGGGATTAACAAAAAGGCAGAAACTAAGGAAGAGTCTGGTGTATCCCAAGTGTTTTGAGTCCTCCAGGGGAACAAATCCTTGCTACATGTTGTTTTGCTGCTTCTAATGGCTAATGAAGTAGTCAGTGGCCAGAGGTGGGATAACCCTGTTCCAAACACCAAGACAAATCTGTCATTTATAAAACTGATAGGATTACATTTATAGCCCCTTCAGGTTTTCCTGGATTAACTCCAGGCTCCAGCATCATCATCAGACAGAGCATCCCTCACCAACACAGCAATTCTGTTCACATGAACAGCCGAAATACCAGATTTTCCGACCTGACTGGTTGGATTTGCTCCTCACGGGTGGACACAGAGCAGTTCAGCCTCTGGAAATAAATCTGGAGTTGATATCCCAAAACCACAGATCACTGTCAAATCCCACACTGATGCAGGCGCAGAGCAGAGCCAGCGAGCACGGAGACAGCTGCAGAAACTGTACATGGACTCAGGATCTCCCTTTTAGCTCTACAAGCATGTGCCCAGCTATTTATATTTTAGTTTGCAGCTAAAAATTCACATATAGAGCCTGAAAACCAGCAGCACTTACAATCAAAACATTTTTGAAAGCCGTTAAAAATGAAGGATATGAAGTGTAAGAGCAGAGCGACACTGCCAAGGACTAAAGGAATTCACACCAAGGAGCGTCTTCCAGCCCCAAAATAGCTGCAGAAAATACCTTTTGAGAGCTCAGGAATTACACCAGCGTTGAGGACAAGGTGCTTCTATCCTAGAGGAGCTCAAGAGCTTCAGAGAACAAAACCTGGGGAAATCAAGGGATCCCTCTCCTCCTAACACAGCGCTGCAGGTGCTGGGAGCAGCCTGAGGACTGTCGTGCTGAAAAGGAAGCTCGCTGAAGGATGTGGAGGCACTCCAGGACCACTTCCAGCTCCAACAAGCACCACACTTGAAATAACAGCTGAGCAAAAGGCAGAAGCGTTTCCAGAAGCACCAAGGATTGCACAAACACATTGTGCTGGCACCTAAACGCCACCAAATCGCAGCGATAGGAAGTTTCCAAAGATAACAGCAATAAAGGGCAGCTCGTTAAACAAAAAAAAAATTTATATGTTATCACCAAGAAATTATTTCTCACCTGTATGATGAAATGGCAGAGTATTTTGAGTATTGCCCTATAAATATATATTCATCTATACCAACTCCATATATCAATATACTGATAAATATCAAAATATAGGTCCATGCCAAAGGATTTTGTTGGGTTAAAGAATCATGTCCTCTCATAGATCCTCAACATAGATCCTTCCTCAACATTCTCTGTCCTTGGGAAACTCAGCCCACTTCCACCACAAGCCAAGACAAACACTGACACCTCTCAGCCTTGCTTACTGTGGAGCCCACGGACACAGGAAAATAAACATTAAATCACAATGGAAGTGACAATACCTGTGCTGTATTTCCCTAAAAATAGAAAATTAGGGACAATTTACATAACTGAATGTCACTACATTATTTCCGAATACTGGGTCAAATAATAATTAATAATTTCAGATGTTTTTCCTGTAGTCTTAGGAGCCTTGAAGTTACTATGAAGAAGATAATTCAGCTTAGGAGCAAAGTCAAATTTAAGTGCAATGGCGTCAGGAGAAGATGTAATAATGTGGTTACTGATGTTCTCCCTTTCCTCATTTTAAGGAGGATTATGGACCATGACGGATAGCGAGGAAGGGATGGTTTTAAAGCCTTCTCACAGAAAACTCATTTTGGCAAACAGTCCATTTCAAAGAAAATTTTCCAGTGTTCCCTGCACAATTTTATTGCATTTCACAAGAATTATTACCTGTGACCCACCAACACAAACCCATGACCTTTCTCTTCTGCCAAGATGATTCCAACTTTCCTCCTGATAGGACATTCACTACTCAAGATCAAAATGAACAATAAAAATTAACTCTGGCTGGGCAGCAGCCAAATCCCAATTTTTCCCATTTTAGGTAGAACACACCTGCTAACGAACAAGAGTTTCGAAGGCTGATTCTCCAGTATTTCAGCTCCATCTCCTACTTCTTAAGCAAGATTACAATCCAGCTTTTCTCAAGCATCTGAATAGGAATAAAGTTATTTTGGGGAGTCCCTAATCTCACACTGCCATGTGCCCCTGCAGCTGCTGGTTTCTCCTGCTGCAAGTCTGATTTTCCAAACAAAATAACCGAAGCTTCCCCTCCAGCCCATCCTCATTCTTTTAAACCCTCCTGAAATGAAGGCAACCTTCAACTAACTTCACCCTTCGGCTGCCTCTCGTCCTTGCACCTCCTTCCCGTTTTCCATGGGCGATGAAATCATTTCCCCACAGAGAATCATCTTCTCTGCACTCAATGGAGGTCAGCCCTCAGCAGCAAGAGCTGCAGCCTAGTCAGGAAATCAAGAGACTGCTCCTGACTGGATTTAGTTTCATGTTAAGTAAGAGGTGAGGCCATTTGTTATCTGTCTCCTCTCCACGTTCAGTGTCTCAAACAGCTTAGTGATATTTAATAACCTACAGATTTTAGCAGAATAATATAAGTAACTTATAAATAATTGATCTATTTTAGGGATTTGATCTCTGTAGCCAGACCATACAGGTACCTTCCACTCCTTTAAACCAAGCAGCTCAAAATACTCCAAAATTAGTGTTTCTTTTCAATGCAGAACTACTGAAAATCCTGTAGCACCAACATGAAAGCACCCTTCTGCCCCCTGGTCCATGCAGGAGCAGGATTCAATAGAATCAATCCAGAGACTGATTTAAGGCTGGTAGCAACCTATAGATTCTCTGCACAGTCCATACAGCACAAGGAATAGATCTTAGAGCACTCAGAATTGTGCTGTGGAAGATCAAAGGGAAAAGAATATTAAAACTGTACTGCCAGATCTTGCCTAGTTACCTTACAAAGGGAAAAAAAACCAAAAAAACCCCAAAACCAAAACAAACACCAAACAGGATTAGTCATAGTTTAAACAAGACTTTCAGCAATGAGTTCACAGAAATAAAAATAGTATTTTTCCTCTAAAGGCCATATTTATAAAAAATATTCAGCCCACAGATCATGATAATTTACAAGCAACAGGAGGAATAGGATGTTAGATTTAAATCAACCACAAACCAATATATTCTATCTGAAAATTAAACTGTCAGGCAAATGCCACAACACAAGAGCGGCTTTTAAACTTGAGGAAGAGTGTTCTGAAAGCATCAGGACATGAAACCAAAAAACAAAAGCCTTCTCACAATGCAAGAAGTACTGAAAAATCCCTTGAATTAGAGCTGACAGCTTCACTAAAAATAGTTCTTGGCAGCTACCTGAAACACAGGCTTTCTAGTTCTTTGAAAACATTGGTATCAGACAGAGAAGCAAAAAAACAAACCAAAAAAAGCAGGAGCTAATGAAGTATTTAATTGAAATATTTCTCTTGTCCCAAGTCCCTCCCCTGGAGCCCCTTCAGGCCCTGCAAGGGGCTCTGAGCTCTCCCTGGATCCTTCTCCTCTCCAGCTGAGCACCCCCAGCTCTCCCAGCCTGGCTCCAGGGCAGAGGGGCTCCAGCCCTGGCAGCAGCTCCATGGCCTTCTCTGGATTCTCTCCAGCAGCTCCAGGTCCTTCTGATGCTGGAGGCAGCTCTGCAGGTGGGGTCTCACCTGAGCAGAACTTGAAGCCCTGGACAAGCAAAATTCAGTTCCTCCTTAAGGTCCTCGGGTTATTGCTTTTCCTGATGGATCAGATACACTGACTGGAGGCTGCAGAAATTCAGAGATGTTTGATGATCGGCATCAGGGAAACAATACATCCATTAGGAATGTAATCATTCACCTTTTTAAAATTAAATAAGCAGTAAATAATCGAGGATCTACAGCAGATGCTCTGACCCAGCATTTTACTGTAATAAACATGTATTTTATGGTGCCTCTGGGTTATTTAAAGCTGTTTATGGGGGTTCCCACACCTTGTGCTAATTGTACATTACTGATAGGATTAGGAGGAAAGCATCCCTGATTTCCAAACCTGGGAAGCAGGTACATCCCTACAGCCACCCAACACAAATAAGGACAGACAGAACCTACAAATAAGGACTAAGATGACACTGAGGAACAAAGACATATGGAGACTTTGCATTTCATTTGAATCTTCCCAGTTTGGGGCAAAAGCTGGAACAACACCACAGCTCGGATCAGGATTTCATTCTGCACTTGGGTAAGAGCTTCTACCTCTCCCAGCCAAGCTACAGCTCAACACAAACTTGGGGAGCAGAGAAATGTGTCTGTGGAGAAAATAAAATTCAAAAGCACATTCTGGAAAATAAAATTATTTTATAAATCACCGCATTTATCCAATAAGGCAGCAATTAAGTCGATTGAGATAACAGTCTGTATCTCATTATATTCTCCAGAAAAAAAACCAACCCATATCATCTGGAAGCTGAAGATCTGGCTTCTTGGGAGATCAAGCAGCAAAAATCGAAATATTCACCAGACTGGCAGTGGAATGATTTCAGTGCTTCAGTGAGCACAAGTTAAACCTGAACATATTCAAACTAGCACAGTGGATTTGCTTTTTCTCATGTGTCCTTTGTCTTTAGGACTACTTTTCCATCCAGAGTATGATGTGGGGGGTGAGATTTTCAATTTTTTCCATTGGCAGGCATGATATTTCATTAGGATAGAGCACTGCTATGAAAAAGAAATTCTGACCTGATCCATCCTCAAAAAGGGAAGATTAAAACAAAGGGAAAACAAACAGCCCCAGAGCATAGAGCACGGAGAGAGGTCAGGCATCCTCAGACAGCTGAAGAAATTAGATGACAGATTGCAGCAGCCCAGTATTAAACAGCTCCAAGATAAGTCCCCATCCCAAGCTGAACCATCTCGGGGAGAAAGAGAAGCTCCTCTAAGCCAGGTCTGCCAGGGTGCTTCTCCAACATCTGTTCCTGCATTTTCCGCCGGCCGCTCCCAAAGCGGCTCCAGTGACGGATTTGCCCTAATTGCAGGCGGTGGATAATCGCCCTTATCCCGAAACGGGGTGCCCAGTGCAATGTGGAAACATCTCCTTTCCGACTCCTGTGCTCATTTCCTACAAAACCTGCTCTAAATCTAAAGCCTCCCGTGGGATACCTTGGCTTTGAACATGTCTGAGGTGATTCTATAATTATTGAAGGAGTATAAGCTGTGGCTGCTGGGTTATTCCCAGAGAAAGTCATCGGGCCCTCTCACCTTTTACTTTTCACCATGAGCCAACCTGTCCATCCCAATTTTTCCCTTCCATGTTCAAGCGAAAGCAGAGGCACCTCCTTCCCACAAAACACACAGAGAGGTCCCTATCTTAGTGCAGAAAACCATTGATTACACCTGACAGGAGGTGAGATCCCTCTAAAAACTGCAGTACACTTGGGTTTTAAGCCTCTTCCTTAATAAAAAATATTAAGTATATTTGAGATACTTTTTGTGCCATCAGTACAGAAAAAGACAATTCTGCATTGAGCAAACTCACAGTGAAGAATTGGTTATAAACATAATCCTTAAGTTTCTTGAAGCTCTTTAAAAATTATTATGAGCAATTAGCTTCCACAAGCTTGAAACAATTCCTAAACCCGGCATTGCCACCCTTGGGAAGGGACAGGACACAGCCAAGGTCAGCTGTGCGTTATCTGGAGAAACTGAAACGCGATGCTGATCCTGGTGGAACAGGCTCGGGTGACACTACTGGCTTCATTTCCACCTTTTATTTACATGAAGGACAATTGAGATGGGAATGACAGGCCCTCCAGATCTTCAGATCTCGGTGGTTTTCCACAAGCACATCTTCACTTGGAAAATATATGGATTTCTCTAATATGTTTAGGAGAATCCAACATCGATCATAAAAGAGAACCCATGCTTTTCTGCCACACTAAAATACGATGTTATATCACAAACCTCTCCCTAAAGTTCACAAGCACCTTCCAAAATCCCGCCTAAAAATATTACACAATTTACTTTTCTCAAGCTATTAAATCTTTAATTCATATTCACCACATTGCAAATACTCCAGGTGAAATATTTCTAGTCCTGTGCATGTGTCTTATCTTTTTCATACTCAAAGGATTTATTTCAAAACATTCATCTCCCCAGCTACCAACACACCTCAAAGTTCCCCGGGAATTGTTTCATGTAGAGCAGAAGCTTGGGGAGGGGGACAGTAAATCCTTTTAACCAAACACTTTCAGATTACGACAAATTATTCAACTGGCACAGGGCCAGCACAACTCTCCACAGCAGAAAAAGAGGTCAGGCAAATCCAATAACGAGTATTTAAAAAGACAAGTCAACAAAATTAGTTCAATTTTCTCACTGGAGGCAAAGTAAGGTCATTATGGAACAGGGACAGGTGGGGAATGAAAAGGAGATTCAGCAATAAAATAATTAAAAAACCCCAGAATATTCAACCTATTGGGTTTTGGAATTGCTTCCACTCCATTTCACCAGCAGAATTAGAAACATTAGGACAGCAGCGCTGCCACAACAGGCAGGTGCCCGGGGCCATGACATCCAACAATCCATCCCCTCTCCCTTCGCCCCGCAGCCATCGCAGTGTCCGGAGCAGATGCCACCTCTCAGCTCTCATCAGCCACGGGAAGACACAGCGTGGGTCCGACGTGCCCAGAGCTCCTGGGATTAGCTGCCAGCATGAGCACGGTGGGAAGAATGTGCAGGTGTGTCACCCCTGTAAACTTCAAAATACACTAAGGAAAAAATCCAAGTGCCCTAAAAAGGGATTTATGACACAGGGATCTCAGCAGAAGGGTTTGGAGGACTTGTCTTGGTTTGGATGAATGCCAGGTTATTGCTCGTTGTTCAGACAGGACCAAAACAGACCTGATTTCTTTACCACCCCTGATATTTTCACAGTGTCTGTATTCGTTTGGGGGTTTTTTGAGACATAAAATGATAGGAAAAGTTCCTTCTATTCACAACAGGCCCATCCTCATGTACCTCCCTATAAAATTCTGTCCCCAATACACCAAGTCCACCTATATTGTGAGCACAATTCAGACCAGAAACCTGAGATTTAACTGACTTTTCAGGACAGAAAACTTGTTTTCTACCCTGTCTTTCATCCTCAGTCAAAAGTCCCTTCCTGCAGAAAACCAGCCTAGGATTGTTATCCTTGTCTATACCCTGGCTGCAGGCAGAAAGCAATCCAAATCTTCCCAGAGATTTAAAGGCATAAATGTGTTTGTGCTGTCAGTGCTTGGGGTCTGACAGACACAGAGGAACCTAATCATTCTTCTCCTGCTTGTCCTTGCTGACTTTACACCTGAGCCTCAGGGATTTTCCACTTTCCTTGAGCCTTCCCAATGAAGTCTGTGGTAAAACTCATGAGCAATTTGACTTAAACAAACATCCGTAACCCTGACCTTTAAAGGATGATCAGGTTTGAAGGGTAATTTTTTAATGGGTGAGGGCTTTTGGTTGTTGCCCGTATTAAAACATGTTTCTCTGAAATAGAAGTTTGGGGTTTTTTTTAAATCTTATTTATTTTAATGAAGAGTAAAAGACAAGACCAAGTTCCTTGTCCTCACATTCCATAGCCTGCTGGTTTGAGATTCCCCCCATCAAAAGTCACTCCAGGTTCTCATGTTGCCATGAGGAAAGTACATCCTGCATCTCCATCTTCCAAACTGCTACCACTGAAGGGATTTGATGATTTATCATCCAACCATTGACATCCCTCCTTGCAAGTCTCCCTTATCACTTTTATCCCTGTATCACTTAGATCCCAGCTACAGCCCTGAAATCAACTAGGTAGAGGTTTCAGCATCAACAGTGTGAAATACAGCAACAGATTTGATGGAATAAAGCTGCTCCCAGTGATTAGAGAATCCCAGAATGGTTTGGGTTGGAAGGGACCTTAGAGATCATCTCGTTCCAACCCCATCATGGGCAGGGGCACCATCCATTATACACCATCCCTTTTTAATTGTCCAATCTCTTTTACAACGCCAATTATCAGCAGACATATTTTCAAAAAATTTCTTCTCTACTAAGACCATGAATTCATAATTTATATTAAAGGACATTAATTTCTACAAAAGCAGTAAAAATAAGTCCTGTGTGGGAAATGGGTGTTCTTGCTGCACTGTTTTGTCAAGTTAAAAAATACACTGGCGTTCTGGTTTGCATTCATTCTGGCTCCATTCATCAGTAAAAAAACCAAATTTTAGTTTAAAAAAACCCAAACACTATGGAAGTGTGTGCAAGGAAGAGATTTCCTAGCCTAAATTACCAAATAATCCAACTGAGTATTTTTTCCTCCAAATATCAGTCACATCTTTAGTCCAAGGACAACCTGTTCACCTCTAACACAAACCAATTGAAATGAACCTTGCTCAAAGACAGTCGTAAAACAGATTTGTTTAAGAAGGAAGGTTTCAACTTTTTTAGTACCATCCAGATGCTGCTAAATTTGCCAACTTCAGTGCATTGCTCCAGTAACTTAGGTAAATTAGTGAAGCCTTGGCAGCCATTCACAATTGCATCTGAGTTTGTTCTTCACAGTTTGTTAGATAGGAAAAATTAGTTAGGTAGGAAAAAACCCAGAAAGGGATTGGGCTTTCTCCAAGTACATAATTCAGTTTTAGAATTTACATTAACACTTAGCTAGGGGGATTTGAGCAGGAAAGATCCTCAATCCGTTAAATTCACCACAATATTTACATTCCCACCTTTCCCAATAATTAATGTTATGGAAATGATGGTTGCTCTTTAAGGAAAACATCCCACTAGCAGGATGGGGGGTTAAGTAAGTCTAATAAACATTCCAGAGTGAGTACATGATTGCCTTGTCCTCGCGTTCGTCCTTCCTGACTCCTCTAAAAGACAACAGGAGACGGAACCTTCAGAAAGTCATCAAGACTTCAACGACTTCCCAAGTCACCTCAGAGCCTCTCGGAGGAGACGTGTGCCTCCGCCTGTACCTGAAAAGCAGAGCACATCTCGGCATCACACAGGAAAGCAAATTATGTCCACATAATTATCCCTCCAGAACGCCTTGAACAACATATGGTATGGAAATGAAACTGCCTGAAATGGATTAACTCGGCTGCGTGATGAGATCCACAGAAGGGAGCGTGAAAAAAAAACGTTTCAAAATGTATTCAGTGTAGGATCCCACAACTAGGCACATTCATCATCCAGATAAGGTAATGACACCAGGAAATGAGCTAAGTAAATCCAAGATTGAAGTTTCATTTTCTGAAGTGCATCTGTTTGGCTCGTATTCTCCTGAACTCATCATTCAGCCAAAGCTGGGTCTCATCTCGGAAGCAAAAGATGCAAGAACATAAATCAAAACAGCTCCTCTGACGAGCAGCTGTGGCAAACGTGCTTTTAATTTGATTTTATAAATAAATTAACTGCATCCCAGCAGGTCCTTGCCACAGCCCTCCATGACATCTCCTTTCAGGTTGTCCTTTACTGCCGGGTTCAGGGTTTTTTTGGGTGGTGTTGCTACGGGAAGTTAAACCAGCTGGTTTTTCAGAAGAAAATGAGAAGCACTGGATTGAGCCAAAAAAAGTAACAGGAACAGCACGTTCCTGCAGAGGAGGTCACATCCTCCAACACTCCTTCCCTGTGATCATCTGGTCACTGCTTTCTATGTTTGGGAATGAGGAAAGCCAAAAGTGAGGTGGGCTTACCATGGAGACAACCAGCCAACTCAAAACCTTTCTAGGGATGGCAAGTATTTTTCACACTTCATGTGCCAAGAGCACGAGCAGCTGGCCAAAACTCTGGCTGCACGTGACCATGGTGGGACTCTGACTTTGGATCAGGCTGGTAGAAAAGTTGTTAACTTGTCCAAATGAGTCAAGTGGAGGTCCATCACACCAACCACCAGAAATCCTGTCAGGCTGAGACACCTACAAAGCATTCGACATCAAGGCTTGGGGAAATTTCCAAAGGAGAGCATTCATATTCTCCATGCCTAAGGACTCTGCTCACCAGTTCAGGTTTAAGGTGAACGACCCAGGCAGATAAATACTGGACCAAGACCAACCAGGTGTTAGGAAGTTTTAGTCCCATGAGTTCTGCTGGCAAACATTCACAGGAGCACAAATGAGAGGAAAAACCAAGCAAGACCCAGACACACAGAAGCTTTCAAAATTAACATATAGATACTTTACGATGCATTCAAATTGAATTTTGAATTGTCTCCACCAAAATTACACAGGTTGATGACTACTTCGTATGTCCCACGTGACTGCAAATGCTGATCAGGACTGATTTTGTCCAACTACAGCCTCCTCCATCCCCCTCCCCTGTCTCTCGACACCCCATTATGTCCCTGAGGTTTCCCTTCATTCCACACCCCAACCAGAGCAAACGGAAGCACCGTTATAAACCAACACGAAGAATGATTCAATCAGATGAGCATCGAAGCCACCAAATGGCCCACCAGGGCATTGAAAATATGAATTAGGAGAAATATAAAGCAGAGAAGGTCAGTTAATGAGTTTACATAGAAATAGGATGAAGTGAGAATAGATACTTCATCTTCAGTAATATGATGAAGAACTTCAAAGGGTTTTATCAGATTCATCTTGAGCATGGCCACGTCATGGGCTGGCCTTGCAAGAGGTGAACCAAGGGGAGCTCTCCAAGGGGTGTCCTGGTGTTATTTTGCAAAGAATTCCCCCATAACACAATGCCTCAACAGGAATTTTGTAAAAGGACAGGGAGAAACCACCTGCATCTACTAACTCTACTGCCATCTCTACTCTAGTGCTCCCTGCCATCAGCTGCAAGACCCCCTCCAGAAGCAGTTTTCCCTCCACTTTTTTCACCCAGAAAGCCAAAAAATCTACATCATAACGACCAACACTCTGGAAACTCATAAAGACACTTCAGAAGTACCCAACTTAAAATAATTTTTATCCTCACTCTTTCCAACACCAGCCACCTTCTGACACCGACCCCATACGTCACTGAAGCTTTGAGGCTTGGGGCAGCCTGACTCACTCATTCTGTTCCAAGACAGAAAGTGCTGGACCTCCAGGATTCCCTCCAGGATTGCAGGACGGACGAGAGGTTTTATTTGCAAGGGCAGCAATTTGCTTCTGACCCTTGCCATCCCCCTGCTCCTCCTTGCCAGGCTGCCAGATCATGTAGGCGCCAAGGGAACAGGCTGCACTTATTTCAGCCACGGGGCTGGAAGGCCTGGCCTGACGTGGGATCTGCCCACAGACACCGGATTCTTTACGCATTTTCTGCATGCACACCATAGGCAGTGCCAGAAATACCGGTCACATGGGAAAACAGGAAAATATTTTATTCCTGGGCTAGGGAAGAAGCCATCGAGCTAAATGCGGCTTTGTTTAGGGGCAGGAGTGCCCCATCTCTGCAACAGGGGCAATTCAGGAATGCTGATAAGTCTGTTTTCCGTGCATAAATAACCTACGTTCAAGCACAACCGCTTTATCTCAGGGAAGGATAAAGCCCTCGGTGGCAAGGCCCCAATATTTGTCTACTCGCTTATCAAGCAGGAGCCTTATTACAAAGGCTAATTCAAGTGGAGATTAGATTTCCCGTATGGAGGAACGGACAATAACATCAGATATTCTTCAAACACCAGTAAATAAGATTAATGAAGTGCTGCTGCCATGGGCTTTCACCTCCACAATGCCTTAAAAAACAAAAAAATCCTCATCCTGGTAGCTCCAAGCAAATCTTTCCAAGGGTTTCATCATATTTCAGTGCGCAGACATCACCTCGCTTCAGTCGGCCAGCAGCAACTACAAATAGCCTGCAGGAAGCCACTGATTTCCTGAAAAGAGGGTTAACTGAGAATCATAGGAAACAGAGAAAATTAAAGCTGAGTCTAACATCTTGACTCGGCTGAGGAGGGAAAAAAATACAGCAGCAGCAGCACTGAGCATGTTCAGACACCTGAATCCATGCAAAATTTAATGAGACTCTTAAAAACCACAGACCTAACAAAGAATTACCTCCTTCAGCACATCGTACCCAGTCTAGGCAGCTTTCACATAAAACCACCTACCGGTGACCATCTAAAAATCTTAATTGGAAATAACCCAACTCAGCGCTGAGATCCACCGAGCGCATCGCAAATTGCAATACTTTGCATTTAAGTGCTCTCAGCTAAAGGACTAACTCAAAAACCGAGCAGCAAAACAGAACTCGGCAATCAGTGAAGCTTCACGTGCTCAACAGTTGTGCTGACTGATCAGACACAGGCAAAAAATCAACTCAGGGCTCTGCGGGAAACAATCTGAAATAAAAATGTCAATACCAAACAAAGCAGGGAGCTTGGTTTTAAAATGTCCTAAATTGTGGCAAAATGTTGCACAACGCAAAGGAGTTCCGGAAAGCACAGAGTGAACACGTAGACAGCAGGTGAAAAAACGAGAAAAATTGCTGAAATGTAAGTATTGTAGCAGCCCTCCATAACTGCAGGGACTGCAGGAGACAGATGCAGAACAAGGCGGTGATATGAAAACCATAACCCCACCCGCGTGCTGCGGACACCGTCACACACAGAACAACCGCAAGGACAGGAATGTGTACGTGAAACGGAAGCAAAAGACGAATCAGAGCAATCTGGTATTTAGAATGTCACTGTACAAATTAAAAGTTGAGGGGGATAAATCCCTCCTGAAAAAGAGAAGAGTTAAAGCTCCCTTTTCCAAGCCCTTATCCCAGCCAGCAGAGCAGCTTCCCTCTGATCTGAGAAAGGCAATCTTGCCCTGCCCCAACCTGCCAGGACATTGCAGCAAAAGTCACTGTTTTACATGACTTTGTTGCTTTTCTCTTGTGTCCCAATAGATCCTCACTGCATTAACTTTGCGTTTTTAATCTATACTCTGAGGCTCTTCCTCATGTGGAACTCTAGACCACTATCAAGAGGTTGACTCCTCTGCCAGCTCAGGATGCTGATCTCCAGTTCCAACCCATTCAGGAATGAAAAAAAATAGGAAAACCACCACTTTTCATGATATTCCAAGACTCTCCTGCCACATATTTGAAAGGAACAGCCTCTAAATATTTATACTTCCCTTTCATATTCTCTGCAGCTTTTCTCTCCCTTACATGACACCTACAGTGAGGAATATCCCACAGCCAAGGCTGTAGGTGTGCCAAGACCTACATCTCTCCTTGATAGACCCTACACATCCATCTCAAACAATAGAAGTGTTCACAACTTCACAAGAGACCTGGGACGGTAATTTGGGCACATGGCGATACAATAAAAAGGTAGGAAAAGCCTAAAAATACTATTTAACACTGTAAATAATTTATAAAATAATATTAGAAACCTACAAAACATTCGACAATGCACTTCAATTGGAAAAAAAATCCCTAAAAATAAGAGTATAGCTCATGAGGATATTCTCACATCAAACCACCAGTGACATCCTGCAGGCTCTCCTGGGTCCCGATGGCACGATCCTAAACTCCTGGTGGAGCAGCTCAAACTCTTTGCTCCAAAGGAAAAACAAAATTGGTCTTTCAAAGATTTAGAGCCAAGTTGGTTGAACCAAAACCAAGGGAGAAGCATTTATATTGTCACTTTTACCAGGAGAACGAAGGAGAGGAGGGCAGGAGTCTCTGCTGCACCACAGCCCTGAGCAAGGAGCACCTCTACCTATGCCCTCAGGAAAAATAAAACTAAAAATTTCCTTCCTGGCTGAAGAATTTCCTAACTGCCACACTAAACCCCTGCAAATCAGCTCTACCCGAGAAACCAGAAGTGAACAAACTGTTCTGCTGATTGTGTCATTGACCTCAAAGGGCCTTTCCCAGCCCATCCCCAGTAGGGCAGGACCCTCTGGACAGGCACATGCCTTGCTCAAAGCAGCAAGAAGAAACCCTTCTCACCCTCAGGATGAGTTCATCAAATTTGTCACCAATTCCCTTGAGATCTGGGAGCATCTCACCACCTTCTGTACTTCGAGAGATCCCAGGACCAGAAAAACAGCCCTTGCTCCAGGAAGGTCCTGGTTCAGCTCCGGTCTGGAAGCACGGGCTGCTCCTTTGATGGCCTGCCAGAAGTGGCCTCCAGTGAGGAAGCCCGGGATGAGTCACGCCACCGGCAGAAGGAATTTGCCAGTCTGGATTGAAACGTTCAGATGAAACTATGGGATTTTTCTCCCTGCTCTGCCATCTCCCTTTGTGCACAGCAACTCCCAGTTATTGCACACTGCCAGGCAGGCAGTCCGGCAAAGGGGAAGCAAAAATACCCGGCAGACACAGGGAGGGTCTGCCAACCATGGCCTTGTCCTAAAAACTGAGGCAGGAGGGTGTTAATGGACTGAGAGGATCATTTGGGAAGAGCACCATAAAAGCTTTTCTGGTTTTTTACTGACTTCCACAAATTCCAGTTGGCATTGGGGTTTATTGCTTTCCACACCTGCAGAGCTCTGAGCCCAGAGCTCGTACTGTGTCTGCAGCATATCTTCAAATACTGTGTCCTCTAATCCGAGTTATCTTATACATAAATCCAGGGAAAAAACTTTCAAACCCATGAGACAGCTCCAAGAAAAAGAAGTTTAGCCCTAGTGGCCTCTTCAACAGGGGATAAAACACGTACAAAACTGATCCATGTTACGTGTACAAATGGTACAGGTACAGGTAGTCTTTTTATGAAAACATAACATTCTGTGCATTAAAGACTTAAAATTAATTCCTTTTTCCCACAAAATCCATTTTACTCAACGATGGGGACAAGGTATTTCTTTGTTTCATTCACTACCTCAACCTACTGCAAGCCAAAAGCATATTAAAGAATAAAAGCAGTAGCAACATCTCCTCTGTCTTTTCAGCTCAATCTGGCAATTCTGGCAATAAAACTCCTAATTCAACATGTTCTTTACTTAAAATTGAAACTGCAGGACATCTGCTGTAGCTGCCGAGCTCACTGTGCACCAGAGCATTTCAAGTCTCACTCTGTGCCTCTTTAACGTTGGGGTTTGGTTTTTTTTATCTCTCCAGCCCAACCTCTAATTTAAAGGAAACTGTGCTGGATGCTCTAATTGACCCCGTTCTCTTCCTTCCCCAGTTTGTCTCTATAATTAGCCCTTCCCAGCGAAGGGAATCAGCAACAAGACCTTTCTGAGCCCCACCCTGCAGACCACAGCAACTGCCTTGTATTGTTTTTGCCCAGAAATCAACAGCTTTAGGACAACAAAAGGTTTAAAAATTGGAAAAAAAAAAAAAAAAAGGCATGATCAAATGTGTATTGATAATTTTTCAGCACATTACGGTGAATGAAGCAGGTAACCCAAAATTTCACCTGAATCCCTCAGCAGTACTTTGTAACATGAGCAAAATACTTGTTTTCCTCAAAAGAACGCAGAGTTGCACAGCTGCCCACCCCAAATTCACCCGCCCAAGACTTCCCCTGGGGATCTCAATACATGCACCAAACACAGAGGATTCCGATCTCCACTAAGGCACCAGAAGGCCCCACACCTTGTTTCTTGAGGAATTAAAAGGCACGTTGAGAATGAGGAAAGGAAATGCATTAAAAAAATTTCTTATCAAAGAGCAAATGCCACCACAGAGATTTTACTTCCCTACTACAGAAGGTGGTGATTCCTACCAGGTGACTGGAGCTGGGGGTATTTTTAGGCATTTAGGGGAAAAAAAGGAAGCAACAAAAAACCCCACCACAACAGCACCAAAAAAACCCCTAAAGCCAAAACAACCCCCCCAAAACCCAGTTCAGGTCCACATTTCAGAGCTGCTGAGCACCAGGAATTGCAGGATGAAGCAGAAGATCCCAGCAATACCGGCAAAAAAACATGGGATGGTCCCAGGTCTAATATGGCCTAACCCAGGTCCTCAGTGCCAGCCCAGCAGCTTCTGTCTCAGTCTTCCCTAAAGGATGATACTCCAGCTAGCACAATCCAAAACTAAACCGGAGTTTTGGACTTTGTTTTCTTCCATCCACTGTTGCTTCTCCCATCCCCAAGGTTCCAAGGACACCCATCTCAGCGGGCTGCTCCTGAAGAAGATGCCCACCAGGAGAAGCATCTCAAGGTCTCCTAACTCACTATTTTCCACTCAATTGTCCCACTTGACTTCGCAGCTTTTACAGTCATTTTGCACCCCACATTACATGGAGCCGCATTACATTAGAAACCAAACAGGCTGAATTTATGATCTTGGTGATTAATTTCCCAGACTGACATTCTCTTCAAATCCATCAATGCCATTAGGTAATTGAATTATCCCAGCAGTCCAGAGTTCCAGCCTCCCAAAGCACACCAACACACATACTTGTGTAACAATCCGGAATTTCAACGTTTAGACATTTAGAAAATTAAACTGCAGCTGGCGGGAGTCTCGCTAATAATGGCAGCACCTGAACCTGTAATGATCCTTCACCTAAGGAAAATTGTTCAAGTTTTTTGAATACCTGTCCCCTTGCAGCCCCTGAAGAGCATACCTGAAAGGAAAGTATGTAGATTAATGCTCCCAAAACAGAAAAGAAAGTTGATCCAGTCCTACAAGAAGAGAAAAAAACCCCAACACCTTTCTCAGTGCAGAGGGTAGTCCATGCTCAGAGAAAAGACCTTCAAAATACACAAAAAACTGCACCCAAACCATTGCAAATCCATGTCTATAGGTTTTAATTTCCAATTATTTTTCTGAGATATTCTCTCGAGGATTCCACTTATATTAAAAATAGACTCAACACAAGACCGAAGATCACCATGTCCCCACCACGCAGTCTGAACCACGAATATCAGACCAAGCTACTTTCAGACTGAGTTTTTAAACGAGTTTTACGTGCAATTGAAAAAGTTTCATGCAGGGCCACTCCTTAGACTGCAACAACCGCATAAAACATCTCATTTAGCTTTTGCTCCTCAGGTTTCACATCTTCCCCGACACAACAAAAATGAAAGCAGCCTTCAAGCAGCTGAGTTGCAGAGAAAAAACACAGGAGGAAACTCCTGATGTTGCTAAAACCCAGCCAGCAAACGCTGGGTGAGATTCACACCTTCCCTCTGTGGGAACAGGAAAATACTCAGGCAGGGATTTTTTTTCCCTTGTTTCAGCAAAGACTTTTAGGTGGGAGAATGAATTCTCAGTCCCTCAGACATGGACCTTTGTGCTCATTTTTTCTCCTTACTCTATGTGCTGAAAGAGCTTTTTTTCGAATATATTTTTCTCCTCATATTTATTGTATTGTTCACCCCAGATGAATGGCAATGGCTCTGAAGGGGTATTTCAATCACATAAATGAAGAAACACAGCACAGGACAGCTGAACTCAGAAACAAAACATTGGAAGGCAGCAGCTCCCACCTGGAATTACAAAGAGACTGGAGCCTGGAACAATACACGAGTCCATGTCTTTTCCACAAAATTGGTGGGGCAAGGAACAGGCAACAGCAGCCATGTCATCTTTCTTGGCAAGTTATTCCTTAAAGATAGAAGAAGAAATATTGCTGCTAATGTTTATCAATGCTAATAAATTCCTTAATCAAATCCCTGTGGATTGCAGTGAGATCAGAGATGCATTTGGAGAAGGGAACTACGCTTTGAAACAAGTGCTCTGACAAGTCAAGGTGCACTTGGCAACCCCTGGAGTCGAGCAAGGTTAAGCAGCAAGCAGCAAAAGGATTTGTGGGTTTATCCAATCCTCCCTGCAGACTCCTCAGTTGCTTTTGGTAAAGTTCATTCTCTTCATAGCTGAGGAAAACTCTTAAGATTCCTCATTATCTGCTGCAGGCACCTCAAACCTGACCTCTGCTCCGCATTGTCCTCCTATCTCCTTGCCTACCTGCCAGGCACGGTGAAGCGCCTCCGGATAAGATTATCTGCGCCGATGGCCGCCCCAGCTCTCCTGACAGGGAGCGCCGGCGCCTGCCTGTGCAGGTTATTTGTGCCACAGTCTGGCTGGGAAGCAGGAAACCCAGAGTGTGCCCTCCTTGCTCAGCCAGACGCTTCGCTGCGCTCCGCAAACACGGGGCCTGAATCCCAAGGGAGGCGCCTGGGCCGCCGCATCCCTTGGCAGCAGGGCTGGATCTTTATTTTCGGATGAAAAGAAGCAAAAGAAACAGTGGCTCTGCTTTTAAGCATCTCTCCAAATCCCTTTGTTAAGCTGGAGTGGTTCAGCCATCCTTGCCACCACCAGCAGCAACAAATTCCACATAACGATGCCCCATTTACGAAGCAATTGGTGGGTTAAGGAGCAGAGACCGGCTCTCCTGCACTCGAAGAAACCCCCAGAAGGGGTATTTACCCACATACCCTCGCTCTTCCAAAAAACCCATTTATTTCAAAAAAATCGTTACAAATTGCTCAGCATTGTTTTCATCTAGCACAACGTTTCTAACAATCCACTGCGGTCCTTTTTTTTTTTTTTTTTTTGCCTAATGGGACCACATTCCTTAACAATTAAATCATTTACTAATTCCTCCCCGGGGAGCTGTCCTGTGCACCCAACAAGCACAAACCAACCTAACAGTTCATAGACAAGTGCCATAAAAGTTTAAATGGCAACATTTAGGAGAATTTTTATTTTGGTCTTCGTATTTACGTGAAGTATGAAAAGACAGTAGAGTTACGGAAGTCTACTAAAGTAAATATTTTCAGTTAACTTGTTTTAAGTTCATCCCTCAAAACCAACCACGTAGATGCTGAATACAATAAAAGAATTCTTGGCGGTTTATCAAAAACATTCGTAGTCTGGGCTGGTTTTAAAGCTCAGGTTTTCCAAAGATGGATCTATCTGGATTAAACACTCCTCTTCCATCAATGCTCATCCATGATACAGCATATCCAGGATCCTCAACCTTTTTAAAGGTCATGCTTTTCAAGAACTAGAAGACAGTCCAAAGACTGTCATATTATCTGTGCATGATGGATAAAAGCCAAGACCTGGAACGGGCATCCGAAGACTAACTCTAGGATTCAGGGTCATCTGGGGGATGCCAGAAGTGATTCAAGGTGAAGAGACCAGCAAATAAGACTCAAAACTTATATTGAAACCCACATATTTTGGCTATTTTTACATTTAAAGGGGGTAACCAAGGCATTTGTTTATTTTAAACTATATTTTTCCTTTGCTACTTCATGCAGCATCCAAGCAGGACAGTCCCCTGCTCCGCTCCCCACTGCTCCTAACAGGGATTTGCAGTAACTCCTACGAGTCACAGGAATGGAAACCAAGATGATTTTTCCAAGAGAAGCTGAGCAGACAGTTGGAACCACCAAAACTACCAGGGTTGAAAGGGTCCAGTCCAGCCCTCCCCTCAAAGGGGATCACCTACACATAGAACCAGCCTATCCCTAGGGCCCTTAACACCAACAGGGATTTCACAAACTTCCTCCATGACCTGGAAGAGATCTTTAAAGGCACACTAGAACCCAACAGAGAGATGACAAGAGAGCTCAGCAGAGCTATGCCTGCATCTTGTTTTAAGTCAGGCATGTAGCTGCAAAAAAAGCAACATAACTCTGTAGGTGTGCGAGACGAGAGCTTGGATGAGACACAGCTGGCTGAGCTCCCCCCGTGATGATCTCACATCAACAGAGAGAGGATCCAACTAAGGAATATCAATATTCCTTGGGAGGATGGAGTGATGGATCTCAAAGGGTCCAAGCAAACTTCAAGCTTGAATCTGGGTGCTTAATGCAGAGACAGCACAAGTATCTATACCCAAACCTGGACACACTGTATGTCTGCCCAGGATAACTGGCTGCCTCAGCAGCCCCTGTAGCTCCTATCTTCTTTGTTTTCCATGATGGCATCGACCCAGGCTCACTGCTGTCCTACCCCAAGCATCCTCAGTGCACCATGGCCTTTCCACTCCTGAGCCCCATCTCCCTTGGCAAAAAATCTGCCTGGCTGAAGACCTTGCTCTGTCTCTTCATGAGGCTCTTAGCAAAACTCTAAAGAAGGGCTGACAAAAAAACACCAACAGAGCCCAAAACTATGACCCATGGCTTTGTCTCACCACAGTCTGGCACAGTGTGAACAGCCAAAGGCATATGACAATGCTGCATAAAGACATGTCTCATCCCTCTCCAAAGGGATGCCCATCCGTGCCTAATGAGAAACTGCAATGCAAGACGTAACAGCAGAAAGTAATCACAAGAGTAACAATAATCCTTAAATCACAGGTATTTATTTATTTCGTTTTGCCTAGAAAAACTCTGAGGACTTTCCACCAAAACGCTGTGGAGCTGCTTGCCAGCTTCATGCTGATTATCAGCAAATGGACCCGGACTATCCCTGTTCCCCTCCCAAGACTGACTTCAGCCAGGCCAGATCCTCTTTCAACTGGAGCCTGTGAGCAGCTTAATGAACTCATGGAAAGGCAGTAGGACAGTAAACTCATGGAAAGGCAGCAGTTTAACAGGCTGCAAGGTGAAGATCACTGTGCTCTGCAAGCAGTAGATCACAGATAATCTCATTCTCCGCGGACACTTCCCACCCAATGCAGCTCAAACCACTTCCTTTCGCTTTTCCTCCTGCAGCCCACAGGTAGAAAACGACCAACATGAGACACCTAAAGCCACGAGGAACCCAATGTGGCTTTGCAGACGATCCTGCTGGCAGCAGGATTTTGGACCAAGTGACCTCTTGCGTTCCCTTCTGAGCCAGGCGAGCCTACATTCCTCCATCAGAGGTAGCATTAAGATCATGGGGCTTTTGTTAGGAATAAAAAGCATTTGTGGCAAAGACATGGAACTCTCACCTCACCTATAAGATTTTTCCACAGGTACTTGTGAAAAAGCGATCCACAGATTCCTCCTCACAGACAGAACAACTCTAACACAAGGTCTCTTAAGGTAACTCTTAATAATGGTTTAAAAACAGACACAAAAATTAGATCAACTCTAAAAATCCCTGTTCAATAGCCTTCCCTCCTGAATTTTCATATTTTCTGAGGTCAAGTGGTTTGTTGAGGTCCACTTTTAAAAGTTTAATTCCAAGACACAGAGGTTAAGACATCGACACAATCACAGGAGCGAGACGTACATGCCACCATGGTGTTCAACCTGTCAAATACAGCACAAGATTTAATATTAAAGAGTCACTCAAAGAAAACAAGGATTATTCCTATTTCCTGTTTTCATCCATTATCTGGCAAGAGTATCACATGTTTGGTTTCTATAGTCTCAACTCCGAACACCTGTGCCCTCACACGTATACCCAGAACTTACAGAAAAATTGGGCCTGTGTAAAAGAAAAATAAAATTCCACAAAAACCAATCTCAATTCCAATGATCCATAGACATCCCATCAGCAGCATTTTGTCCTTAAAATTCCATAAGAAACCCAAGCTTTGTGATAATTCCAGCCATCTAACCTGAAAACACGGCAGAGTATTTTTGCAGCATGAAGCCCAAAGAATTACCAAGCTTCTCCCCAGAGCAGGGAAGCACCCAGACACATCCCAAACCTCCGACGCTACTGCTTCTGTCCAAAGGAATGCTAGAGAAAGTCTCCAATTTGCAAACTTGAGCCGTGATCCTTTAAATATTTATGCTCATGTTTACTTTGTCGAGAGGGGAGAAATCCCGTTCACTCGAGAGGAAGTGAAGCAAACATTGGCATGCAGGACAAAGCCTGAGAAATTCAGATGCTCTTTTAAACCTCAACACAAAAAAATCACCACGTTCCAAAGCTGAAACCTGCACCCAGCCTGTCCCAGGGAGCCAGAGTCCAGGACCAGGCTGGGAGCTTCATCAACGACACAACAAACATGCCTTCAACCCCGCTGTTTCACGTGCAAGCGGGAACACAAATTCCCTTTTATTTACAAACCAAGAGGATGCAGGAATTTCTGAAATCAAGTTTGACCGGCTAAGATGCTTCCAGTGGTTCAATGACCTTGTTTGCTCCCTCATAAATGTACTTTTAAAGGAATTGAGTTCAAAAGTTGCACGGTTTAGAGGGAGAACTAGAATTGGGCAGAAAACAGCCGCACTACGCTCACCAAAACCAACCACCCTGAATGACTTTAGAAACTCTCCGGTCATGCTTGAATGACAGAATCCCAGACTGGTTTGGGCTAGACGGGACCTTAAAAGCTGATCTTGTTCCAATCCTGCCATGGGCAGGGACACCTTCCACTATCCCAGGTTGCTCCAAGCCCCATCCAACCTGGCCTGGAACACTTCCAGGGATAAGGCAGCCACAGCTGCTCTGGGAACCCTGTGCCAGGGCCTCAGCACCCTCTCAGCCAACCATTTCTTCCCAATATGCCATCTAACCCTGTTCTCTGGCAGTGGGAAGCCATTCCCCCCGGTCCTGGCACTACAGTTCCTGATGAAGAGTCCCTCTCCAGCTTCCTTGTACACCCCCTTCAGACACTGGAAGTTTGCTCCCGGTTTCCCTAGACTCGAGGTATTTAAGCTCCAGGACTACAGGACACACGTGGTCCCAAGGCTGTGATGGTGAATCCTGGTCTTCCTTGTCAGCTCAGTGGTGCCAAGCTGCAAAACCAGTGGAGGGACCAGCCCTGTCCCTGTGCTCCCAGTACTCCCCCTGTTGACTTGCGGCCATGTGAAGGAGCGGTCTGATCTGTTCTTCCATCCGGAGCAGAATACTGTTCTCCCAGAAACCAAGCAGGGGATGAGGATTTCAAGTCCAGCCGTACCTTGAGCTAAATTAAGCTTGCACAGATATCTTGGGTTTCATGTTTCCCAAGTGCCCAACCTCAGGTGCTTCACATTCTCTGGGGTTTTCCTGCAAACCTGATCAATGCTCACAAAACTCATCATAAACATCCTGGATAAAAATAATTTAGGTATAAAGCATTCGGATTTGCCTAGCAAAGGATCCCAAAGGTTTGACTGTCTGAGTGGTTTAGTACCAGTGTTTGTGAAAGATGCTGTAACAGCAGACGTCATCTCAGGCATTTGATACCGAATCTTAAAATGCAGCTTCCCCACCCAAAATAAGAAGGAAAAAAATGGCTAAAATGTGAAGTTTATAAATCATAACAGGAGCAACAGATGCACAGAACAAACGACTTCACAAAACAGATCTACATTTTAAATACATGATGAACTCAAATAAAGCTTTTTCCAAGTGCTGCTGATGGACACCAGGCCTTTCAACACAGAGGAAAAATCTCTAAAGCCACCCTGATTTATGCATCAATTGCAAAAAATAAATAAATAAGTAAATAAGAAGTTGCATCATCATCAATAGGCCAGGAAACAAAAGCTTATTAGTTGTGTTCCAGGGCTGCTGAATTACCCTCCCTGCCATCAGCAGCCTGACTGACAGCTTGCAAAACGGTCTTGGGGATCAAAAATCACAGCCAAGAAGGAGGGCAACAGCTGGGAGAGCCTTCATGAGGGAAAAAAGGCATAGAAAACCCTCTCATTTTAACTAAATAAAATGTAACAGTGAGAAAAGCCATTGAAATGAGTGAGTTTACTCAAGGACATAGGGGAAATCGTATGACTGCAGGACGAGGGGCTGAAAAGATGATGCTCTTCAGGGATAACGCAGGCTCTGACCCAGACGGAGTTTATGGATAAGCTCAGATTTGTAAGGTCGTGCTTAAGGATTCACAGCCCATCACCGCAGCATCCACGGACCTCTCCACGGGAACACAACGCTCCCCTGTCATTTCCTAGCAGTCCCATGGGAAAAGCGTCAGGAAAGCACTTGAGCCGGCCAGAAACCCAATTCTCCACCTAGCAATCTATTTACAGAGCGATTTATTACAGCGCTTGGTTATCGACTGAGCGAGACACCGCGCCGGTTTTCCTCCCGTAGCAGCAAATCTTCCTCTGCCGCTACGTGATTATTGTTTTGATCCGCCGATGGGCAGGGACCGCGCTGCAGCGAGGGATGGGAAAGCCATGATTTCTGCTGAGCTCACGCTCCCCACTTTATCAACCTCGGCTTGATTTGGGGATAGGAAAACGTAAATGGAGGAGGAGGAAGCCGATCGAGAAGCAGAAGGGCGGCAAAACGCCCGGCTCCGAACTCACGGCAGGTCCTAGCGCAGGTCACGTCGGAGGGGGTTTATTTTTTTGGGATAAAGCAAAGGCCCTTTTGGCTACATTTAGGAAAATTCCAGACAGAAATATCGACTGTTTTAACCTTCGGAGGAGCAGTGCTCCCAGAGGGGTCCGGCGTGCCAGAGGGGAACTGCCGTGAAGTCCAACACTGCGCTAAGCAAACCCAGGTATACCTCATTCCGACGGGTGGGAATGGCTGATGGGTACCCGGGAATGGTTCTGCGCGGCGCGCAGGGCTGCCGGAGCCGCGGGGAGACCGCGGGCGATCGCGACCTGCTCCCGTCGCGATGCCCATCGCCGCGGCCTCAGGGCTACTGCCACACTCAGGGAGACAGCCCACGGGCGCACTGGTGACACTGGGGACGCCACTGAGGTAAATCTCCTCCCCCCCAGGCTGGTTTTTCCATGTTCTGCGTGTCCAACCCACCCGCGATGGGGGTGAGCGGCACCGGGCGGTGAAACCCCGCGCCTGAGGGGGGGGGGGGGGGGGCCGCGGGGCTGCCCCGCAACCGCGCACCCACCGGGGGCGGCTCATGCGGGGAGGATCCCACACCACCGAGGGGACTCCGCGACACCGGGGAGACCCCACGGTGCCGGGGGGACTCGCCCTCCTCCGCCGAACAAAGGCTCCCGCCGGGCCCGCGATGCTCCGGCAGGGTTTGCCCCACGACCCCCGCCCCGCCGCTCCCACCTCACGCGCGCACCGGAGGCCCCCGCCCCGCCCCGCTCCCCGCTGCCGCCGCCACCGCTCACCTGGGTGTCGGGGCGCGGCGCATCCCTCGCCCGCAGCCGCTGAGGGGGATCCCGCGGGTCGTTGGCTGAGGGAGGTCGGTTCTGAAAAGAGATCCCGGGGGTCTGTGCTGAGGAGGGTCGGTGCTGAGGACTGTCCCAAGGCTCGGTGCTGAGGGGGATCGGTGCTAAAGGAGGTCCGGGGGTCCCGGTGCTCAGAGGGGTCCCGGGGAAGGGAGGGGAGGGGAGGTGCGGACGGGCGCTCCCGCCGCCTCCGCCGCCGCCCGGGCGCTGCCCGACTGCCCGCGCGCGCGCGCCGCCCTCACGCGCCCGCCCGGCGGAGGCAGGG